>NW_025335440.1:9482856-9518818 GCF_004798865.1 Varanus komodoensis | reverse complement strand
AGGGCTTTGTAGGTCATAATCAACACCTTGAATTGGGCCCGGGCTTCAATGGGAAGCCAGTGAAGCTGACGGAGGACTGGAGTCATGTGAGCATAACGCCCCGTCCCCGTCAGCAACCTGGCAGCTCTATTTTGCACCAATTGAAGTGTTCAGACTGTCTTCAGGGGAAGCCCCACGTAAAGCGCGTTACAGAAGTCTAGGCGGGAAGTCACCAGTGCGTGTGTCACCGTCGCCAGGCAGTCGTGTGCACCTGTAAATTTTGTAGTTTGCATCCATAGTCACAGGACGGGTTGCTATTTCCTCTGAATAACCAAGGGATGCCATATAAGCCAGTGGTTTTTCTTTGTGGGGAGAGACACTTGTGGCTTTCAGGGGGCGCTCAGACGGCCTGACTCTCTGTCCTGCAATTGCTGTTTAGCAGGCTTTGCTCACCCCGCTTCCCTGGATGAACCTAAATGCAGAGCCAAGTTCTTTTTCTTCAACAAGACCACCCTCTGTATCGTGGCACTGAATGGTGTTTAAAAGCTTTCAATAGTATGCGGGGGGGGGGGGGGAGGTGTTATATGTTTAATTCCTCAAATTATTTTTGAATGAGGTATTGCATTTTCTGCTTTTTTATTGTATCTGTACTGCATGTTATTGTTTTTAATAAATTGTTAACTGCTGAGAGAGCTTTGACTGTTGCATGGGACAAAACCCAATCAATCAAGTAAATAAATATACATGGAAATATATAATATAAAATATCTGCTCCCTGCTCCTTTTACTGGCAGTGCCAGAGACTTGATGCCAGCAGCTTCTGCATTTGATGCTCCACCAGAGAGTTCAGTGCAGGCCCCTCTTTGCTAAAAGCTGGAGCTCCTGCCCTTCCTGTATGCAGGGAGTCTTGCAGCTGCTGGACCATTAAGGAAGCCTAATGTCAGGAAGCATCTTATGAACAAGTCAAGCTCAACTGTCATGACCCAATCTTTATTTATTATTCATACTTGTATATCACTTAATATAGTAAAATCTCTATGCAGTACTCATATAAATATTTAAAATGGTGTTAAAAAACAATGCCAAGTGTAATCACAGTAAAATCCCTTTGAAAACATGCTATGAAAAACCATTCCAGCTGCAATAGCATTACAAAACCACCATACAATGGACAGTAAGGTGGGATTATTTGCAAGTCATTATAAACGGGAGGTGTATTCAGGAGGCGTTTGCGAGGGACCCCATCTTCTGCTTCCTGGACTGCACTGAGAAAGGCCTGCCAGGTGACAGGTGTCACCACCAAGAAGTCCCTCCTCCAAGGTATTATGGGACAACATTGCATTTGTTGCAGAGACAGCAAGGCTTCCTCCACCGATCTTAAAGTGGCTGTGTATATAAAAGGGAAGGTGCCCCGGGTTGTTCGCGGTTATGTAGCGAATTAAGGAGTTAAATGAAGAAAATTGTCCTTTTTCTGCTCCTTTGCTGGAGCTTTGCATTCTGCCCAGCCCTTTTCCAACAATCAGCAGCTTGTTCTTCTAGCCTGCGAACAAAGCAAGTGGGAGTTTCAGGGTTTGTTGGTCTGCTTTTTGCACAGAAACGGTGTCCTTACAGAAAACACATGATTTCTTCAAGATGGGCAGATTCTATTGGAAACAACAACATCCCGGCGTGGCTTGAGGTGTTGGTGAGCGGGGTCAACTGGTGACCTCGGCCATCCGCCTCTAGTTCCCACCCAGCCATGAAGCCCCCCGGGAGACTCTGGCCCAGTCCCTCGCAATCAGCCAAGCCTGCTGCACGGGGTTGTTGTTCTGAGGGCGAAATGGAGCCCGCCTTGGGAGGAAAAAGGGGAGCATGCCCACGTAGTCCAATATAATAGCAGCAATTCCCTTGGGCAGGCCCAGGTGGGCAGGCCCAGGGAATTCCTGCAGGGCTTTCCCAGGAAGCGTCTTTCTGCAGGGATTGTTGCACTGGGTGGGCTGGTGTCTGGGCGAAGGGCAGGCGATGGCTCACCGCCTTCCGAAGAATTGCCCTTCTGTTGCAGAAGCCCGGGAGAAAAGCACCTTCCACGAAGAAGCACCAGGCTTGTCCGAACCGGCCCCGCCCCGCTGCTAGTCCTGAGTGACTCACGGGACTGGGAGAACCTCGGTCAGGAATAGAAGCCTTCTGGAGTTCAGGTGCGCCTTTGAAGCGCAGCCAAAGCCTTCTCCGGCCGGGAAGGGGAGGCAGGAAGGCTCCGGGGATTAGGCTGCCGAGCAAGATTTACGGCCCCGCCGCTTCCAGCCCGGCCGAGCGCGCCGCGAGCCCGCCGTTCTCCCGCGGAGGGGCTGCAGAGCTCCAGCTGGCAAGGCGCGGGAGCAGCAGCAGCGCCGCGCACGCCGCGCGGGAAGCCCGGGCAAGGCGGCCTGCGGGCCCGCGAAGGCGTGCGGGGAAGTGCGAGCTGGCCCCGCGGCCTTTTGGCAGGCGGCCCCCCAGCGCACGGGGCAGCGGGGGTCACCCTCGCGCGGGTGCGGCGAGGACGGCCGCCTGCCCGCCCCTCTTCCGCGTGGGGCCTTCCACAGGCCGCGGGGGACTCCCGGTTGCCCACCTGGCTAGCCCAGCCCTGGTTCCCGCGTGTATTTTGCAAAATAGTTCAGGCAAGGACATCCTGAGGGCCGGACGGCCTGCTTCGTTTAATGGTTGCTGCTCGGGAGACAGGCGGGGAAGGGCCGCTGCAGCACCACGTCAGGGTAGCTGTCCTTGCATCACACCACTGGCTGCCATCGCCCCTTGCTCATTTACGTCTTCTGGGACGCTAGTCCTCATGGTTCAGCTTAGAAAACAAACAAGTTCCCGAGACTGCCCCATTTCAAGCAGAGCGAGGCTCTGCTCATAGACCTGAGTATTTCTGCACGTCAGTAGCTCCCTAAATACAATGAGCCTCTGGCATATCATAGGCAGGCTTCTTCTTGATGTTTTCCGATCAGCGTGAAAGAAGTGAAAGAACCGAACACCACCCTCCTTTTAACGAAATGCAAATTTATTTACAGCTTTCCCTTGAGAAGCACTTCCAAACAGCAGCCTCCTAGACAAAAACAAAGCAAAGCAAAACCTCCAAAAGCTAGGAATCCCCGCATGGAGCATAAGCAGCTGCAACTGACTGCTGTAATAAATCAACACTCCATAATGCAAGAGGCAGCTTAGGGAGTAGAATGCGAACGTGGCACCCCGGGACCAAAGGCTATTGCACAAGGATTCCTGCCCCCTCAGCACCTAAGAGCCAACAGTTGGTTTTAGTATAAAATCCAAAAATCCGCACACAACAGAGCGTCTCTTCCTGCTCTTTTGGAGCATGGCGGTATCATGAACTCCAGCGGTGCAGCAGAGCATGGAAAAACCTGGGTCTGAATGCTTACAAAGAGGTGTTAAGTAGACCACCCTGATTCTCTGTAGGGTAGAGACATGCAGATACCTGGCAAAGCAATTGCAGAGGGCTTGCAATGAAGTTGCATGAGATTCTGTATTTCTCAGGTTTTAAAAGACCCTTCAGTCTAATCATGAACTCAAGTGGGGCAGTGACAATCACTTGGGATGCGAAATGGGCCACCCATTGGCTGCATACAGGGAAGATGGATGAGGTATGCAGAAGTACAGGTATCCAAGGACGGTAGCAGAAAGAGACCCATCAGGGGGGAAGTGCTAAATCCATCTGTGGGGCAGCTAGCAAAAGGAAAAATGTTGCCAGCCCTAGGGTCTATTTTGGAGGGGGGGGGTCTCACAGGGACAAATCTTCCCTGGAACTGCCACCAGCCCACCTGTGGAACACCTCCCACTCCAGGTTTGTTGGTCGTGGATTGGAGCACCGACAGGAACGATGAGGAAAGTTTGTGGGAGTCTGAGGATCTGTGCTATCCCAGGAGCTCATTTTTACTTGGATGTCTCAAGAAGGACCAGTGAATTCAAGGATTAAAGCCGCAGGAAGTACTGATGCAGAATGAATGATAACCATCCGTGTGCAGGTTCACACTGAATATGACAGATAGGGTGCCTTCTCCGAATGGACAGGCAGACAGACCAAGAATCTCCCGCTACAGACAAAGGGCTAAAGCAACAACACAATTTCTGATGCAATTCGAAGCTATGCCTTTCGCTCCCTGTCCGTAACATGCATTAGAACTTAGATATAATACAATGTTGTGTGTCGCACAGGAAAGCTGGTGTGGTCTGGCATTTGGAAAGCTGGATTAGCCTGACCTTTCCTAAACCGGCAGCCTCTAAGATGTGCTGGACCACAGTTCCCATCATCCTCAGTCCACACCTCTGGAGGTTGCTGAGTTGAAGTAGGGACATTGAGGAAGATGAAGCACGTCTTACTTCGTGTTTCCACCCTGCCTTGCAATGCAATGGTGGTGATAGCTGGGGATGATGAGACCTGTATTCCAAGACATCCTGAGGGGAGACCAGGAGAACTGAGGAGCTCAAGGCTCACAGGTCTTCCCAGCCATGGGGGAACTCTTGAAGCAGTCATTTTCTCTGCCTGGCCTCCCTCACAGGGTTGTTTGGGATTTTAAAAAAAATCCGAGTTGAGCGAAAGATGTTGACAGGCGGAGATCCTTGAAGGAAGATCAGGACAAGGTATGAACAGCTGGAGTTTGGGATTAGCAGCAAACTGAAGGTGGGTACGGCTTTGCATGAATTTTGAGACTGGGAGCTCTCGCTGACATTCACTCTCCGTCTCAGAGAGATGATTTAGAGCGAATTGGGGCCTCGTGCCTCCCATCCAAGGTCTTGGCACCAACCCATTTCTCAGGAGACGATCCCTGTGTGTGTGTTTGCATGTGTGTGTGTGTGAGAGCGAGAGAGAATGAGAGCTTACAGGGGGATATTATATCAAATGTGAAAGCCATTCCCATTTTGCTGGCCTTGCAGATTTCTCAGTGCCTGAAATTTTAACAAGCCCTAAAAGTTTATCTTACTCGATGAATTTATATGGCAGCAACGAGGCCGGATGGTGTCCTACAGCTCTTAAGTCGTTCCACGTGGCCTCCGCAGCCTGATAAAATGACATTAATTGTACTGCTAAGGGTGCATTTTAAGCATTGAATTATGGATCACTTGATGGCACGGTTGAAAACCTGGAACGGCCGTGTGACCTTCCATTATCGCTTGAAAAAGGCGCACGCCCCCATCTTGCCGTCTCCTCCTCCGGTTGATTTAACTGCTATCGGCATGCAGCGGTTTTCCTCCGTTCAGGCATGTCAAGAAGATTCGCTCCCTTTTGCAGGGCTGGGCCTTGTTTTCATGGTAGGCCACCAAAAAATATTGTTCCAAGGACATGCCCAGCCCGTGGGGAAAATGCACACACAGTGCCTGGCACCCCAGGGCACCTGCTGGGCCTCAGAGCCCCTGCCAGGGCCCGCCAGCTGTGCCCCCTCCCCTCCACTTTCCTGGCCAGGGGGATAAACCCAGCAAGTGTCTCTGATAGGCTGAAACCAGTGCTCAGTTTCCCATAATGCTCTGGAATGCAGCATTGCTCTGTGGCATCTTGGGAATTGAAGATGTGGGGGTGCCTGCTCAGATCCAGCCGCCGCCGCCAGGGGAATTCATGGTTTTGGGGAGGCACTGATTGCCAGCACCAGCTTTCTGGCGGGGGGGACCCTCAACTGGCCACGAAACCAGGCCAAAGCTAGTCCACTAGATGAGTGCCAATTCCTTTCCCCGGCTGGCATTTTCTATCTATCACATTTATATCACACTTTTTTAAACAACTGAAAGTAGCTTACATAATGCTCTTTCTGCTCTCCATCATATCCCCAGAACAACAACCCTGTGAGGTAGGTCAGGCTGAGAGACAGTGACAGGCCCACTGTCACCCAGTTGGCTCTGTGGCTGAGCAGCAACTGGAACCCAGATCAGCTGAGTTCTGGCTCTGTGCTCTTAACCACTACACCACACTGGCCCTCAACTCTCACCTAGCATTGGCACACTGTTCTCCACTCTGCATGCCCAGCCAGCCAGCAAGTTTCTGCTTTCTGAGCCACGATTTCTCCTTCGGTTTGGGTGGTGGGACGATGCATCAGGATACAAACCAGCTACCCCCAGTGTGGGCAGCTGGAGACAAGTACCTTCCTCTCCTAAATCCGCATTGTCCCATGGTGGCTACTTAAAAGCAGGGGATGCCAAGCTCTAAAAAGCGTGCACAAATTTGCACGGCATTTGCATATGCAAATGCATGTGCATTGGAGCAAATTTTAAAAAACGTTATTTAACAAGAACATCTCACCTTAGCGGAGAGACAGACCAGGAGATACCTGTACATCTGCTTGGTCTGCGGTCCAGGGCAGCATCGGGTCTGCTGCTGTCTCTCCTCTTGACTCTTTGATCTTAATGCTGACTCGGGCAGGACTACCCGTTTTAAAGAGAGGACCCCGCAAAGAGAGGACTGCCCGCTGCCAGGGCACTTCCTTGCAACCAGATGGCTGAGCGGGGCTTTGAGGCCGGTGCATTCCGCTCACAGAAGCACCTCATTCCTGATGAGAAAGCCCCATGACATAGCAGCCTGAGGAAGAGATCCGTGTCGTTCAAAAACACCCTGGCACATGTAATTAAAAATGTGTCCATGCAAAAAGCAGCTTTTCATTCTTTTTTCAGCCCCCCCCCCTCCCCGTTCCAAGTAGCAGAGTTTGCTTGCTTGCTTGCTTGGATGGAGAGCGGGGGGCAGAGGATGCGATGCGAGAGCCCCCCCCCCCACTTGGCTCATTGAATGGGTGTCCACAAGTGGTTTTTTCTAACACTTAAGAAAGAGAGAGAACCAGGCAGGGCATCCGAGGTAACAGCCTGGTGTGTGTTTGTAGATAATTAGAGCTGCAGAAGCCCAGCCGAAAAGGCCGTCTGTGAAGCGAGCTGGAGGGAGCCGGCCTGCGAACGAAGGAAGCGGCAAAGCGCTCGCGTGGTAGACAAGCTTTGCTGCTTGGGCACATCCCTGTGTGGCCGAGGGGCGACCGCCAGCTTTTGAAAAACCCCTTGGGCTTTGGGAGCGCTCTGGGGGCAAACCTTGCCGCTTCCTTGGCTGTGGCTCTTTGTCCTGAACCAGTGAAATGCCTGCCAGTTTGGTGGGTCAAGTGGGGACATGGCAGGGAGGCAAATACGGCAAGTCTGTTTGTTTGTGTGTTTGTTTGTTTAAAACTTTTCTAGACTGTCCTTTACCGAAGTCTTGGGACGGTTTAACATTACAAAATGTAAAATAAAACACAGCATCCTAAAAATTCAGCTAACAATAAAACCCGTTAAAACAATCAGAAGTTTTCCCTTCCCTTGATAGGTTTCCAAATTGTAGTTTTATAGCGTCTGGTGGGGACTCTATAAAACCAGGTCTCCTTCGCGTAGCCCTGTCTGGGTCCCAATTCTCGGTCACACTAGAGAACAGGACCAGCTGTTATAAAGACAAGCGTTTCTCCTCACTTTATTCATTTATAATATTAATGTTCTTGATACATTAGTCAATACTCTCTTGCCACTTCGTCAGCTTCATTAATCAGTTGATGAAACAGATTAATGGTAGACGCCTGTGTGTATCTACTCAGAGGCGAACCCCATTGACTTCAATGGGACTTACCTATAGGTAAGTCAGCATAGGATTGCAGCATAAAGGGTGCAAATACAGTGGCATTTAGTTCTGAGCAGGCATGTAGAGAACTGCAGTGCAAAACTTGCACTCCCTAATATGGATGGGGAAACCCAATAAACTGGCCATGATAATCCAACAGAGGAAGGAAGGATGCATTGTAGAGATGGCGGGCTGTGTCTCCAATTTCCAAACGGTTCCCAGTAGATGGACATGGCGGGAGACGGTGTGAACAGTGCCTGTGAAAGTGCACACACTAAATTATTTCACTTTGCCCCTTGCTGGATCATCAGGGCTGGCGACTTTCACAAACGTTTTTCACAAATGTCCACATTCTTCAGACACTACTTTGAAGCTCAGCTTGTCTTGTATCCCACATTCATTTGTGCTGGGTTTTGTTTCGTTCAAGTGGGGAAGCACACAGTTTGAACAGAGGAAAATGTGCATTAAAAACACACTGAAATGTACACTCACCCATGCAGTGGACAAATGTGCATTGTTCAAGCGTGAAATCTAAGTTCAGGGATTTGTGAGCATTTTTGGAAAACAGCTATCCTGCTCGCTTTTGCATTTGTGGTTGGGAACATGACGTTTGCAGGATTTGCACGAAAACTGGTGTGCAGTTGTGCATTCACCCTTCCCGTATATGCATTTCTGCACGCACTGCTGCATGCTTAAGTCAGAGCATAAAATTGACATTCTCCATTGCTGGCTTGACACAGTGCCGTTTGCACAAGCTGAAGGCTAAATTTAGCTATTGGTGGTATCCCACTAAGGAGCTTCTCGGGCCAGAAAACAAACCGTCCCTTTGAATTATGGAGAAAGTGCCAACCTGGAATCTACAGTGCCGTAAAAATTCTTTCCAGTACCAGAGGGAGAAAATCCTAAGGAGAAGCCAGAGACTTTATCTCCAAATTACACTCTCTCCCCTTTCCCCGCTCTTGCTCGCTCTCAGCTTTTCTTGGCAAAGGCCTCCATAGCTTGATAAAGAACTGGCAGGATCCCAACAGAGGCTACTCAGTGGTTGCAGCTTCAGCTTTTTCAGCTTTATCATAGCTCTGCTTTATAATCGGGGTCCTTCGGATTCAATCAGCACCTTTTAGAAGTTTAAAAATATATTTATCCTTGCAGGTTGGCAGGCTTCAAGAGTACTCCATCTGGGAGACTGGAAACATTTTCAGAGCTATGCCCTTGCCCAAATCTCTCATCCTTCTCATCATCTTAGGTCCTACCACCACCATCTCAGGCGGCACCAAAACTTTGGGAGGAGAATGTCTGTCATCCTGAATTGCAGCTTCCTTTGAAATGTGGCTTTTAAATTTGCAAATGCCTCTTGGGTGCTTTAATAGGGATAGGTGCCAAGTTCCCTTCTTGGATGTGGTGAGGGGGTTTGAGAGTGTCAGGGAAGCCGAGGGCAAGGTTGCCTGGAGGCCAAACTCTTTTCACTAGGTGGGTCTCTGAGCAGGTCACCCAAGGCAGAAGGGCCAGAGTGGAGACGCCAGACTAAGATGCACCCATCCTCTTCAGGAGTAACAGTCACATCAGCAGAAGAGAGGGGAGATCGCTGATGGGGATGGGGTGGAGAAGCTCCTGAAGGCCAGCTGCAGACACTGAAGGCGACAGAGGGAGGATCTTTTGCAGATAACCGCAGGGACACTCAAACTAACTCTGGTTAGCACTGTGGAGAAGGTGGCCTTGGCACACCTCTTCTGCATCTTCTTATCTTGAACACTGTGATGAAACAAAGTGAAACAAGAGATTGTGCCAGAAGACGGGACTAGAAGGCCGCAGAGACAGGAGGAAGGGGGAGAGGCCAGTGCCTGTTCTGGTGGGATTGCCCCAGCCGTGGGGTGCGAGGGGCGACGGACGTTCCACCAGCCTTGCCGATCACCTAGCTAATTCCCCCCTCCTCTTCTTCCTTGACTGCCCTCTCTGTGTGCGGGCAAGGGCTCTCTTTTTCATTGCAGATTGATTGTAAATGACTGCAGGAATCTTTGTTGGCTGAGAAGAGAAATACAAATATTTTAAAAGGATGAAGCTGGATGTGTGAATGTGAAAGTCATGGGCAGGTATTCTCAGCATGCCTAGTTAGAAATAAGACCCTGAGCTCAGCGGAGCCAACCCCCAAGCAAACAGGTATAGGGTGGCAGCCTTCGTGCGCACGCTTGGGCTTTTGCTCACATGTGCATGAGAAGGCACCATGTGATGGAACCTCCTTCGCTTGTACCTGTGGGGTGCTAGAACATGTAGGAACATGGCACATGCTTCCGGTTTTCTCTGTAGCTGCCTGCGCAGGGTGTGCGTGTGTGTGTGGGGGGGGGGTCGGCTAGCTAAAGGGCAGCAAAAGAGGAGAAAAGAGGATGTCTGTGCAGTGCAGGGAGCAGCAGAGTGTACACTCATTCACACATTCATTTCTAATCTGTGCATGGTTCTTTCATTCTGAGTGACACAATGGAGATGGCCCTACCTTGTGCCACACAGACTGCCATGAAACAATTGCAGCCCTGTATCCATACAATTGCCACTAGGATGTATCATCCCAGAGGTATTGCGCATTACATTCCATCTCTGGGCTTTTCTGGATGGGGCTCCCCTACTCCTCCATTTTACCGAGGCTTCTATTTCTGGACTTCTTGTGGGATTAAGAGTGACTTCTCTTGAGCATATTTTTTCCCAGGGTTTTTCTTTCCAAGCCTTTCTATTTGTTTCATTACACAACCACTAGGTGGCACTGTGGCAAAGTGGAATTGTGCAAATACATGAGGGTTTCATGCCACCTTTCACAGATACTACTTGACTTTGCTTGATCTAAAGCAGGGGTCTCAAACTCGCGGCCCGCGGGCCAATTGCCGGGACGGGCGGGGCACGGGGGAGGGTCCCTGCGGCCTTCAAAGCGCTGCGGGATGAGCGGCCCACCGCCACTGCGGTGGTGGCATACTTGATGCGGCCCAGCCTCACCCAGACTCTACTTCCAGCGGCCCCCAGGTCAGTTGAGTTTGAGACCCCTGATCTAAAAGAAGAAAGAAAGCTCAGAAGTGGTGGCAAGGAATGGGAACATTCCTGAAGAGGAGGACACCATGTAAAGCCTTTGCAGACCACTATGAGCTGGCAGGGAGCAGGGGTGCGAGGACTGAGCTGGGGACCCAGGAGATGCAGGTTCTAATCCCCAGTCAGCCATGAAGCTCAGTGGGTGACCTCGGACCAGCCACAGTTTCTCAGCCTAACCTTTGGGCCGGTCACTGTGTCGTTGTTGCAAGGATAAAATGAGCTATGTAAGCTGCCTTGTGTTCATCAGAAGAAGAAAAAAGGCGGAATCTAAATGCGATGTAATGATGATAATAAGAATGAGGAATCAAGAAGGTACACAAATGACTTGAAAGAACACTATCTGTAGCCAGATCTCTGCAGCATGCAACCAGGGCCTTCTTGCTGCTGAAGCACATATGGCCTCACAAGGAAAGCCAAACTTCTGGCTGGAAGCCATGCTCTCTGCATTTACCCAGAGGAGTTTATTAGCTCTGCACCCCTGGGGATTCCTCCTATCACTTCTTCAAGGGCACAATCCAGTGCCTTGCTCTTGAGGCTTATGTATGTACCTCCAATGCACCAGACAAGGCACGGAAATGGTGTTTTCCATCCCTGCTGCACTTTACTCCATGTATTCAGTCTGCATTAACACCGGGGAGCAGGGGGGATGGAGGCTGGGGTGCTGATTGGAATTGGCACAAGGCATTGTCTCCTTCCTTCCATGGCTGACCCTGGACACCCCCCCCCCGCCCCGGTTCTGTCTTCTCCATGGCCCAGCTGCATCCTTGGTGAGCCAGCTGATACACCTCTGTACTGGCCACGAGGAAGAGCAGGGTGAGGACTCAGCCGGCAGAGTCCCAGGACCTTTGAGCTGAGCTCCAAAAAATTAAATTCATATGCCTCCTCCCCCAGTAATATCTGGAGGTCACAGGATTGTGCCCTGAAACTCTTAAATTCATCGTTTGGTGAAACATGGTCTTGATGTCATCTGGTGCTGTGTCTACTCCAATAATGAGTGTACTTAAATTCATTGAAATTAATTACTGTTCTTGAAAACCAAAATAACTCTGTGCTACACACCCAGAGGGACTGCTCAGTATGCATGCAGGGGTTTTAGTTGTCTGGGTTTCATGGTTTTGGCTCTATGATGGATGGATGAATGCATAGTCTTTCCCTTTTTCATTGTTAAAGACGTATTTTTCAATTAAGGCCAATCACACCATTTACAACCAGAAACCAATTCATTAAAAAACAAAAAACCACTATGATTAAAAGAAACAACAGCAGCAGATTAAATCCCCCCCCCCCCCCTCCATCTTAGCTCTAAACAGAGCATTCTGTCTTGTCCTCTGAAGGGAATGTTTGACTGGACTGATCTCTAGGAAGTGATGGGCCAGGTAAGGACTTGTGTGTGTTCGGACTGAGAAGTCCCCTTTTGCTTCATTGCAATAAAAAGGCAATTTGAGGCAGGTGGATCCGACAGGTGACTGCCCTGCTCAGGTGTGTCAGGAGTGGGAAGTCCAAGAGCAGATCAGTCCCAAGGCCAGCTCTGCTAAAGGCAGCTGAATTCTGAACTGGACTATTTCAGTTAGGACAGCAAGAAGGGAAGGTCTCCATTTCACATGCTCCCTCCACCAACACCCCAGAAATCCCCCAGCTGCACAATTTTCTTGTGGTTTGTTTGTGGTTGTGGCTGCTGGTGGTGGTGGTGTTTATTTTATAGGAGATATACCCCAGACCATCATTATAGGAGTTATACCCCAGACCATCAATAACTATGCCAGGGTAGCTTACCAAATTTAAAACCACGATTGTTATTATATTGTTATTGTCGTTTTTACGCTTCATTATCACCTTCCCTTGGAGACCAAGGCCAAGGTCATCCACAGGATCATACTCCCAATCATGATGAATGGGCATGAACACCGGACGGGGTGTGCTCAAAACCTGGTGCTGGAGGAGAGCTTTGCAAATGCCCCGGAGTGACAGAAAGACGAGCAAGTCCCCAGTCTAATCGAGCCAGAACTTTCCCTGCAAGCAGCAATGAAGAAACTGGGGCTGCCGCACTTCAGGCACGTCATGGGAAGGCAAGACGTGCTGGAGAAGACGACCGTGCTAGGGGAAAGTCAAAGGGAGCAGCAGCAGAAGAGAAAGATCAGCTATGAGACGGATCGATTCCATGCCGGAAGGCACAGCCTTGAGGTGGCCACAGCTGAGCAGGGCTGTGGAGGAGAGGGCCTGCCTCTTGGAGGACGTTCCTCCATTCATTCCTCCATTCATTCATTCATTCATTCATTCATTCATTCATTCATTCATTCATTCATAGGTTGCCGTAAGCCAGAGGACAGCACGTAGCAGCAACAAACCAATTAAAAGCAAGCATATCCGAGGACTAGAACTGCCTGGAGTGGCTTACATGGGGGGATGTTCAAATGTGGCCATGCTGGGCTCCTTTTGCAGTCTGAAAGGCGTCCACTGGGTGTGAGCCCTGGTTTTTCAGTGGCCCCTGGAGGAGCCTGCCTCTCCCTCATGTACTTGCTGCCCTGACCCCCACATGCTCTTGTTCCTCATCCTCTTCCTTGCTGTCGCAGCCACTTACCTGCTGGGCAAGCCAAGAGCTGGTGAACAAGCTGGCCGTAGCGTCTTGCCCCCCCCCCCCCCCTTCTCACCTGCTCTGCGGTCTGGGCTGGAGGGAGAGGCACCTGAACCGGCTGGCTGCCATGGTGCAGAAGGCGCTCCAGTCCAGGGGATTCTTGCCTGTGGGCCCTGCAGGTTATGGGGCTTCAGCAGCCTCCCACTCCAAGCCACCGCTCCTGCTGAGCATGCACACTGGGGTGCAGAGGAGGGTCAGTCGGGGGGGCTCCTCTGGAAGGCCTCAGCATCTTGGGTTTTGCTTGCCCCAGACTCCCGAAGGACACCTGCAGCTCCGTGTGAATAAACACCAGGGTCCGAAAGTTCAGCGTTGCTGTCAGCTCCCTACCGGGTGGGAGCCCTGTGTCCCATCCCGCCAACCTGGTGTCACATTCCATCCGTCTAGTTTCCATATGGGAAGTCCCTGGAGATTTCCATGGCACGACAGCCTTGCATGAAAGAAACACTGAGCTGAACAACACAAGTCGGTCACTTTCCAGCCATTTCGCTTAGGGTGCACGGAAGAGAAAAGTGTGCAGCTTGTTCAAGAGCCCCATAAATCGTTCTACAATAAACAGGGTGAGTTCCCCACCACTCCATGCAACCTTTCCTCGGAGGGTGGACTTCTTGTACGGCGGAACCCCACATCCATGGGGGTTTGGTTCCAAGCCTCCCAGCGGATGCCTGAAACCGCCGAGAGTAGCAAAAACTAAATTATGGGGGTTACAAGAGCAGGACCCCTGAAAGTTGGAAAAACTGTGAATATCTTTAGAGGAAAACTGCAAGTGTCTCTGTAATTCTTGCACCCACTGAGAGACGAATCACGTGAGTGAGGCTGGCTAGTACCAAGTCAAAGAGTGTGGCATCCCCTAGCAGAGCACATAGTTCCCGAGAGATATTCACAGTCCTGCCACTTTTGTGGGGGTCCTGCACTCCTAACCCCTGTGAATACGGAGGGCCAACGGTCAACCTCAGTTAAATGAAAATGCCACCACTGAGACAGCGAAAACGAGGCTGCTTTCCCATTTAAATTCTAGTCATGGCTTCTAAATGGGCATTCTAACTCTCTGGCATTGCATTCGGATCCTGCCTCTTTCCCTCTTGTGAGGAACCCAGGTGGCTCACACAGCTCCACTGTATCCTCACAACAGCCCTGTGAGGTAGTTTGGGCCGAGAGGGAGGGTCTGGCCCAGAGGGCCCCGGGGAGCTGTAGAACTCTGGCCCTTTCACCATCACGCCACACTGGATGTAATATAAATCAGGGTGTTAGCCAAGCCCTCTTTGACCTCTCCCTTGGTGAAGCCAAAGTGCCTCTTCTCCCAAGGACTTGCTCTCTCAAGGCAGCATTAGCTTTTCTCAGCTGAAATCGGGGCCCCACAGGGCTTAACTCTGGCTGGGCCACAGCAGCATTTTCCCTTCCTCCTTCCTTTCCAGCAAACTTCTGGAAAAAGCCGGCACATTTCTATGGCCAGCCGAGCTGCTGGGACGCGTTCCAGGGTATGCCTGCCAAACAGGAGAATGTGGGGTCTTTGTCGAAAAGCAGTGCGTAGCACTTATGCACTGGAGTTATTAAACATTTATGGCCCCTTGCAGCGGAAGAATGGAGCTGGAAAGGGGAGGGGAAAGGAATTAAAAGGGGAGCCCATTTCAACAGCGAATAAAAAGGATCATTTGCACTAACTGATACAAATGAAGAGGCCTCGATTGATTTGAGTGGCTTCATCCTGCTAAGTACGCCAAGATGCAGGTTCGCCTTTCACTTTGGTGCTGCGTCTGGTCATGAGGTAAACATCAAGCGACTGTCATGACCGATTCCATCTTTGGAAGGGGTGGCGTGAGGAATGGGTGCTGCTGCTTGGTAGACCCCTAAGAAAGAAGGGGGTGAGTGGGAAAAAGGTAGGGATTTGCTTTTCTACAGCTGGGGGCACGGGGGGTGAGGAGAAGCGAGAACCAGGGTGGTGTAGAAGGTAGTGCTTGGGGCCAGCTTTGGTCCTCGGGGGTTCCACAGATACTTGCTCCTTCCCAGGGGTGGGCCCTTCAGTCGTCTCCTGTTTTTTTGCAGTCCCTGCTTCCTTCAAAAAGGTTAAAACGCACCCTCTAAGAGTAAGCCACTTGCAATAGGGGCTTCAGGCCCCAGATGCTGGGATTTCTGGTATTTCGGCTCCATGCACCGTTGCAGTGCAGTTCTCCTGAAAGCTGCTGTGAAGCTGAATTTGGCCTTGAGGCTGGAGGTCACCACTGACAAAGTTTGCACTGAGTCTGCCAAGATGTTGGTTCAAATCCACACCCATGGAACTGCTTGGGCAACTCTGGAGTCGCAATACTTTCTCAGTCTAAACTTTCTGACATGGTTAGATGGAGGAAGAAGCATATTGGTCACCCTGAACTCTTTGGAGGAAACTTGGATCTGGGAGTGATCAGTAAATAATAACATCATCATCATTTGCATTTTAAAGCTTCGATTTAATACAGCTGTTTGGGTGTTTGCTGTGGGTTTTTTTTTTTTTTCTTATGTATTCATTTTAATGGATTTTAAACATTTTATCCTGCCTTCCCAGGACAAGGGCGTCTCCTCTGGTGAATGTGGGGTGCTAAGATCTGCAGTCCTGGGGGGCAGCGGAAGCTAAGCAGGCCTGGATCTTGCCAGGGCCTGGATGGAGATGAGCAGAATTTGCTCCTTCAAGAACAGCAGGACAAACCTTCGTCACCTGCACACGCACTTCCATGTGGGTTCAGTTTGGCTGGCCCAGGCAGCCTTTTCCCAGAGTGGCCATCACTGGCGACCATTTGGCTTGGAAGCATGAAAGGAAAAACTGGTTCAGTCCTACCAAGGGGTACAGCTAGGTCACCTTAGCCTCTGGACTTAATGGTCTTACAAGACTACCCTTTATACAACCGTGTGTTGCACTTCAGGTGTGATGTACACTATATTTCTCTACTCCCCTCTAGGCTTTAGAACTGTTTCTACATTCCTGATCATTTGGGGCAATGAACAAATGACTGGAAAAAGTCAGGTAAAGTCATCAGCATCTTAGGGGGGAAACGGAATTGGTTGCTGCTCTCCTAATGCTAAATAACTTTACTTGAGAATGAGATGGCCATTTCTAGGGGACAGTCCTCCATTTGAAGTCCTGCTAGAGGACCATCCTGTGTTTTGAATGCATCCTCTCCCTGAAAAACTGAATGATTTATCAGTTTGAAGATAAATAACCACCAGAAGGAAAGCTGGTCCGTGAAGAAGCCGGGAGCAAAGCAAAAGCAGTCAGAAAAAAGAGTAAAATCTTTGATGAAATGGATTGCATTTCTATTTTAATAATAATAATAATAATAATAATAATAATAATAATAATAATTTCTAACCTTGAAGCTATACAATTGCATTGGCATATATGAATTTCATGCAATTTTGGGCTCCTTTTCATCGATGCATATGCATTTTTGGCAATGCCCAAGTGGCCACCCCACCATCCCTGAATATTTTTATTCCACCTAACTTACTAGTCTTTATCTTGTGAGTCAAAGGGCTTTTAAAAAAATCTGTTTGGTTTTGATGCTTGTTGCAATTCTGCAGTGTTCGCTTTCATGATATTTGAAAGCCTCCTTGGAAAGACGGCCGGGAGGTGGCATAGGTACTGTGTAATGACAAATTTTATTTATTTATTTATTTAGGGAACTTCTATGCCGCCCCATTCGCCGAAGCCTCGGGGCGGCTCACAAACGGTCTGATCAGCTTCTGTACATTGGGTTGAAGTGCCCATTGTCCTGGGCCAGCTCTGACAGAGTGAGGGAGCCCAACTTGCAGTTAGCCTGGGACCTCCTACCCATGGCTCAACCCATCCCAGAGAGGCTTCCACCAGTGGCAATCACAGTTGGTTGTGCCATTTCATTGCATAACATTATAAAGACACTGCTGTTCAAACTTGCACATTTTTCTTTTCCCTCCCCGGCGCCTTTTCCTTTAGTATCATGGCTATATAGTTTGTGTGCCATAATATTACAGGGTAAACCACCTCGAGTGCAGCGACATTTTACCTATGTAGGAAGTCAATAAGGCTGCTCTTTACATGTGGATGATTGTCCTATTATGTCCCACTCTCGAAAGGATGAGTATGGAATTTCAACATCATTGCAAAAACAGATTGGATCCCGTTTACGTCCAAAACGCACGAGGCCAGTGGCAACCAGCTTGTTCTGCTGCTGTGTCAGGCTCTTATCAGCCAAGAAAAAATCCCTTGTTTGTTTTGGCACAGATACCAACTCTGGGTTGAAATATTTCACAGAGAACGCCCGAAGGTCAGAGGCAAAAGCAAATGCATGCCCAAGCAAGAGGGAAAGGCAGCCAAACAGCTCTCTCTCATTTGCTCTCTCTCGCGCTCCCTCTTCTCTCTCTGTCTTAAAAACTGCCTCCCTGGTAAGAACTTATCTATTATTTACTGGAGACAAGATTTACAGGTTTCTGAAAAGCAAGCAAGCAAGCAAACAACCCCCCAGCTGCTGTAGCCTTTCTCACATCAGTCAGGGCTGCAAGTCAGGCCCAGCATGTTATCCACCTGTTTGGAGGATTCTGCGGCTGTTATTGCCCGAGGCGGCCATCGTGGAGCAGGGCGGAGGACAGCAGCCTTAAATCTCCTCCCTTGCCAGAGCTGGTCAGGCCCAGGCCAAACCTGCACACAGAGGTGGAAGGTACGTTCTCTAGCCCAGGGGCCTTTGGCTGGAGCCGGCTGGGCAACTGAACGAGAGCGGCGCTCTGGAGCCTTTCT
Source organism: Varanus komodoensis (assembly GCF_004798865.1). NCBI lineage: Eukaryota > Metazoa > Chordata > Lepidosauria > Squamata > Varanidae > Varanus > Varanus komodoensis. The sequence goes on along the minus strand of NW_025335440.1, from coordinate 9,500,821 downwards.
TCCTACGGGTATCGTTTCTCTGCCAGCCTTTCTGCCATGGAATGCCTGCCTGCGGATGACAATCAATCAATCAATCAATCAATCAATCTATCTATCTATCTAACTATTTATTTATTTAAAAATTTCTATGCCGCCCCATTCGCCGAAGCCTCGGGGCGGCTTACAAAACATCAGTTAAAATATAAAACACTAAAAATATAAAACACATTAACAGTATAAAATAAGTCGCCCTGGCCGAAGAATTAAGCAAATAATATTAGCAATTAAAATGAAGTTTGAATAAAAAGGTCTTCCCCTGGTGCCGAAAAACAAATAACGACGGCACCAGGCGGACCTCTCTGGGGAGCGCATTCCATAGATTGGGCGCCACCGTGGAGAAGGCCCTCCTCCGAGTACCTACCCTCCTAATTTCCTTGACGGAGGGTTCCCGGAGAAGGGCCTCTCCCGCAGATCTCAGGGGGCGGGCGGGCGTATTCTTTGGGCCAGGCATGTCTGGGCCTTCCGTAGGTCAGCCAGAGCCTGGGGGTTTCTGGGTGACCCCTGCAAGAATAGAAAGAGGGCCACTTCAGGCTCGAGGGCCATGTCAGCCCAAGACATTTTGCTGCCCGAGGCAGCAGCATAGATTTGGGGGAGACAGGGCAGACTGACACTGCTATGGTTCTGTCCTACAATTCTGTGCTGTCCCCCCGTAGCTTCTCCCCAGATCTGCTGTTCAAGGCAGCTGCCTCACTTTCCCTAATGGTAGACAGGAGAGGCTGATGTCACACTTGTCCATGGGGTTCCTCATCCATTGCAACTTTCATTTTGAGCTTCATGGGAGCTGTCCTCAGTACTGGACACTCTCCCATAGCGTCACCACCATGGAGGACCATGGAGGGCTGCTACCGCCTGGCCTCCCCTGGTGGTAAGGCTTACCCTGCTTGTGGAGTCAACCATTGGGTTTTTACTAGCACCCCAAGGTCCACCAAGCAGAGATGGGAGCGGAGTGGTGGCCAGGGAGATGTCCAAGGCAAAATGGTAGCCTGGGAGGTGTAGCGAGTTATGGACTGCATTGCAGGACTCCCTGAGAGGGCCGACCCATTGATACACACATGAGATTTGCTGAGTTACCCTGAGAGTCAGGGAGTGACTCAGACACCTGCGGGGATCCCCCCCCCCCCAGTGCAAATGTCGATATCCATGTGGTGGGCCTAGGGTGTGGGGAGGGAGGGAGACTTGCTTTGGGATTCTGGCAGGGGTCTCAAGCATTCGGTTAATCATAGCCACTGGAGTCCCATTCACTTCAATGGATGTACCCTAACCTAAGTAGGACTCGTGTTGGATTCTACCTCTATCTTCTGGATGGTCCCCTTATTTTATTTTATTTTATTTTATTTTATTTTATTTTATTTTATTTTATTTTATTATTTTGAGTTATATCCTGCCTTTCTCCTACAAAGGGCTCAAGGCAGCTTACATCATTCTCCTCCTCCATCTTATCCCCACATGGTGGGCATGTCGTGAGTGGAGCCAGCTGGTGCCAGAGGTCAGACTAGATGGCCCGGGAGACCCCTTCTGGCTCGCTCTGTTTCTATCCCCACAACAACAACCCTGTGAGGTAGGTTGGGCTGGGAGTCTGTGACTGGCACAGAGTCACCCAGTTGGCTCCATGGCTGAGCGGGGACTAGAACCCGGATCGTCTGAGTCCCAGTCCCACGCTCTTAACCACGACGCCACACTGGCTCTCAGTCATCAGCATACTTTTCATGCTGTCCAGAATGGCGGGGGGTGGGGGGGTGCACAGATGAGCTAGAGATACCAATGTCCCCCCACTCCACCCCAGTGCTCCATCACCAGCCCCTCGTCTGCACAAAGCATCGTTCAGGGTTGCATGACGTGAGACGTCAGCGGCCCGACGGACGACCGATGGGCGCTCCCAGCTGCTTCAAGGAGCCAGGATGACTCCTGCTCATTTTATGAAAAGGAAGAACAGCATTTCGAGCCAGCCCAGACTTCCCCGGTAAGCACTCGCACCCCGCTGAGCGTCGTGCTCTTCCATCTTCAGCCACCTGCACTCAGCAGCTGCGGTCACTGAGGAAGCAGTAACTGCTCACCTTCGTCCAGCACCCAGGACCCCGTCACACAGCTGGGCATGGAGGGAGCGAGCGCCCCGGCAGCGCCTCTTCCTTGCCACTAGAGCGGGGGCATGCCCCCTTTTCGGCCTGTGAAACAAGGGGCAGGCAGAATGCCTGGCACCATGAGGGCAGGGCTCTGGGGCAAATGTCCAGGGTCCCATTCCACAGAGAGAGTCATAGAACCTGCTATTTAGAGTGGGTGGGTATCAAACCATTCTAAGATTACCCAATTCCCTCATTGTTTGGGCAACACAAACACAGGTATAACTCCTTTCCTGGCTTGCAGACAGGTCAGCAAAATGGCACACGCTGGTATTCACCAAGGTACAATGTGAGTCACGGTGCTTTGTTGCGTAGAGAGAATAAAAGGAACTCAAATTTCCCACATGGACAACGAGGACTATTCAGTCTTGGATCTGCGGCATAACCTGTTAATCTATTTGTATCTGCTTGTCTTTAACTCAGTGTTATTGGCCGAATTCAGAGTGAAATCGCTGTGGCTTGGAGGAGAGAAGTAGAACGAAGGTGCAGATATGTTTGTGTGTGTTTGGATTCAATAGTATTACAGGGCACCATCGCCAGGTATTCTTTTAAGCAGGATACAAAAACCAAGCAACACAAAAATCGAAGTAACCATCAGCCCATCACGCTAAAATAAAAGCCAGATGCTTCTGACATGGGTTTTAAAAACCTGATAATTGGCCAGCCTGTTGGAATTACAGTTCTTCCAGCTGCTAGCCAAGGGGGCTGAAATCTCATCACATTTTCAAGTGCGAGCTGCAAAGACAGAGAGACCGATCAACACAGACAGACACAGACAGACAAGACAGACAGGCGGGCTGATGCATGAGAATAGGATCCAAAGAAACTCGAGCGAAGCGCTAAGGGGCTCCCGGGTGTGGGGTTTAGTGTAGCATCGATCATGGTCAGCTGGGTGGAATTGTGGGGGAGCCCCCACACTTTGATTGGGGTGTCTAGATAAAGCAAAGATGGGTCCCCTTGTCAGCTCCAGAGGTCACGTTCCAATGACAAGACTGAAAGCCAAAGTGGCTGTGCCCCCAGATGCTCACGGGATTTGCCATTGCATCTTCTTGCCAATATCTAAACCTTTTAGGAGGGGATTTCAACCCTCTCCAACGGAGGGGGAGGAGGCACAAAGAAACCATGTCAAGAAACCTGGCATGGTTTCCAAGCTGGAAAGCACGCCAGGATGGCTGGCTGGCTGGCTGGCTGGCTGGCTGGCTGGGGGGCAGGCGTGGGTCCAAGGAAGGGGCGTGGCCACCTGGGGGGCAGGTCTGAGGTTCTGACATGCAGTTCAGCTCTGGGCAGGCAACCCAACCACTGCGTGACAGGCGGGGTGAGGGGCACAATCCTGCCTCCCCTTCCCATCATGGGTGCTGTGCATAATTAGCAGCAGAGCACGGGGGCACATCTCTGTGACCAGGCACTGGCTCACATGCACCCCTGCCCCCCCCCCCGGGCTTTTTCCAGGCCATGATCTCCCGCTGTTATTTTCCCTGTGGCTGGAATTGTAAACTCCCGAGGGGCAGAGACCTGCCTTTTCTGCTTAGGTTTCCCCGTATCAGCACTGGAGGTTCGGACTGCCGCCAGATGGGCACTTTCTGAATGAATATGCGAACAGTTCAGGACATAATGTATGTACATGTCAGGCTAATTTGGGAAATGCAGAAGACGTTGTGTCTGCAAATTCCGTGGGCCCTTCCCTGGGAATAAACCCCATAAAACATACTGGGACCTATTTGCTTCCCAGAAAACATGCGCTGGATTGCAGCACACGACTGATATCGGGAGGGAGAAGGGAAGGGTGAGGCAAGAGCTCTGCTTACCTGTTCCTTGAGCAAAGACTCTTAGGAAAGTATTGCTGCAAAATGATTCCTGATGATTAAAATGCATTAATTAGATTAAAATGCACCGCCCCACTTTCCCCTGCTTGCTTAGATCAGTCGCGGCTCCTCTCCGTCGCCTTGTCCTCCCCTCCTGCCCGCTCAATGGGTGACACTCGCCACTTCGTGGGACCACACGATTGCCGCTAATTGCCATGGTAACGACGGCCTTCGGCAGGATCGGCTGTGGCAGCCACAGGAGGGCCCAGCTGCTAAGCAGGCCGCTGCCCAGCGGGGCCACGAGGAAGAGGATCGCAGCCGAACAAATGTGGACCTTCTCCCAGAGGGCAGTGCCCTCCATTTTCCCCATCTTCCTCCTCCATCAGTTTCCCAGGAATTGTCACATTATTATTATGGTTTCCACCATGCCCGTTCCGAATTGGATATCAAAAAGCGACGCTTTTGGTGGCGGGGCTGGGAGCACCCCAGGCAACGTGGGGCTGGCGGGACGCACAGGAAAAACCTCCTGGAAGGGCAGACCTAAGTAGGGGAGGCTGGGATTAGGGTGTTATTACTAGTATTAATAATAACATTTTTATTTCTATGCCCCCTAACAGCTACAGCTCTTGGGAAGACCCAGTTTCAAATGCTGCTCCAGCCATGATGTTTGCCACATGACTGTGGGGGCGAGGCTTGGTTTCTCAGCCCAACCTACCTTACAGGGTTGTTGTGAGGGAAAAATAGTCAGCGTGGAAGAGCCATCTATGCTGCCATGAGTGCTTTGGGAGAAAGCTGAGTCACCAATGAAATGACGGAGTAATATCAAATCATTTTTCTCAACTGACAACCTCCAGGTGACTTCAGTGACAGTTCCCATCATCCCCATCCCAAAGGGTTTGTATATGGCGATTTGTGTACCTTCTGATTTCCCCTCCTGGGGTGAATAGAATTGCCTTCCATTAGTGGGACCTCTTCTACAACACCACCTGGGTTCATGGCATTGAATAATTGCAAGAAATGCATTTCCAGACACAGCCACATTTTAAAACTGAACTTGTGGAACACATATTCAAATTCTCCAAGAACAGACATGACAAGGAATTTGGCAGCCTCTGTATTTTGTTCCCTGTTTCGACCCTGTTGCTTCTCCCCACAACATGCAGAATTCCACCTTCCCAAACCTGCTGCCTACCATTGCCACCAGATTTGGAAACAAATGCATTTTTCATGTATTTGCTGCAGTTGTAATTGTCTCCTGCCTATTTTCCAAGGAACTTGAAGCACTTCTCTCAGTCTTTGCTCCAACACCCCTGTGAGGTAGGCTAGGCTGAGAGAGAGAGCATCTACTCCAGTGATGGTGAACCTGGAGACCGAGTGCCCAAACTGCAACCCAAAACCCACTTATTTATCGCAAAGTGCCAACACTGCAATAGAAGCTGAAAACAGCCAGTCCTAGCATCTATCTATCTATCTATCCTTGGCAGCACATTGACTGGCCATGCAAAAGCTTGGACCAGTCGCAGCTAATAAGTCACAGCTTGTGACATCATTGCCTGGTGCCACTACTTTCCGAGCATGCGCACGGCCCCTGTACGCGCTCTTATCCAATACTCGGCTGCTGGGGCGATGCTGGGGCAACATGAATTGCATGCTGACAGAGAGGGCTCTGCTTGCCCGCTGTGGCACGCATGCCAAAGGTTTGCCACCTTTGCACTAACCCTGCCCTGGTGCACACATCGAACCCTAATGTAGGCGTAAAGTTCCATGGAAAAGAGGGAGATTTTGGAAAAGCCTTTCTTGAGTAGCTCTTTCTACACAGCTCATCCTTTCTGCCCATTCTAAACACATTCCAACCACCAAAACCACTCTAGGACACCTAGTTTTTCTTACCCTAACCCAATGATGGTGAACCTTTTAGAGACCAAGTGCCCAAACTGCAACCCAAAACCCACTTATTTATTGGAATGTTCCAAGACTACAATAATACCTGAAAACGGAGGTTTTGGTTTATAAAAGACAACCCACAGCCAGTCCAAGCAAATATATCTATATCCCTGGCAGCACACTGACCGGCCATGTGAAAGCTTGGATGAGTCACGGCTAATGAGTCGCGGCTTGTGACATCATTGCCTGGCGACGCTACTCCTTTCCGAGCATGCGCATGGCCCCTATGTGCGCTGTTATCCGATGCTCGGCTGCTGGGGCGACGCTGGGGCGACTTGGCTCGCGTGCCGACACAGAGGGCTCTGCGTGCCGCCCCTGGTCTTGCCCAACACCCTTCTGAGGCTAATTTCAGTAGTATTCAACATTTTCACATCCAGGGCCTTCCAAAAAGCAAACCTACAATGGAGGGACTCTTCTGCAATGCCACACGGGGTCACAACACTGAATCAGCACAAGCCAACTACACACCCAGATGCATCTAAACCTGCCCACAGCCCGCTAACGAATAAGTCCAACTCACGAGCTTCTTGTTCCTCTTGCTCTCCCTAGTTTGATGGGAGTCTCATTTTTCCACGTGATCTGTTCTGTTGTTTGTGGTTTTTGTACTATTTTGATGGTTTGTGATTTGCCTTAATTGTTCACTGAGCACTTTAACATATACAGAGAGAGACAGATTGTGGGGAAAGAATTGGCCTACAATTTACGAAATACGGACAGCAGCTAAATACAAAATACGGAGAGGAATTGACTGACATACAATCATAGAGCCATAGAATAATAGGGTTGGAAGAAGCCAAGAAGGCCATTGGATCCAACCCCCTGCTGGTGCAGAACACCAAGTCACACCATCCCATTCAGATGGTTGTCCAGTTTCTTTTTGGATGTCTCTAACATGGCAAAGGCCAGGACCTCTCTAGGCAGCTGGTTCCACTGCCCTATTGCTCTGACGGTGAGGAAGCCTTTCCTGATATCTAGCCTGGATCTGGGATGCTGCAACTGGAGCCGATCATCTTGCCCTTCTTCTCTGTGAGAGTCTTTCAGGTAGAGTGCTATCATATCCCCACTCAGTCATCTCTTCTTGAGGCTGAACATCACCAGTTCTCCCATTCACTCCTCCTACGGCTTCGTTTCCAAACCCTGAATCATCTTTGTTGCCTTCCTCTGAACCCTTTCCAATTTCTCTGCATCTTTCTTAAATCTTGATGCCCAGGACTGGGCACAGAATTCTAGATGAAATTTCATTAGTGTAGAGATTAGGGGAACTAGTACTTCTCATGATTTGGAAGAGATAGTTCTTTTAATGCCTCCCAAAATAGAACTTGCCCTTTTTGCACTGCATTGTTGACTCATATTTAGCTTGTTGTCCCCTATAACTCCAAGGTCTTTCTCTATTGCAGTACTGTTGAGCCATGTATTTCCCCATCTTGTATCAATGAATTTGGTGTCTTTTTCCTAGGTGGGGGTCTTGGCATTTGCTCCTAATGAATTTCATTCTGTTGTTTTCAGCCCAGTGTTCAGCCTTATCTAGATCACCCTGGATTTTCATTCTCTCTTTCAAGGTATTCACTATTCTAGGGATGAACAAATGAGGGGAAGCAATTGAACAGGATGGCCCAAAGGCAGGAGCTGGGAAGATCATCTTTGATCAATGAAGGGAGGAAAAGGACTGATTTGAAAGCGTAGCAAGCTGTTAATGAGATACACAAGAAGCAGTAGTGATGGAATTGCACAATTAGTCTCTTTGCAATATTCCCCTTCAGACATCCCATGGATGAAGGAAAGAGGGACCATGCTGTTTGTCAGAAACTCCTCTTTTCTCTTTGCTAGTTTAAAGAGCTCCTTTAACAGGGAGGGTGTAGCAAAGCACCCCAAAGGGTGGGCTGGGAGATCTTCTACTTAATTTATCAAGAGGGTGGAGAGAATCCATTTACACCAACTGTTTGTTAATATCCATGAAACATATGAATAACACAAAATGAAATGTACATCTGCAGATATTAAAGACTGTTCCAGTACAAAATTTAGCAGTGCGATTACCTTCTCCCAACAAGAATGAATGAGTGGACTTTGTCAAAACATATGTTTAAAAGAAGCATTAGCATTTAGCGTTTGGCTATCACCAGCATTTAGCTGAATTAGAGAGGGGGAAAACACTGCAGTGCCAAGAAAAATGCCCAGATTCCAAAGATACAGGTGCCAATGTGGCAATGCAACTCATATGCAGAACAAGACGATCCAATTCCCTGTGCCTTTCCTGCTGAAGAGCCTTTATATCGTATCTGTTCACAAATAGCAAGTATTTATACACAGGGATTAGGGGCACTTTGCCTGACCAGTCTCAATAATGACAGAGTCTCTGGTACCAGAAAAATATCCAGGCCAAACCTAAGGCTAGCAAATGCTGCAATTGTCAGTATCGCTATTTAGCCATAGCTGGATGGTCAGATCTGTCATAAAGGAATGCAAATCGCTAAACTCATCATTGGCACCCACCAAATGGTCCAAGGTTGAAAAACGTCCTGAACATGCATGTCCAACACAAAACCTTTTATTTATTCATTTCATTTCATTTCAATATCGCCCAATAGCCAAAAAGCTCTCCAGGCAGTTTGCAAAGTTAACAAGAAACAAGAACAATATGTAATAATCAAGCAATAAAACAATAACACCAGTAAAATGATGACAATAGGCCCACAGCAACCGCAATCAAATTGGTCCAGAGGTACAGTAGCAATAGAGGATAAAATACAATATTAAAGTTGAGAATAAAAGTTAACCATTAAAATGCTGGTCAAATAAAATGGATTTTACCTGGCACTAAAAGGAATAAAGAATAGGCCCTGAGTGCACCTCTTCGGGGAACAGGTCCATAATAGAGGGGCACCTCCAAAGAGGCCCTTCTCCTGGGAGCAACCCCCTCGACCTCATTTGGAGGGGCTCCCTGAGAAGGACCTCAGAAGATGCCCGCAGGGCCTGGGAAGGTGCATATGGGGCAGGGAGTCCCTTCAGATAGTCTGGCCCCAAACCCTTTAGGGCTTCAAATGTCAAAACAAGCACTTTGAACTGGGCTTGGACTTCCCCTGGCAAACAGTGCAGCTGAAAGAGGACTGGTGTGGTATCTTCCCACACCAGATATGAAAGAGGACCGGTTTGAGCCAGTCTCCATTAACAGCTTGCTGCCCTATTTTGAATCACTTGACGTCTCTGGACCTTTTTCAAAGGCAGCTCTGGGTCGAGTGTATTACAGTAATTCAAACTTAACGTTTATGGGTCTGGATTGCCCCATAAAATCAATTGAGCATAAGAAAAAAGAACCAAGTGTCATTGATATGACAAGATACTCCACATATTCCTAACTGTAGGAACTGTGTGAGGAACCCTGTATGTTCCTGTGCGTCTAGATCGTGATACTATTCATTAAGAACCAGGCAAGAACGTTCCAAATTCGGCCAAGGCGGAAGACTCAGCTGCTGATTCGAGTAAGCAAACAAGCCAGATGGTGTAAAACAAGAACTGGAAAACGTAATCCAACCTCTTTAATTGGAGGGTGTACTGTTTGCAGAGATAATCGTGGTACAAAGGATCTCCCAAATAAATTACCAAATGAAACACTGATGTTTTGAAAATATTTGCCAGATACAGATAACAAAATCTCAGGTATAACATGAACAAGGTGAGGTATTTTTTTGTGCATTTATCTTACCCTACAAACTCGACTTTAAAGATATCTTTCTAAATCCCAAGAAATCTCATTAATCAGTTTATACAAATTAAGCTTAAATATTCCAAGATAAGTTATAATACCTGGGTACCAGTGAAATTACCAGTCTAATACACAGCAAGATATGGGCTCTCCAATCAGCATCCATTCAGATTTTGACCCATTAATTGAATAACCAGACAAATTACCAAAGACATTTATCAGTTGCATCAATCCACAGCACAGTTCAGAAAAAGAGCAATAAAAATCATCAGCGAGGAAAAACATTCCAATCTTTTGTGCTGGGAAATTCATGCAAGTGTTGGAAAAACACCAAACAATCAGTGCCCTGTGGAGATTCTGCAACCTGCTGTAAGGAATCGTCGAAAGAGAAGCCCTGTTGGGTGCCTTTGCTGATGGACTGCTCTGGACTGTTCTGTAGGTTGGAAGACCCAACGTCTGAATTCTCTCTGCACATCCATAAAGCAAATATTCTCCACAACTAGCAAATTGTTAAGGAGAAGGTGAACCTAAAGTCTTTGGCAAGCTGGTACTGGCCTTGTGCACAAGAGGATTCAAACTGATCCTGGATGGTCAGCAGCTGCTCTTACACCACTGAATCCCTCTTAGTTGGCAGAAAGGTGGGAGCAGCAATTCCCTGCATAGAGATTTGTGGCACAGAGAAAGGGGGGAAAGACAGAGAGACTTGGTCCAGACCAGTGTTGGATTTACATATGTGCGGAGCAGGCTGCAGCCCATAATCTAAGGTGGGCTATTAGCATTAATTTTATTTCATTTCTAACAATAAAAATTAGGGGCATATCTAGGCAAAATATCATTCTCTAGACTAAAGCACTACAGTCAACAATGTCCCAAAACTGGTTGTCTGATCTAAGCATTCTCTGCACAGAAAATGATGAACTGTGACTTACTGATTTTAATGATACAATTGGTAAGTTTGCATCCAAAAGAGCTCAAAAGAAACGTTCTGACTTTGTATATAATGTTATAACATAGCTATGATTCCCCTGTGAATGTTCTGCGTGAATGTCTTCATTAAAGGTTATAAATGCATAAACAATATTTTTATCAATGCTAATATTTCAGCAATGTTCTACTTGCATTAGGCAGATAAAGCAGAGGACGAGGTTTTGTTACTCATGATTGGATGCTATTAAATTTGGGCTTCCCAAGGTCTCCTAGCCTAAGACTTCCAGTTGCTTTAACCAGGACTGGTCCAGGCCAAGGTATGGTGTAGCCTGGGGCTAAAGGCAAGACGACACTTCCCAAAATCGGATTGGACAGGCGAATTAAACTTTCCGCAGACCTATTGGGCAGCACCTCCCAACAACCGCAAAGCAGAAGATGCTCTGAGTGGCTTAGGCCAGGACACTGCTGCCACCTCCCAATCTTTGCTGCTGGAGCTGACGGCTTCGCTCTGTCTCATGTAGGGTGGCTGGCTGGTCCAGAGAGAGCGTTGCCCTTTCAGGTGGGACCTGGCAGGGATGCTCACTGCATCCCTCTTCTGCGTCTCCTGCAGCAGCTTTAGTTGTGGAAGAAGTCTGCTGGTTGCCCAGCCTTTGTTCTGAGAGATTATGCGCCGTAGGGGTTCCACTCCAACTTGGATGGACAATACCAGAATGGGGTGCTGAAGCGATGCCATGGAGTGGGACGAACTCTATCAGGATCCACCTCCCCAGGAATCCACAGGCTTCCTCTCATGCTCAGCCCAGTCTTCCAGAATGAAGCTATAGACGTGAAACTCCTGGGAGAGATTTTCCGGAGATGTGGGCTGAGGGGTCTTCAACAAGCAGATGACACCCAGATCCCCTTTTTGTCAAATCCTGGTGAGGCCGTAGGCATTCTGAGCCAGTGCCCCTGTGTGGCAATGGACTGAAGAAGGGCCAGTAAACAGAGACACAGTCCAGACCAGGCCGAGGTCCTGATGACGGGCCACCCGGCTTCCTGGTTTGGTGATGCACAAGCAATTCTAGAGGGAAGTGCACTCCAGTTGTTCTTTGGGGATGCTCTTGGATCAGGTTTGTCCTTTGGGGGTGCTCGTGGTTATTGCAAGCACAGGTGGCCGCAAAGGGCACCTCTTATCAGCTTGCTCTAATATAGCCACCGCACTCAGATCTGGGCAGAGACAGCTCAGCATCAGTGGCCAGTGCTCTGCTAACGTGCCTTTGCATCACTGCATGGCACGCTGTGAGGGGCTGCTTTTGAAACTGGTCTGGCAAATTCAGCCAGTCCAAAAGTGCAAACTGTTCATGCGGAGTGGACGATAGGATTGCATTATACCATTGGATGCCGGCCAATTTCTGGGCCAAATTCATAGCATGGGTTTTACTTGCAATTCTCTAGGTTCCAGGTTATCTGAAAGGTCATCTCCTTGCATATATAGCTACCCAGAGCCTAAGATCATTGTCTTCTCCAGGTGACCCCGTCAAGTGAGATGAAATGATTGACTGTTGTGCAACACTCACCCCAGAGAGGCTCACCTGGTACTTTCAGTGTGGCCTTTTCAGTGCATTTAATGTCAGTGCATTTTCAGTTCTTTGCACTGGCTACTGGGCTTTAACTTGGTCCCTCCTTCGGTGTTATTCTGTTTTAAACTTGTGGCTTTCTATGATACTTTGTTACGCTATTGTACTTTATGGGTCTGCAGTTTGTCTTGTAAACCACCCAAACAGTTTCACTCGATGGGCAATGTACAGAAATGCAATAAATAGAAAAATATAAAGATAGATAAAGAAATAAAGCACAGAAAACTCACCAGCCAAAGTGAGTGCAGAGGCTGGCACCAGAAGGTAACCAGCTGCATCTCCAAAACCATACCAAAGAAGGTGGGAAGGGAAGGAGGGCTTTTGCTCTTCGCTGCACTCCTTCTTCCTCTCCCTGGGGATTATGCAAACATCTTTAAGGTCAATTAATCATTTGGCCTTCAGGTTAAATATTAACTCCTTTAAACATTTAATCAGGCATTTTATCTCACTAACACCCTAAAAAGTTTTATCAGACAAGGGAGGGAAAGAAGATCTAATTGATTAAAGACCACTTTAGTTCCAGAGAAAGAGTGTGTGTGTGTTTGTGTGCGTGCGTGTGTGCGTGCCTGGGGGGTGGACAGAGGTAGAGATGAAGATTTAGGATGAGCAGCAATTTAACCAAAGTAACTCACCTGAAGCAAGAAATAAACCCACTTTATTGTCAGAACAGCTGCCATTTGGTCTCGTAGCTGGGCTGTCGCACTGAAAAGCCAACAGAACCACTGAGGGTTGCTTCGTAATTCACTCCCCGCGACTGGTGAACTCCGGGTCAGGCCATTTTGACAAATGCCACTTTGTCTCTTAAAATGGCTGCTCCCTGATCAAAGTGAAGCGTGGTGGAAAGGCCCACCTGGCTCCAGGATTCGCAAGGATTATTTAGGGGTTTCAGGAGTCCCATTAGACTAAAGAAGCATTTATATAGGCATACAAGGGAGAAGGTTTGCACAACGTGTCCTTGGGTGAAGAACATGGCCTTCTTGAGTGTTTTGCTCCAAGCAAGGGCATTGTAGCAAGTAAACTTTGGGTTTTGGAAAATGCCTGGCCACGTGATTCTACAAAGTACATGCCCACAGGTCTCAGCTGTTCTGGAACAGAGCATAGCTTTTAATATCCACCAGCCCTCTCTGTTCAACACTTCAAAATTGTTATCATTTTAGATAATTATTTCAGGGCTTTTTCTAGAGAATGTCCCATGCCCCTTTTCTCATAACTTTTGGGCAGGCAGCAAAAACTTGGCTCTTTCAACAAGGCTTCAGGTATAAATGAATTCTGGTCTAATTTCTGAGCCTGGGGCGTGTGGCTCTGAATTATCAATTTTCATGGTCTGTTGAGGGTTGTGTAGTTTTCTGTCCTTGCAGTTTAAGCTTGTTTTAGTCTTGCAAATACTTTTATTGTTGGTTTTATATCATTAAGCACTGTGTGTGTGTGTGTGGGGGGGGGTCCTATTTGGCCAAAGGGCAGAGCAGGAAAATTTTAATAAATATACGTAAGAGAGTTTTATAAAGATGATCCAACAAATAAATTGGTAATTTATTTTATTTATTATTTATTCATTGAAAGTTTTTGTATGCCGTCCCCTTGCTATATAGCCTCGGGACAACTCACACAAATAAATAAATATAATACAAATACAGTTAAAACCCAGAAACACCCCGGCTGCACAATTAAAACCTATAAATATTAAACATTGTTAAAATATTGTTTGAATAAAAACAGCTCTGGGCTCCTGGTGGAGGTGAAAACTGCTAGAATAGGTTGGCTGGTAAGGATCCACACAGCTGCCTAAATATTTGGGCTCTTTGTGGTTATGGGGGGAGATGTGATGCGCATGCTTCATGCCTTGTGAGACCTCAACTGCAGTGCATCTGTAGCTCTTCCCAAGGTGGAGCCACCAGAACAGGGAAAGAACTTCCTGAAATCCACTGCTACAGTGCAATGGGTATTGATGAATCTACCTGGAAGCCTCCATGCTCTGAGTGTGCATCATGTACTTTCAGCCAAAAAGCACATGCGCTACCACAATGCCATTGATCATCAGGACCTCATATTGTCATGGTAGGCTTCCATGCATGTTCAAAGCGTTTCTTCTGTCGCAGAAGTCTCCATGGCTGTCAGAACTAGCCAAAACTGTAGACCTTGGAAAGTGAAATGACTTCCAGAAGGGGTGTGGTGAAAGGTAATAGTTAAACACTGACAAATGTTTCATAGCTTCCTTTGGTTCCTATTTTTTTCCAGGCCCAAGTTCAGTTCATCTCAGACCTTCATAATTTCTCCAGTTTTAAGTTCAGTTCATTGCAATTTTGTGTTTCTTTTTTGAAGTTTGCATGAAAATAGTTTGTTCTCTCTTCCTCTGAACGCACACATTTTTGCATGGATTATTCTGCATTATACATGTTTTTTTGGCAAGTCATTGCCCTAATATAACGCAGTTTGAATGTTATTTCCCCTCCTGTGGGATTTTGTAAGCATTTGCTTTATTAGAAAACTTCATTGGAAAATTCAAAGAAGGGTGAATTTCAAAGGCTAACAGTTTCAGTTCAAATAGAAGTTCAAAAGTGTGGAATTAGGCAAGTTTGCATTAAAATGTGAATGGAATGAATTTCTTCCCCATCCCAGCCTAGTTAGGATAGGTCCAACCTATTTTTAATTTAGTGCTTGACAAAACCAACGCCTTGGAAACGGCTGAGATCAGGGGAATCACCAAGCAAGAGGATAAGCTCTGCCTCTCGTTTTCTCCCGATTTCTCACTCTCAAAGGTCGAACTGCACCTCGCGCTACGGAAAGAAAGATGAGCAGAAGGAAACAACAAGGACCATTAAGCAAACAGATGAGGCACGATGAAGGTATGAACTGACTAGAAGCCTCATTCCAAGGTGTCTGCTGCTCATTTTGGATTCATATGTCCGGTCTCTGGGATTTGTCATCCTTCCACATTTCTTTCCATTAGGGTGGCAACTTGCACACCTGCACAAAAGGGGGCGAAAAGGTGCAAAAGAATTGCTATCATTTCAAACGACATCTGGCCATAGGAAAGATGGAACAGGTGACCTCTTTGGCAGGGTCACCTGTTCCATTGGAAGGGTGGACAGGCAATTTCAAGGCTTCCACTTTTCTCTCTTTAAAGGTTAAAGGTAAAGGTAAAGGTTTCCCCTTGATGTTAAGTCCAGTCATGCCTGACTCTAGGGGGCGGTGCTCATCTCCGTTTCCCAGCCGAGGGAGCCAGCGTTTGTCTGCAGACAGTCTCCGTGGTCTTATGGCCGGCATGACTAAACACCGAAGTGCATGGGACGCTGTTACCTGCCCACCAAAGTGGTACCTTTTTATCTACTTGCATTTGCATGCTTTTGAGCTGCAAGGTTGGCAGGAGCTGGGACGGAGCAATGGGAACTCGCCCCGTTGTGCAGATTCGAACCGGTGACCTTTCGATCAACCAGCCCAGCAGCACAGCGGTTTAAACCACTGCGCCACCTGCAGTCCCTTATGAGTCTTTAAACCAGTCTTGGACTGGCTACCTCTTCCAGGTGCGCACTCCTCCCAACAGAGCACTGTCCTCCGTAAAGGAGGGGACCTGGCCACCCTGCTTGGCATCACCTGCCCTCCGGGGCCATAGGCGTGGCTTCTTCTGCAGCATCCTGCCTCCTGAGCCCCCAGGCCCTTCCTGAGAATCGGTGCCTGGTCCTCTCGTTTCCTCTGCTCCTTTGCCCCTCCTCATTCTACCAGCTTGCCAGATTTATGGCTGGGGGGCAACCTACCAGCTGTGCAAAGGCTGTCCTCAGGCTTCAGTTGCACACCCCCCTCCACAAATAGTTTGGCTATCTGCCAAACCTTTCTAGGTATTAGGACCTGCCTATGAGGAGGAGGAGGAAAAGAAACACAGGCGCAGGATGAGCAATGTCCCTGAGGGACCATCAAAACCCGGAGCTTGCCCGTTGGACCGTGAGGATGGGCGTTTAGAGGGTAGCCTGGAGTCCTCCTTTACGAAGGACAGTCCTCGGTTTTGGAGACCTGCCACAAGACAGTCCTGCATTTGAAGGGCTGTCCCCCAGCCCACCTCTGCTCTGCAGTCGCAGAACCGTAAGGAGGGAGGCCGGTGGCAGCCCAGAGCCTTACCGGCTCTGTGTGCACAAGAACTGCAGCTGCAGCTGGCGTGGAAAGGGCTTTTCCGCCTCTGACCTCTTTGATGCAACGTATCAATGGGCAGCTGCCACCCAGGGGGTTTTCTTCTTGTGAGTCCTCCTCTTCGCCACCACCACCAGCTTTGCGTTCAGTAACTGGGCCAGAGTCACTCCTGGCAGCTCCGTATCTTTGCAGGGGCATGTACAGAAAGAGTGGGTCACCTCTGTAACACAACCCAGCCTCCCTCCCTGCGGAGTCCTGAGATGGAAAAAAAATCTGCAGAGTCAGTGACTGCTTGCCAAGAGGGTAACAGGATGTTCTAAATCCTTGCCAGGCGCTATTCTAAGGTCTGTCTCTCTCCCCGCTCCATCCGGACAACGCTGTGCTGCCGCTGCCGCTGCATGAACTAGGAAAGGCCTTGCTGAGAACATTTCACACCTACCTCGTTCAAAGTGCTTTTGAGCGAGCGCGAGGGAGGGGGTGCTGTGGACATCCTAGATGTATTCCCCATCGCCTTCCAGCAAGAGGAGGGAGAACCTGACACCAGGGAATCTCAGGCTGACAATCTCTCCAGACAAGGTTGCGGGATTTGAACTCTGCATTCTCAGAGGCCCTGAAGTGGATCTCCCAGGGCAGCTTCCAGCTATTAGGATTTGTCTTATGGCAGGAGCTTCCATTCATACACATGGAGAAGGGCCAAGGGCTATTCAGTCTGGCCTCACATCCCACAGCAGCATATCCTGGGCCTAAAGGATTCCCAACAGGTCTGCTTTCTGCCTGCCTTTGAAGACCTCCAAAGAAGGAGGCATCTGCTACCCCTCTCTTATGGTTAAGAAGGTCTTCCTCATAGTTAATCTGCATATTTTTCCAGCCACAGGCTCAGCTCGCCCTGTATTCAGCGAGAGAGTAAATTATTGCAAAGTTTCAGCTGCCTTCTAGCTAACAGGAAAAGGTTTCTCCTCCAGACAGATGGGAAAATCTGAGATAAAATCTTCAGGAGAAAAGCCCAAGGTAAACCCCCAAACGCATGGGAGGTAGGCATCTGAAGGAAAAATCCGAAACAAAATTCAAAACCTATTAGAAGGCATACCTTGTTAAAGACCAACTGAAATAACACGACACTGAAGGACTCACTCCTAGAGTATCTGAAGTAAATCATGAAGTAAATTATTGCACAAATGTGGGGGGGGGGGAATCTATAATGGCTTGTGTGGTGGGTTGGGGGGCGGGATTAACACTTCCCATACTGAGTTAGAGATTTCCACTTGAGGTAGCCTCCATGGGTTTAGGGAACATGCAGAGAAGAAAACAGAGAAGGAAGAAAACTCTGCTCCTATGGTTGTGTTCACCTGATTTATTTGTCACTTTACAGAACTTCTACCTTGTCCCAGAGGACCCCCAAATGAACTTCCAGATGAAAACCTTCAAAAAATACAATTAAAATAATGAGACAAAGGCAAATGCAATTGATCAATGCGGTCATTAAAACAGCCCTACGAGAGCAGCATAAAACAAGCCGGGTCAGTTTAAAAATGCATTGCCACAGTAGGAGGCTAAAAGAGATTAAAGGTATGGAAGGAATAAAGGAGAGTCTTTGTTGTCTTGGGAAGGCTCAAGGAGGGGAGGGGAGGGGAGGGGAGTGGAGGGGAGTGACTAATGGTCACTTTGCATGCCTTCTACCTCGTCCAAGAGGACCCCCAA
>NW_025335440.1:9478026-9482756 GCF_004798865.1 Varanus komodoensis | reverse complement strand
GGAAGGAAGGAAGGAAGGAAGGAAGGAAGGAAGGAAGGAAGGAAGGATAGGAGCAGCGTCTTTCCATATACTCCGCTGCAGTTTGTCTGTCACAGTTCAGGGGCGCATGGAGGAGTATGCGCCTTCCCCCCCCCCCGCCTGTGGCAGACCGTGGACTGCTTTGCTCAGCCCTCTGAGACGCCATCCGTCCGTGTGGGAATCGCGGGGGGAGTGAAAGCTTGTGTGTTTTTACTGCCAAATGCAGGAAGGAGGAGTGGGATAAGACCGTGCAGGGCAGCAACAGGGGGAGCCCCCCCCCCCAACACACACCAGAGCTTGAAAAAGACAAGGGAGGAAAGGGAAGATGTGGGCGCGGAGAGTGGCAGTGGAGAATGTGGGGGACTGAGACGGAGATGTGGAAACAGCTGCAGCCCCACGCGGAATTACCCCTTGCTCTAAAAAACGGTCTAAAGCAAACATACTGGTGCTTGATCTGCCTGCCGGGGGCGGGGTGGGCAAGGCAGGACTGAATAAGACACTGGGCTTTCTGGCTAGGAAAGGTACCCAAGGGGTACTTCAGCAGAGCAGTGGTTTTACAGTAAAAGTGGGGAGAACAGCACACATCCCCGAAAGAGATCTTCTTGAGCAGGTGCTTCGGCACACACCACGAATCATGCAGGCAGTGCACTCATGGTTCTGGAGCGTGTTGACTCACTTTGCCCTTTCTGTGCAATGGGCGCAGTTGCTGGAACAGAAAAATATGGATCTCAGGGAGTGATTCTCTGTTGTTGTATGGGTTTCCCTCGGCTCTGCAGGTATGATCTCAGTTCATTTGCCCTAGTTCCCTTCTTTATGCAATGGGTTTCTCTGAACACACATGTCACTTCCTCAGGAGACCTCTGGGGTTCTGCCTGCCTTTAGTTGTTGTGCCTCCAGTTCCAGCATCCACCAGGTAAGACAGTCTCCAGCAGCACAACACCCTGGAGGGAGCAGTCCTGAAGCTCCCAGCAGGGCCTGGGGCCATAGGATATTTTGGATTCCTGGATCCAAGATCTGAGGCGGTGGGCAAGCAGAGATCATGGAACAAGCCGTGCTGGCCTGCTGGCCTGGGAAAGGAACCTCGGGAGGGAAGGCAAGGGGGTGTTTCAGTGGGTGGGGAGAGAAGGAGGCTGGAAAGGCCAAGATACAGGCTGTCCTGAGCCTTCTACGGGCTTCTTCCTTCCGTCTCCAAAGCATTTTGCCAAAAGCCCACCTGGTGACGGATGCAGGGAAGGAGGATGGGAAGGTGAAGATCGCATCTGCTGCAGCTCCGACCTGCACAGGTGAACTGCAAGCCTCCAGACTCAGGGACCACAACAATTGCAGTATGAATGTACCGCAACCCAGGTTTATTCCAGTTTAGCTTGTATGACTCCCCCACACCCCAGAGACGCCTGGGATTATTAGTTAGCTGCAGAGTCTGCACCTTTTCTGCTACAGGTCCCCATCTCCCCACCCTCACCTGCCACGTGCTCACAGGGACCCCCGGGGAGCAGAGATTTGTGTGAGAATGATTAGCACTCAGGTGGCAGATGTGCAGTTTTGTATTCATGCGGCAGGGAAAAACAATAGAATAGGTCTGGAGGAAGGACAGATGCTCAGGGAGAATCCCAACATACAGCCCCATTTTTCACTTTTATCTCCTTCTTTTCAACCTGTTACTGCTTGATTTTCTTTTTATCTCCCTTTTTAAAAAAAACTTTGGACAATGGTACAGCCAACCATGGCAGCCTCGCCCATCTTCTCCTGTGCAAAAGAGCCCTCACGCCCTGCAAGTCCATCTCTCTCTCTCTCCCTCTCTCTCTCACTCCCTAACTCAATTAAAGAAATATATTGTGAGCCTTTTTAATTTCCCTGTGTGGGGCTAGGAGATGAAGAGCTGCCAACCGGAGAAGTTAGCCAGGGGCAGCGAGGAGATGAGAATGTCAAGTCTGGGGAGGAACTATAGAGGATCAGCGGAGAGCAGCCTTTTCACTTGAAGGGACGGGGAGTTATCACATTTCAGCTTCAGCTGCCGAAGGCTCGGGGCTGTGGTGTAGAATGAGCTCCCTGGGGTCCCACCCACAGGACAACATCTGAAGAGGGCTGCTCAATTACGAGCGGATGGAGCGCCATCATTTCCATTCCTGGTGCTGCCTTTGTCATGATGAGAATGAAATATCGGGAGCCGGCTGCCTCCTGCGCGGTGAATTAATTGGAGCGGTGTGCTGTTGCTGCAGCTCTTCCTTCTGGGGTTAAGCAAATGGGCTGCCAGCCGGAGAAGGAACGCTTGGGAGGGCGATGCATCCTGAGCTGGCCACGTCCAAGAAGCATGCTTCTGTCTCGGAACCAGCAGAGGCGAACCAAATATTTGCTGAAATGTTCAAAGCCATCCCCTTGTTTCCCACAGTGAGGATGAAGAAGATCATGAGGCCTGGAACCCACTGGCTTGAAGATTATTTATTTATTTATTTATTTATTTAGGATATTTCTATGCCGTCCTTTGCAAAAGCCTCAGGACGGCTTACAAAGATAAAATACAAATATCACCAAAAGGAGATGCCCTCCTGCAGTGGGTCGCGCTGGCATGATGCAGTCATCGGTGCTTGAACCCTGAACACTGCTTGTCCAAGCAGCCTTGTGGCCAGAGGGGACCAGGCTGTTTCAGACGCTGCCTATCTTTTCACAAGCTGGTCCAGTTACTAGGATCTGCAGGAAAGGTCCTCTGGAGGCATCATCAGGCATGGGTGGAAATGCTTTCCTCCACTTTGCTCCCAAATTGTACATGGATTCCTTCTCTCTTGGCCTTTAGAAGAGGCATTTAGCCCTTTACTGTTCTGATGCGTTTACTCTTCTTGTTTTTAATTCACGGCAAGCACTTATTATTTTAGATGTTCTTATGGCCCTAGACATCATGGGGTGAGGTGAGGATAGGATAATTTGAAGTCTCACATCTGAGGACATAAGACAGAGCTCTGACCATGGAACTGGGAATTACTACTCCAATCCTGCCTTGCAGCTGGCATGGAAAGAACCACACGGGCTGCCTCTACGAGGTTAGTAAATCAATTTAGGAAAGGAGGTAAATCGAGTGGGGAGGGGAGGGGGTTGAGACTGCCATAATGTGATGTCTCAAGATGGAACTCCCACATTCTTTCCTCCCCCTCTGAAGGGTCTCAATGAGATCACTCTGAGCTAGTCCCTTCCCTCATTTCTACAAGTTCCAAAAACCCCAGACAATCCTCTGAAATGCAATTCTTTGGTTGTACCTCCACAGTTGGCAAAACAGTTTAACTCGAAATAGCTCTTGACCAAAGCTGAAGGAGAAGTCTCTGCTCATGTAAAGAGGCCATTCCAAAATGGATTGTCCCCACAGCTCCTCCATGCTGGGAAACACTGGAGTCTGCTTGGAGTTGCAGTCACCCAAAATGAGCAACATGTCTTGTTTCAGCGTGCTATCAATTTCCTCTTGGATGCTTGCATAGTTTTTAAAATTTAAAATTTCTTCTTCTGTAGTGGTATACAGAAGCACCTCTTGTTGGAGTGTAAACCTGAATGACGCTTACGCCGATAGGTTTTGCAAGAGTTCTGATAGTATTTGGTTGGACTTTGCACTGTAGCTCCTAATTTTATTTATTTATTTTATTTATTAAAACATTTTTATGCCGCCCCATTTGCCGAAGCCTCGGGGCGGCTCACATCAATTGCGTGTGCTACATCTTGCTGCAATATTTTCATTTCCAGAGGAAAACACTTTGCCCCATTCCACACCGTCCCCTTCAGTCTGATTCACTCGCACCAAGTACTGCGATGTTCAGCTGTCCCATTTCTTGCTTTGCCACGTCCACTTCGCCTTGACTCACACTTCTTGTGCTCCGTCTGCCGGTTGCGGTGCAGCATCAGGCTTTCACTGCTGTGCTTCTAGGCACCTAGACTCCCTTTCAGCTTTGTTATATTGGCATCATTAGCAGCAGCGCCATCCCTACCTGCCCCCATGACCTGTGTGCCTCCTGAGCTGGGGTTCTCATCTTCCGGCATTTCTCTTGTTGCAGTTTGGATTGTCTCCTCACAGGGTTTTCAAGGGGAGAAGCTTCAGAAGAGGTGTGCATGGCCATCTTCTGCACACCACTAACCCGAGTTAGCTTGAGTGTCGCTGCCATTGTCTGCAAAAGAACCTCCTTCATTGTTGTGACTTCATCCTCCTTCAGCTACTGCCACTAGCCGTTCGCTGCCCTTCAGGAATTTCTCCACCCCATCGCCCTTAGAGATCTCCTTTTCCTCCTGCGGACCTGACCGTTTCTCTTGAGGGCGGGTGCCTCTGAGTGGTACCTCAGCGTTGGTTGTCCCACCTTGGATGAGCCTGCAGGGAGACCAGCCAGGTGAGCCATTCCCACTTTCCCCACAGCAGTGGGGAAATGGATTTTCTCAGCAATGCTGTGTTGTACACTCTCCCCCTTGCAGTGCTCCATATTTTGGGGTGCAGTGTTTCTGGACTCCCTTTCAGGGCATTGCCATGAGGATTCTCAGAATAAGCACCTGCACTGCAGCACTGACTGCCGCGAGACTGGCGGCGCTACCCGATAGCTTCCTGCACTGTCCAGCAATCGGAGGCTGTGGAGGCATTTGGGGAAGTCTCTGTGCCAGGACAGAGGTGCTTGGGAAGAACACACGATCCGGACTTCTCTGTTGCTGCACCAAGATTGTGGAAAAAGATCTGGCCCTCCCCTCCCCTC
>NW_025335440.1:9221200-9477926 GCF_004798865.1 Varanus komodoensis | reverse complement strand
TTCCTTCCTTCCTTCCTTCCTTCCTTCCTTCCTTCCTTCCTTCCTTCTGGGCTTGGGCTGACTTTAAATATTCCCACAAAGGTGTGGGAAAGGGCTGCATAGAATGGATATTTGGAAGTCCCACCAGGGGGCTGTAAATAGACAGAAACGGCTCCGGCAATTCGGTGGTAAAGCTGGGCTTGAGGCTGTGTGTTTGGTAATGGCTAATGAGCAAATGCAGGAAAATTCGAATCATTGCATTCTCTGGGTTTAAAATAAGGATATCAAAAAAAAAAAAACCTCATTAGGGAACAGATGTTGTGGTTTCCTTTTGTTTTAATCCAAATGTGCTCTTTTTTCTTTAAAGCCAAGTCTGGAGCAGAGGCACAGCGACTGGATCATCCAACTGGTTTCCACTTCTCATTTGCAGCCTCTTGAACTTTTTTATATGCATTGTTCGCGCTGCAGAATCTGCTGCCACAAACCTCTTGGCAGAGGAAATGCTGGAATGTGATGGGGTCATCCCATGAAGACAACGGGTGGGAGATTCAGGACAGGGAATGCGATTCAGAAACAGAGAGCACCACACAGTTAAACTCTGGGTTTCGCTTCCATGCGATGCAGCAATGGCCACCAACTTGGATTGCTTTCAAAGGAGGTTGGACAGTCTATCAACTGTCCAACCTCCTGGAGAAGAAGGCTAGCCTGGAGGAGAAGGCTATCAACAACTGGTAACACCTCCAGGATCTTTATGTAGACCAGCTGCTGGGGAACATGGGAGGGGAGGTGTTATTGCATGCATGCTTCCCGCAAGCAGTTGGTAAGCGCCTCTCGTCAGATCTCTGCATACTCTTATGAGTGGAGCTATTCTTCAGATGTCAAAAAGCAGCATGATCTAAAGTCCTTTCCAAACCGTGACTGAAATCAAAGCTGAGCAGCCCCAGACAAAGAGAGCCAGTGAGTTCGTGGCTTTACAAGACTTTGAACCAGGCTGGAGAACTTCCCCATGGCACTGCCACACAAGTTCTCAGCTGACTTTTGCTGTCCTGAGCTGCAAGACGTGACACTGAGTACATGTTTGGAAATCTATTATGATGAGTATTATACAACGGCAACGCCACAAATAGTGATTGGCTTCTGTATCTGTACTCCCCGGCATGGCTAGTTCTCCCTGTGAGCCTCACCCCACCTTGCTCACCTAGAAGGAAGTCTCTCACACAGAATTTATTGTTGCTGTTAACTGCGAAGTCGTGTTTGACCCATCGC
Source organism: Varanus komodoensis (assembly GCF_004798865.1). Lineage (NCBI taxonomy): Eukaryota > Metazoa > Chordata > Lepidosauria > Squamata > Varanidae > Varanus > Varanus komodoensis. Next base: position 9,476,681 of record NW_025335440.1, on the reverse strand, counting down.
AACCCCATGGACAACATTCCTCCAGGCCTTCCTGTCCTCCATCATTCCCCGGAGTCCACGCAAGCTCACACCCACTGCCCCAGTGCCTCCATCCAGCCACTTCATCCTCTGCCGTCCCCTCCTTCTTTTGCCATCTATCGTTCCCAGGCTCTTCTAATCTATCTATTAGGCTCTTCTCCAGGGAGTCCTTCCCTCTCATTAGGTGGCCAAAGTATTTGAGCTTCATCTTCAGTATCTGGCCTTCTAAAGAGCAGCCAGGGTTGATCTCCTCTAGGACTGACCGGTTTGATCGCCTTGCGGTCCAAGGGACTCGCAGGAGTCTCCTCCAGCACCACAATTCAAGGGCCTCAATCCTTCAGCGCTCAGCCTTCCTTATGGTCCAGCTTTCACAGCCATACATTGCAACTGGGAAAACCATAGCCTTGACCAGCTGCAGAAATTCCAGCCCAGAGAGTGCTAGTAGGAAACAAAGCAGAATCCTATGGCCCAGGGGTCAGGGATGAAGCAGTACAATGACTCACAGAATTCTGTGAGGCCAACCATCTGTTTATCACAAAAACATACTGCAAGCATCTAATCAGATGACTGTATCCATGGAAATCACCAGTTGGCCAAAACAGAAATCAAATAGGCTGTTTATTTGGAAGCAGAAGATGGAGAAGCTGCATTCTCATTGCCAAAACAAGTGATGGTCAAGGTATTGCAACAAAAAAATTTAACCCCATATGGCACTAGAAATGCCTAACAGACATTCAAGCTGGATTTTGAAAAGGAAGAGGCTCTCAAAATCAAATTACACATATACATTGATTACTACAACATACTAAATAATTTCAGAAGAGGACATGGTGGGTATGTCGTGAGCAGAGCCGGCTGGAGCCGGGGGTCAGACTAGATGGCCCGAGAGGACCCTTCTGACTCACTTTGTTTCTATGTTTCAGTTTATGCTTTATAGAACACAGCAAAGCCCTGGACTGTACAAATCTCAAGAAGCTATAGATACATCTGAAAGAACCGGGGCTGCCTCAGCACAGATCCTCAAGTGTAAGGATCATCGAGCGGAAGGCCTATTTCCCACATACACCATCCTGCCATATCTGGCCCTCAGGCTTCCAACTCATACAATTCCTAGGGAGTCATTCCATTAAATACAATGGGATTTACATCTGAGAAAATCTTCAGTTGCTCTTTGCCCCTACCCAGCAAGCACAACAGCACCGGGCAGAGATCTCAGGATCTGCAGGCGTTGCTTTGATCCTCCTGGTCCCTGGACCGGGAGGAGAGGCAGACGGTGCCACTGGGGGAAAAGTGCTCCCGATTATAGTTCACGTGCCTCATTTTGGTCATTCCTGGGATCCGAGGAGCGGGACAGCCTGTAACTCAGGACTGCTGAGAAAACCCATTTCCCCTTCCCCACAGGCGTGGAGGAGGTGTCCCTCCTGGATACACTCTTTAATGTGGCGAGGATAAGGGTGTGTGGGGGATGCGAATCCATCACATCCCCGGCTCAGATCCCTGCTCTCCAGCCCGCTTTCTCATGGCTCAGAGTCGGACTTCCCAGTGAGCATAAGGAACATTGGTGTGGGTGTCCCCAGGCAGCGAGTCCACACAAACATTGTGCAAGCAGTGTCCTCTTCCACACACCACGACTTGCAGCCTTTGTCTGGGGCACGTGCCCTGGGGAAGAAGGCTGCCCTTTGCACAACTGGAGCTGCACAAGCACGCACGGACCTCCTCGCAGCTCAGCTTGCTTCCTGAGAGAGAACCACGGCTGCAGAGGGATTGGAACCCAGGACATGCCCAGCCAAGGACGAGTTATAATATTCTCCAAGCCCCTGTCAAACACTCCAGCCATTCACTGCACTGGCTTGCACGTGTCATGTGGAGTCCTTATCTCAAATTGCCTTTCCCAGCATCCCCACAGATGGTCAGCGCTTTGGCAGGGGCCAGTCCTTGTTGACTGGAAGTCAAACAATGCAGCTCTGAAGTGTCCAATCCACATCTAGAGAAAATCTCATTTTCCTGTGCAAATGACCGGACTTGGAAAGGCGAGGCAAATTCACCCTTCACAAGCCCCAAGGCAGACTGCCAGCCTAGTCACAGCAACTCTGTGCTGTGCACAGTACTGAGTAAACTATACTATAAAGTTGTAGTTGCAGTCGTCTTTCTACCAGGGATGGTAGTTTGCTTCCCTTTCTGGGCTAGCACAGAGCCTTTCGTGCACTGGGTAACTGTAGCTACCTAGCAGCTAAAATTTCAGCCCTTCTGGAACTTGAATGGAAGCATATCTCACCAGATTAAAAGAGCAAAGCAACCAAACAAGAAACACCACTTGACTTGAAACACTTGGTTGACTCCTGGTGTATCACACACACACACACACACACACACTTAGGTTCCTGGCTGCATTATAATCCCACTGGTCCAGCTGAGGGAGTCAACTCTGGCTCCTATCGAAGCCCATCAGCATTTTAAAATTAGCCACAGGTGACTCATTTCCACATTTATGAGAGCCATATTAAATTACTCGCCTTGCTCAGCCTGAATACTTTTATTACTTCATTTCTGGCTCTTCTTTATGGACAGAAAACGCGATGACCTTACGTGCTGCAGCTGAAAAGCTAGTTCAACAGGTTCTCTGTCAAAACAGTAATTAAAATCGTTCCGAGGGGGCACGAAACAAACCTCTGCACAAGAAACGGTCTCTTCCGCTCGCTCATCACCATGAAAACAAGAGGGGGGCGTTTCCACACTTTTAGGATGTTCTGTGCTGGGTCTTTTGCGTGATTGTGCTAAATAAATGGTATTTCCTGCAGCTTGAAACTGTCGACCAGAGACAGAACTGTAAGTTCAGCACGAGGGGTGTCCCGAGGAGGCCCGGGTTCGAATCCTTCCAAGGCGGTGCCACTTGGTGATGTAAACAGCAGCCTTTGGCTGGGGCATGCTCAGAGATCCCGGCCATTTCTCTGTCTAAGTATGCACAGGATTGCATCCTGAATCCCTCAGGATCAGGAAAAGGAACAGAAAAGGCCCCACCTCAAAAATTCCATGCATTGGTGCATGCATACACACACACACACACAACTTTTCTTCAAAAAGTTTCCACACTTTTTAAAACTCCTTTTATTAAGAATTTCAAAAACAAATTACATCACTTGTCTACATAGGCATCTTTCTTTGCGATGCATTTTCCCCAGCGTTGTACCACCTTTTTAAAGCCATCAGCTAAAAAATAAAATAAATTTATAAAATATAAAAGTGCAGAAACTTTTTGAAGACCGTGTGTGTGTGTGTGTGTGTGTGTGTGTGTGTGTGTGTGTTGGGGGGGGGAGAGAGAGAGCACGCGCACCGAATGAGGGTGTCAAATGGAGGAATAAACTACAGCAGTGAGGAAGGGAAGCCAGAAGTGGTGCCAAGGGTAACGATGGGCGCTTGCCAATGTCCCCAAGTCCAACAGGGGCCCAGTGCCAAGCGAGGCAGTTAAAAGACAGTCTCAAGGGGGGAGGAGGCATCTCCCAAACCTGGAGCCAGCCCTACAAGTCCTCTTGCCCCATGCATTTCAGCCAGCACTGCCTGCATCTTTTCAGCAAAACCGATGGACAAAGTTCCATGGGGTGCAAAGACAGAGGCAGGCTTGGCGTGCCTGCCCCTGCCACCCAGGTGACGTGGTAAGCCCTGGTTTGTCAGGGCTGCTCACCTGGGAAGGCTTGACTGGGGAAGCTTGGGGCATCCTATTGGCCAGTGCTTTTAATATCATGGTCCTTTAGCCCTGCCCCTTCAATGGCCAGGCCAGTGTTATTAAAGCACAATGTTGAAAGTTACTTTTTATGTTTTCTTTACAATGTAAATAATGTAAATAAATTTATTTTCCATTATAAAAAATAAAATAAAACACATACAGCTTGTCTCTCTCATGAGGACTGCCTTCTGAAGTCTGGATACAAGGCATGAAATGGACACACATACAGAAGATGAAGAACTTATAGGCATAGCCCTAGAAATGGTTATGACTACTTTTACCCTTAGGGGCTAGAAACTTGTTCAAACTAGGAATGAGGGTGAAGTTCATGCAGTTGGCATTTAGCATGAGCTCACCTAATTTTGCACATGAAAACAAATATGCAAACCAAAGCTCAATTATCTTTCAAAGTTTACGTATCTTCCAATTTTACAGTGACGTTCTCCATTTTGTTTAACTGCACAGACAATGGTAATGAAAACGGTGGTATAAATGCATTGGGTTAGGAATCTTACTTTCAGAAATGGTGTATGTTAAGCAAATTAGCATACAAAACTATGTGTATTCAGAGAAAGGCACAGAAAAATACATATGGGTCTCCCCCCCCCCCCCCCGAATCCTTTTTAAAGGAAATGTTTGAAGTCTGGGATGGAATGAATGTGTCTCTGGGGGAAAAATAATGAATTTTGGAATGAACCAAACTTAAGAGCCCACGTGGTGTGGTGGTTAGGGTGCTGGATTGTAGACCTGGGAACTCTAGGTCTGAGTCCCCACTCAGCCATGAAGCTCGCTGGGTGATTCTGGCCCAGTCACAGACATTCAGCCTAACCTACCTCACAGGGTTGTTGTGAGGTAAAATGGAGTTATATGAGCTGATCTGGTTCCCTTGCAAGAAGAAAAAAGACAGGATAAATGCGATGATGGTGACGGAAAAGGAGAAAGTGAGAAAAGGCCAAACTGACAGATTCATCCATTTTTGCTTAAAACCCAACAGTTCACCTTCACCAGGACTACATGGACCCTGTCCCGGCTACTTCTGTGAGCATGTGGATTGGGACAAGGGCAAGTAACATTCCTGCTTATTTCCATTGAAATTCCAGAGGAAACGTTCCCTAGTCCAGCCTTCTCAATTTGCTGCACCCCAGACATGGGAGACTATAACTCCAAGAATGCCACTTCCAGCTCGGTGGAATTTTAGCATTCTTGCGTGCCTAAGTTGGGAGATTCCCTTTCATCCTTCCTACCACCTAATTCGTGCTTGAGCTAGAGCTACCAATAAGAGAGTTTTTTAAAAGTCCCAGAAGTAGAACATAAAAGCAGTCAACCTTTAACCGTCTCTCTCCAACCCCACAAATCCCCTTTCAGTGTGTCTTTTACAGACGGCTTAACCAAGTTGAAACATTCAACCCGAAGTCCCACCATTAGCGGGCAGGCCAGATGCAGTATGCGCGCTTCCCGGTGCAACCCTTAAGTGCCACGCTCGCTCGGAAGCGTGGCGTGTTGCGGCACTGCGGCTTTTCGTGTCTCCCCGCAGACTTCCTGCTTTCCAATAGGCCTGTCGAATTAACAAAGGATTCCCCATTCGGCGTTGGGAAGTGCTCTGTGGCTCCCGGGGCCACGGCAACTTTCCCACTAGCAGCTAATGAGCTTTTAAAAACAGGTTGCAGGGTGTCTGCCCCGGGAGGCATCCCAGTCTGTCTGGGGTAATATAATGCTCTCACTTCCCTAGGGGATACCCTTGAGGGTCACCAGCTGTACAGCCTTTCTTCCCTTCTCTCCGTCCGTCCGTCCTTTTTTCTCCCTCTGCATTTTTCCTCCTCCTCCTCTTCTTTCCTGGGAAAGAAAAGATGGTTTCTCTCTAATGGGATGGTTCAACAGTCCAAAGGCCAGGCTTGTCTCTGCCAGTGAAAGAACCCTTCTGCCTCATCTATCCTGCAGGAGAATAAAGCCGTACAGTCCTGAAGGGACTGTACCACTTCAGCCTACAGCAGGGCTGGAGCAATAGCATTGTCTAAAATCTCCACCCAAGAGGAAAACCAGAGCATCAGGTGGGCCAGTTTATAACCTGGCCGTGCTCATTTTGCAACGGTTTCCTTCCTGTGGGGAAAGCAGAGGACCCTTTAAATGTGCGCGAGCCCCACTGACTATGTGGGGCTCCGGCTCCTTCACTCCCACCGCATTCTCTGGCAAGATTAGCTGTAGCTTTAGACTAAACACTTGAAGAATCTGCTTTGACAACTTTGTTTGTTCTGGAAAGGGCAATGAGTTTCTATATCCCTGTAATAATACAATATTTATCATTTAAGTGCCTAACGCAACTAGATGCTATACAAAAATGTTAAAAGAAACATGGGGCTGCTGGAAAGCTTTCAGCCCCGCAGTTGCACCTAGGTATTAAAAACAGAGGCTGAAGAGCGAGTCTTCCAGTGCTCATGTCCATGGCAGGCAAGCTCTCCGCTGTCAGTGAGCTCCTTACCCAAGGCAGCTTTTACTCTGAAGTTTGCCAGCGCTATTCATGGGAAGGATCATGGTCCCCAAACAGGCTCAGAGTAAAAGTCGGAATGGATAAGAATGGAATGGCTCCTTCCGCCATAGAACAACTGGGTATCCTTAGGCCAGCCACAGGATCTCAGGCCAACCTACCTCACAGGGTTGTTGTTGTGGGGATAACATTGAGAGCAGGAGGGGGAGAATGGAGTAAGCCACTTTGTTGTAAGTAAAAGTGGGATTTAAATCTAAAAAATAAATAAAATGTATTATTACAGTAGCAGTAAGTCATCTCTCCCGGTGATACTAAGAGGTAGCCTTATTTATGGTTTTGGGTAACTAATTGTTCTTGGTGTTTCCTTAGCAGCTGTTTATGGTTGGCAGCTACTAGCTAAAAAATACATGTGTGCGCACACACTCTCTTTCTCCACCTTGGCTGGGGGATATTTTCTGCAAAGAAACAAACAAAGCCATAAACAAGCCCCGTTGGCTGCACAGAAGGTTGAGGCTCTGCATCTGGCCACTTCTGAGAGCCAAAAACTGAGTACATTGTTTGCTTTCGGTGGAACTTGGGCTGTTCTGAAGAACAGCACTTGGGAGATGTTGCCGAGCCCTTAAAAGATTGGGAGCAGGGCCCAGTGCAACACAAATCTGCATACCAGTTGCATCTGTTGATTTATATCTCTATATGCTAATGTTGCAGATATAGTGCATTACCAATATTTCCTTAGATTTCACAAGAGGCAAAGCCAGCCAATTATTTTCTCATCCAAAAAACCTCAAATAAAATACATCCTTCCCAGATCATCCCAAAGCAATGGAAACCGCCCCCACCCCCCCACCGGTGCAACCCTTTGCAAGTTTAGACAGAAAACCCCCCTGCAGCTCCCAGGCTGTCTAAATGTTTTTCTGTCTAACTGAAATCCAGAGGGAGATTTCGGAAGGGGTGCTGGAAGAAAATCCTGGGGGCAGTTTTGGCTTCCCACCCAGCCCTTGGCAAGCTGCATGATGCCAAGTCGGAGTGGCTGCACCAGCCTGCCATCTTTCCTTGGCCACCTCCATACTGGGGCAAACAGTACCCCGTGAGGAGCCCTGATCTGTTGGGATCTTTCTCATTGGCTTCCGAAGCCCAGGCAGAGGGGAGGCCTCTGGGAGGGAAGGGCTTGGACTGCAGAGAGGGGGGAGGCCCACACGTGGCGCCCAGCCTCCATTAAATGGGTGCAGAGCCACGGCAGACCCGAGATGCCGCAGCTTTCCCGTGAGGGGCTGTTGCAGGAGCCTGCCTGCCAACGGAGAGACCACACAGCCACAGCTAGAGCGAGGACCATGTTACTTCGCCTCTATCTGCACACAGTAACAAACGTTCCTTCTTCTGCAGGAAGTCTTGTCTTCTCATGAGGTGCCCAACGTACTTCCACCTCTCTTCTGCTGTTTTTGCTTCCAGGAAAAGGCCCTGACTTGGTTTGATCCAAGAACGACATGCTGGTCTTTCCGTTTATGCATTATATTCTTCCAGCACCAAGTTTCAAAGAAATCCATTTTCTTCCTGGCAGCTTTCTTCCCTGTCCACCTTTCACTCCCATACCTCCATGACTGAGAATACAATCATGTGGATGATCCTGGCCTTGGTTTCCAATGAAACATCCTTAATGCTTGATTCTCTTTTCTAGTTCCTTCATTGCTGCCTTTCCAAGTCTCAACCTTCTTCTAGTTTCTTGGCTGCAGTCTCCCTTTGGAATTGAACTGAGCCAAGGCATACAAGATCTTTCACAATGTCAGTTTCTTCACCACTGACCTTAAAGTTTTGGAATTCTTCTATAGTCATGATTTATACTTTCTAAATGTTCAGTTGCAGTCCTGCTTTTATGTTTTCTTTTTTTGCTTTCCATCAGGAGTCATTCCAATTCTTTACTGCTTTCTGCCAGTAATACAGTACCATCTGTGTTTTTTAAATTGACGATGTATCATAACACCAATTTTGACTCCTTCTTCCACTGATCCTAATCTAGTTTTCCTTATATGTTCTGCTTAGAGATTGAACAGATAGGGAGATAAAAGACACCCTTGTCTGACACCTTTGACTATAGGAAACCACTCTGTTTCTCCATATACTGCCCTAACAGTAGCTTCTTGTCCACTATACGGTTTAAACTTCGGGATAAATGGCACCCCCATTTCTTTCAGAGTCGTCCATAGCTTATTTATTTATTTGGATATTTCTAGCCCATCCAATCACTTTCATCTCTGGACAGCTTCTCATGAACCACACAGCCAAAGGCTTTGCTGAAGTCTTCAAGGTACAAACAGATCTTCAGAAATGTTTGGTGTGCTGCAACATAGAGCACACCAAACATTTGTATTTGTGTATTTGTGATATGATCTCAAGCTGTCATCTTTTCTCGAATCCAGCTCGGACATCTCTTCCTCCGTACAGAGTAACCTTCTCCTCTTTTTTTGCAACACCTTGAGCGTCATTTTGCATGCGTGGAAAATGAGTGTGGTGCTTCCTGCGCCACGTCTTGCGAGCATTTCCTTTCCCTGGGATTGCAGTGTACACTGAACACTGCCAGTCTGTCACTAGCAGTTGTGGAAGTACGTGTAGTGATTTTTGGCACTTGTCTGCAGTTTGGTGCATTCATCAGAAACTAGACCTGATTATCTCATGAGCACTTAGCCTGGAAGTGTCTCTCCAAATCCAAACCAGTGTTTCTTATACCTGTTGCGTGCCCCCTGATGCATCAGGTGATGTATTTCTGATCTCCTTTCTGTTCCACTGCCATTTACTCTACAGAATGGTCTCTGTTTTTGTATTTATGGTAGCTGCCCCATGTCTGGACAGCTTTCAGAGCGTACTTCTCGTTCCAGCCCTTGCTCATTCTTTGCATCACTGGAAGCACAGCACCCGGCGAGGTTCATACCTGAATCGAATTCTGACTCTGCACTCTTTCTTCCAAATCTCATACACTATCCTATAGGCTGGGTTCAGATTTAGGCGTGTGCTAGGATGGTGCAAATCACCCTCCTTGTCCACCCCACAATGGAAGCTCCTCCAGGCCTTTGAAAAGGCTATGCAGGGGTTTGGGGACCCTGCTAAATGTGGTGGACTGTATATTTGCACAGGAAAGACACAAAACTTGGGTGGATGCCTTCCACGAAGAGTCCTTCCTTCTTCCCAGAAAGCACCATTTTGGAGAAAAATGGAACCGTGTCCATCTAGAATGTAAAGGTGGGAAAGGACATCCTGAAGGGAAAAATCCACCAGACATTACTGCACTATAGGCAGTAATCATTTCTCACTGAGACGGGTGAGGGATTTTTCACTTCTGCCCTGTCAAAGCTCATAGAAGCTGGAAAAGACAGCTCTGCTGTTCTTGGCTGGTTTTTTTTGTGGGGGGAAGGGGGCTGGATAGGAGAGTTCATCAAGGACTACAAAACCCCAGTTGATAAATGCTGACCTTTGAGAGGTTCCCACTGTGTTTAATTTTACGAAGGATCTAGTAAAACCTGATTGATTCATTCATTAGCTAATGTTCGTACAACCCTTTGAAAATGTCGAGGGCCGTAGAACTGTTAAGTGTTGTTATCGATCGGTCCCCTGTTCCATTTTGTCCTGGCCCCATAAATACAAGAACAAGGGGCCATTCTGTGGAGTTAATGGTGGGTGAACAGAAACAAGCAAGCAGAAGTATTCATCTTGAGAAACTGATCCGCAGTGGTTGGATGGATGGGCTGGATATGGGCAGAAGTTTCTGGGCTGAGAAATAACCAGGCTGGTCTGCAGGGAAAACAGAGAAGAGTTGCCTGGGTTAATGACATTTGCTCTTAGTGCTGAAAGTGACAGGAAGGTGGCTCCTGAAAGAGGAAGTTCCTAATGAAGGAGGCACTTCCTGATGCCTTAACAACCTGAGAAGAGCTGTGTGGGATCAGGCTGAAGACCTTCCCACAGGGCAAACAGGCGACTGCACAAGCATCGCATGAACTTTCTTCAACACCATACATATTTTGCACATCTCCAACTTCCTTTCCACATCCCCACCACTCTTCTCTTATTTTCCCACACTAATTCCCCCAAGATTGTAGCCTTTCTTCTTACAGTAGCTACTGCTCTTCCCCTGTGGTCATTTCAGTAGCCCTTTCCTCCACTTTTAAGGGAAAAATGACGGCTCTTATGGAGCATCAAAAGGGACAAATGTAACCATTCATTACTGGGCCACATTTAAGATTCTCAAGCTAGTATGCCAAGCTCTGAACAACTTATGTATGTATGTATGTATGTATGTATGTATGTATGTATTTAAAATGTTTGTATCCTGCCCTTTGCAATGTCTCAGGGCAGCAGTAACATAAATAAACAGGACACAGCAAACAGGACAACAGGGCAGAACTGGGAACTGGGTTGTTTATCTATTGCATCTGTAAGCCACCCCATAGCCTGAAGTACGCACACTGTTGTTAGTCTACACTGCAACTGTGTTGTTGTTATTCTGTTACCTTTTTTAAAAATCTTTTTTGTCGTTGTTCTTGTTCATGACATCAGAATCTGTCTCAACGTGCTGAATATAAAATGAATAAATATGTCGGTTCCCTGTAGCCACACACACATATTTCAGATCACCCACAATCTGACAGGGACCGTACTTGGGGTGGGGGGTGCATGTTGCCCACCCACATTTTCAACCCTGGGCCCCTTGCCTTTGCAGGAGACCCACTGCAATGTATTGTCCACCTATGAAGGACACACAGTTCATGTATTCTTTATGTATTAGATTTATATCCCGCTTTCCCCCCAATGAACTCGAAGCAGCTTGCATCATTTATTTGTCATTTATTTATTAAAACATTTCTATGCCGCCACATTCGCCGAAGCCTCGGGGCGGCTCACAACATAAAATATAATACATAAAACAAATTAACAATATAAAATAAGTTGCCCTGGCCAGATAAAATAAGCAAATAATATTAACAATTAAAATGACGTTTAAATACAAAGGTCTTCGCCTGGTGCCGAAAAACAAATAACGACGGCGCCAGGCGGACCTCTCTGGGGAGCGCATTCCATAGATTGGGCACCACCGCAGAGAAGGCCCTCCTCCGGGTACCTACCCTCCTAATTTCTTTCACGGAGGGTTCCCGGAGAAGGGCCTCTCCCGCAGATCTCAAGGGGTGGGCGGGAGTATATGGATGTAAGCACTCCTTCATTCCCCTCCTGCTGCTGTCAATCGTATCCCCACAACAACAACCCTGTGGGGGAGGTTGGGCTGAGTGTCTGTGCTTGGCCCAGAGTCACCCAGTGGGCTCCAGGGCTGGCTGGGGAGTAGAACCGGATCTCCTGAGTCCCAGCAGCCCTGCGCTCTTCACTGCGACACCACACCGGCTCTCTCTACATTTCTCTTCTCCCATCCCATCTTCCCTCCTGTGCTTTGCAGCTACTTCTGCATTGCTGATACATCTCAGCAGCAGCACAAGCATTGCTTGGAAAAACCAAAGCAAACCCTGAGTTTGGCATGGGGAACAGCAACACCAGGGCGCCTGTTGTAAAGTAGAGTCTGCTTCCGATGCTTTTGTTGGCTGCTCTGAGTATGGTTGTTTGCGCGGCCCCTGGGTGACGGGCCCCAGCTTCGCCACAGGGTCACATGATCTAAGGGGCGGCCTGGACTTTTTGCAAAACATGACCATCTGAATGCACGTGAGGGGAGATCCGCAGGTTTGCAGCAGGGAGTGCACCGATCAAAGGACCCTCATTCAAAGGCAGGTGTGAGAAATCCAATGTATCCGGCTTGTCATCCCGGCATGGGGCGTTCCACCCTTTAAAGCCAGGGATACGTGTGCAAGTTGCACTTGGAATTTATGCACTCTCTACCTGGAGCTTAGGTAAAGCTCCCACCTTAAAAACCGAGATGACCCCGCTCCTTGCCGGCAGCCCACCGGCCATGAGAAGCATCTCTTACGAGGAGAGCTGGAGAAAAGGTGCACCTCAGTGCGCGCCACACGCGCGGCGCATTCTCTGCGCAGCTTGCTCGACCCTCGGCGGCGGGGGCGCGCGGGGGCGGCCGCCTGTGGGGGCCACTGCCGGGGTCGTCGGCGCGGCGGCGCGCCGGGGCGCGAGGTCGGCTGCCTTTGGCCGCCGCGCAACTTCAGCGCCGCGTCAGCAAAACCAGCCGCGCGGGGAGCGCAGCGCCGCCGGCTGCAGCGCGCTTCTCGGGAGCCCTGCAGGCGAATTGGCTGCCTCAGCGCTTCTCTCCCCTCGGGCGCAGTGCATTAAAAACCGTGCCAAGCATTTTCCAGCGGGTGATGCTGAGGGAACCCGAATGGAGTCACGGGGAGGCCGGCGAAGCCCCTCGACCTTCCCAGGCCGGGTCGTTGGTGCGCCCCCGTGAAGCCTGTCCACGCTGGTGCTGATGCTGGTTGGAGAAGCCGTGCTGATAACAAGGATCCACAGTTTGCTGAGCGGGCGGCTGCAGGACGAGGCGTTCTCGCCATATGTGGATATTCGCGGAGGACCCTCTTCCACTGATAAAAAGTGATTAAGGTCTCCCTGAGTGGCTCTAAATCTCCTCTCTGGAAATTGCCTTATGCAATCTAATTAGCTAATTCAATTAAACGATTGGGAGATATTAATTAGTCCATTTGTGCACGGGAATTAATTATCAAATGAAAGAGAAGATAAGGATGGGGGGGAGCTTCCCTCCCCCATACACACATTGAGCCAGCCCAACATTTCTTAATTTGCTGCTTAAGCGGCCATCTGCTTGAGCCGGAGCGAGTGATGGCCTATCCGTCTGCTAGCACATGCCAGCTTGATTCAGTCCGTCTTGCACCAAACTGCATGAAAAGTGATGCTCATCTTGACTTAACTCGCGGGGTTGCCCCTCCGGCCAAACACATGCAGACAATTCAGTGCAGAATTTAGGGATGGACAAACAGCCAGTCTGGAGTTTTCTCAGCATCCCAGTCTTAAGTTCTGTTGATCCCAAACAAAAATTCAGTTAATCTTGAACTTGTATTTGAGGTTCCATGAGAATGCGCATGAGCATGTTGTGTGCATTTTGCATGCATAATGCATGCATGTTGGAATTCAAATTTACTTAATGGGCCCATTTTTACAATATAATGTAAGGTACTTTGAAACAGGATTTCCACAAAAATGCATTTTTTGCCAGGGCTGCTCACTAATATGCACCTTTTTAGATTCAATTTTTGATCAGGCAATTCCAGTGCAAAATTGGGAAAAGTGCAACTTGCAAAGAGTAACTGACAGTTGGTTCATTGACCAAGGGAAACATGTGCAAGCTCACAACTGAACTATGAAGGTATGCTCTGAATCTCAGTGCTCCAGACAGTTTGACAAGCAACAGAGGGAAAGTCGAAGGCAGCAGAGGAAAAGGAAGGCCAGCTCTGAGAAGCAGGGACTCCACCAAGGAAGGCCCAGCCTGGAGTTTACAGGAGTTGAGCTGGGCTGCCATGGATGAGGCTTTCATTCATAGGGTTGCTGTGAGCAGGGGACAACTTGATGGCACATAACAAAAACCCCACACTGTGGCGCAAAAACTGTCAGAAATCCGTAACTGTTGATCTGCTGGCTTCTATCACAGGCCTAAACCTTGACATTAAAATGGCATTTTATAAGTGAGGGCCAGTGAGATTGAAGCCGAATGAGGGCCACAAAAGCAAACCTTTTCCACAAAGAGCAGGGGAAAATTGCTGACATACAGCAGTGTAGTCAGTGTTGCTGCAAGAATAATAAAGAACTATTTATTTATGTTAAATTTATATCCAGCCTTTTTATTTCTTACTCAAACTCAAAGTGGCTTACCTTATTCTCTTCCTGCTGCTTTCAGTCTTATCCCCACAACAACAGCCCTGTAAGGGAGGTCAGGCTGAGGGTCTGTAACTGGCTCACAGTCACCTAGTTGGCTCCATTGGTGAGCAGGGACTAGAACCTGGCCTGAGTCCCAGTCCTACGCTCTTAACCACGACACCACACACCACACAATGACCTGTTGGTGCTCAGCTCCAGACCAACATGGTCCAGTCCAGGAAGAACATCACCATGTACTTTCTCTGCATGTGTTAATGGGTCCTAAGAACTAGGCATAACTATCCTTAATTACATACAAGGCTCTATAGCAGTCTGAGCTCATGTCTATCTAAAAGGATGTTGTGCCAAAGTAACCTAAGCGCTGCATCCTGAAGAACGGGGCTAATTAAACAAATTTGCATTTCTTTGCTTACATCGCAGAATGTTATTCTTCCAGTAGTCCTTGGAAGGAACGAAGAATGAGAGATCCTGGAAGCTTCCTATCCTAACCATAGTCCATCTTCTTCCCTCCCTTTCACCAAACCTTGCTAAAACTCCTTCAAGCTTGTTCTGCCTTGGGGACTAGAAACTTGGTGTTTGGAGTTAAATGTTAGCACTCTAGGAATCCCAGTTTCTGCCTTCACGCTGCATCTCTGATGGGTTAGAGGACCCGCTCAGCCTTGTTGCGCCTGTCTTTTCAGTCCGAGGCATTTGACAATCACAACTCACTTGCGGTGCCGGATCCAGGTGCCAGACTCCCCTGATGAGGTCTGCTCCATCAGTGAGCCTGCAGTCCCTGGCCTTGCCAGCAGCTGCTTTGCTCCTCTGCCTCCCTTTCACTGCTATCGCTCGCTCGTTTGCCAGGCTGAGTGCCCGTGGGCACGAGGGCAGTGGCTCCCCTCCTCCTGTGCATCGCCGCGGTTGCCTGGGCCAGAACAAACAGCTTGCAGCACCCCCAGGCAGCTCTCGGCAGTGGCTTTTGGGGCCCCGGCAGCAGCCTGACCGTGCCTTCCTTCGGCACCAGCCCCGCTTGGTGCTTTCTGTAAGATGCTTGCACCTTCACAAGAGTTAGAAAGGCGCCCGTTCAAGAAACCTGTTGGCGCGGATTGTGGAACGGCTCCACGGATCTTCCTGCTCCACCCAATCTCTAGGAAGCAATTTCCTGCCAAGATTTTTCCCTTCCTGGAACTGTTTTCCTTCAGCCAGGAGAGTTTCGAGTTCTGATGGCGCTTGCCAGCTTCTCCCCCTCTGCACCAGTGTGGCAGAAGGTCAAGCGTCCCTCCAGGTGTCCAGGCTGAACCTGTGTTGCAGTTCCTTTGCGTGCGCGGAGTGAAACCAGCCAGTAATGTTTCCTTTCTGTGGCACTGAGTCCTTCGCAGGGACTCGTTCTGCAAACCAAGCAAAGGATGTTAGACAAGGTGCAGAAACGCACAACTAAAATGAACATGGGAGGGGAGGCATTCCTGTCTGAGGACAGGCGAAAACATCTGGGATTGCTTAACTTAAAAAAAAAAAGGCAAGCAAGGAGAAATATGACAGAGGTGCACAAAAACACACATGGTGCGGGAGCATGAGGAGAGCAAGGCATTTCCTTCTTCTCTCATCCTATCAGAACCAGGGATCTTCCCATGAAGATGAAGCATGAGCGATTCAGGGCACATAAACCGAAGGACTTCACATGTTAGACTATGGAACTCATTTCCACAAGGTGCAGCGATGGCCACGGATTTGGATGGCTTTAAAAGGGAGACGTCCACCGGTCCTAACAAACACGTTCCACCTCCAGTATCAGAGGCATTATGCCTATGGGCACAAGGTGCTTGGGACTGTGGCCTGGAAGGTGCTTCTGAATTCATGTCCCCGTGCTCAGGCCTCTGTTATGCAGTTTGCTCATATTTACACAAATTGCTTGCATTTGCATAGATTTCTACACATCACATCAATTGCACAGCTGTGGAGTGGAGGTCGGAATTTTGCTGGAAATCTGAAATTAACTGGGTGAATGTGTACATGTGCAGGGAACTTAGCGTGCTTCTTCTCATGTGAAGTATTACTACAACCCAAATCTATTGTGCAATTTGCTCTAGAATTACACAATTTTTGGCTCCAAATTAGCACAGATATTTCCAACAATTCGGTGGAAACCAAAATCCAACACCATGAGATGGCCTGCTTTTGGAGAGTGGGTTGGAATTGTGTCAAAAGTTCATAAAGATCCAGTGTAATGATTTTTCTGTTTCCACATCACTACTCAAAGCCAAAAGCTGGAATGTTCCCTTCCCTATTAGAACTCACAGTGCAGGAATGTCTTCAAGCAAAGTTTGTCCTTGATAGGGAGAGTCTTGCTTGGATACCCAATCACAAAAGACATCGCGCCCACATGGATTGCCATGAGCTCCAGCACCCAAGTGCTGTCAATAGTCAAAATTCACCTTTTGGGCATGGAAAAGGAGACCTGGAAATACGTCTTTCAAACTCAGGATAGTGCATCGAGCAACATCCTCACCTGCTTTCCAGGATCCCTGGGTTCACATCTCCAATGGGGAGGTCCCATTCTTTTGGGGAAGGACCCACGGAAGAGCATATTCTTTACCCACAGAAGCTCCCAGGTTAAAATCGTGGTATGCCCCACAAAGGAGCAGAGATCGACCTGAAGTCTCGGGGTGCCAGAGCAGAGAATATCGGGAAGATGAGGTTGCATCACATTTATACCCTGCCTTTCTTCCTCTTGCAAGGAACCCAAAGCAGCTTACAAGGTTCTCCTCCTCTCTGGCTTATCCTCACAACAACAACCCTGTAAGGTAGGTAAGGCTGAAAGTCTGTGACTAGCCCAAAGTTATGGCTGAAGCTACTAAGTCCAAGTCCAGCACTTTAACCACTAGAATGCAGGGGCTTATTATTATTATTATTATTATTATTATTATTATTATTAACAGATACCGCAGATCAGCTGTCCATTACCAACTGTTATTGTGTGTTTGCTGCAGATATAGCCAAATGATATTGCTGTGATTTCACATCAAATTTCACTACAAATTCCATGGCTCACATGCTGTGTGAAGAAGCCCTTCCTTTTATCTCTGCTCAACCTCTCACCAATCAGCCTCATGGGATGGCCCTGGGTTCAAGTGCTCTGGGAGAAGGAGAAAATGTCTCCCGTGCACTGTTTTAAACACCCCTGTCGTGTTTTCCCTTCCTCGCCATTTTTCTCAGCTGAACTGTCCCAGTTGTTGTTGCAGCCTCTACAAAAGATGAGCAAGTAATCTGGGGGCAGAAATCCCTGGATTTCCTGGACTCCAGGCCACTTTGCAGTGGCCCAGAGTCCGGATTCCTGGCAGACGCACTGGGCACTTGTGGGGCACTCACCGGGAATCGAGCCCCACGCACCGAGCGAGCAGCCCCCTCCGCGACGCCCTGGCTGCACCACAGAGGGATGGAGGTTGGGCACTGGGTGGCTAAGAATGGCACCCGGCTCGGCCACTAGCAGCGTTCCTCTTCTGCATCCGGCGGCTCTGGCTGGGTGCCTGCCGCTGGAGGGATGGTTTCTGGTCATGCAGTTGGGGCCTGCAAGGCTTCACAAACTTCATCCTGGCTCAGCTTGCTTTGTAGGGCTGGGGAAGCGCGCAAGCAAACCATGGATGCTCAGGGATGGATTCCGAAAGCGCTCATCCCCACCCGAGCTGTTCCTCAGGGGGCAGCTGCTCCAGCCCCTTGATGATTTTACTTGCCCATGTTCCAACTAAACAGTGTCCTTTTTCAGGTGCAGCAACCACAAAGAATATTCTAAGCGCAGTTGCACCAAAAACTGGTGGAGGGAGAGCATGCACTTGGCTGAGCTATTTTCGATTCCTTTCTTTGTTACACCTAATGCGGAGTTTGCCTTTTTCACACCGGGCCAACGTTTTCTTCCCGCTGTCCACCCTCCCTCCCTTTGCTGCCATATTTGCTTCTCCAAATTCCATGGTTTATTGTGGAAAACACCAGGGATACATTGCTGCTTCTCCACAGGTCTCCGCAGGTCAATTTAAGCTGCTATTAAACTTTTACTTTTTTTAAGGTGTGGGATTGTTGCAAAGAGAATAATAATTGCAGCTCCTTCAAAAGCTGGTGCAAAAGAAGGAACTGCGCAATCATCAGTTGGTGCACAGGAGGCTATTGGCACACTTCTGAGCGCGATATCCCAGCGGTGATTGCACAGCCAGCGTGGGAGAGATAATTGCACCAGAATCAATCGATGCAAAGGAGGCGACCGTACGACCGTGCGGAAGAGGTGCCTGCACAGTGAGCAACCCCTGCAGAAGGAGAAATTCAGCCTGTGCAGAGTGGGGGACGATCGCACAGATGCGGCGGAAGACGCGACTGCGTGGGGGTGCGAGCAGGGCAGGGCGACTGCTGCCACAGAGGGCATTGCACTGTAATCGGGAGCGGATTGCACAGTGGTTCCTAAGCGGTTAGTTGCCTCGTGGCAAGTGGGTGTTGCAGCAGGCTCCCCCATCCCCCTGAAAGGCAGGAAAGTGCTTTTATTGTCACTCCCTCCGCAGCTGGCAGGAAGGTTTAACTCTAAATAGCCCTTGACCGATGTTGAAGGAGAAGCCTCTGCTCATGCAAAGAGGGCATTCCAAACGGCATCGTCCCCGTGGTGCCTCCGTGCTCAGAGGGCTCTCGCCACTGGAGAGCAAGATGGCAGGAATGAGGGGCCCCTCCAGCCGGGGAGCTTCTCTCCCAGTACCTCTGCTCTGGGTCCTGGAATGTGTCCCACATGCGCTTCCCTTCCCCTCCTGAAAACCCTTCTGGCTCTTTCAAAACAGACGGACTCTCAGGGAGAAGCTTCACTGGGTAACTTCGCTTGATGGAGCTTCAAGGGGTTCATCCACTCTTGCTCCTGCCCTTCCTCCTCCACTTCCAAGCCTGAGGTGACTCCCACTCCCCGTACCCACCTCTCTGCAGGGACATCCCACCAGGACGTGCTCTGTCGGGGCCTGATCCTGGATACTGCGGCCGGCCGGATCGGGGCCAGGCACAGGGCGCACACGACTGCCCGGGCGCAGCACCTTCGCTGGCTCCCAGCCTGTCTCCAGGCGGCATTTGAAGAGTTGGTGATGCCCTACACACCTTGGGGCCAGGAGACTTGAAAGAAAGAATACCTTCTCCCATATAAGCCATCAAGGTCTTCTGGAGGGCCCTTCTCGTGAGGAGCATTGGGTGGCAACCTGAGGCAGGATGCTCCCTGCGAGAGAGGCCAGGTTTGCTCTCTCTCTCTTGTTCTTCCATCAAAGGTCTTTTTATTCAGGCAAGCCTTTGATGGCTCACTGGGTCTAAGGGTTTGGTGCTCTTCTTGATTAGCCTTTTTTCCTAAAATTGCTGTGTTTTATTTCATGTTCATGTTGTTAATTAGTTTTACAGGTAGCCTCGAGTGCCAGTTTTGGGTGGAAATACAGCATCCAGATAAAATCTGTAAAAGATTCTGCTACTGAAAGACCCTTTCCAAGTATATTATTCTGTGATTACAACCTCCCTATAATCCTACCTTTCTCCAACTTTTTTGGTGCATTTTCAATTGGTCAGTTTTTTCCAACCTCATCCAGATTCATCTTTGAAGCATGGCTAATAATGAGGCTCATAATGAGGGCCGTGGGGATGATAAAACAAAAGAAATTATCAGTAGGATTCCCAATGGGTTTTCTTCACTGCAGGAAAGGCAGCTTTTCCTAAATGAGCACCCTCCAGCTGAGTTGGAATGCAAGTTCCATCATGTGCAACCAGCAGGTTGGGGGGATGAGGGATAGTCCAACACCTCTGGATTAGGGAAGGCTGTATTGCTCCACGACACACACACACAACACGTTCTCTCCCTCGTAGGTGGAAGTTCAACGGAACGTAACCTTGCTGACTCACAGACACCCAGCAAGCTTAGATTAGTCATCCCCCCCATTGATGAGTAATATACAACATCTGCGGACCATATTTATGGCTCTTCGAGCATCCGACGTGAGCAGAAGGGAGGTTGTGACTGTAGGGTGGAACTACAGACAGAGGAAATGTGGACAGGCACCGGAGAAGGCAGGGACAGGCACGGGACAGGCCATTTGCCTCTTAGGTCTCCAAATTTTTCTACCTTTCAGCCTCACACATGGGCCTGCAAGAAAGTGGCCAGCTCTGCGATTTCCTCGGTTCTCTGCCAAAATAATAACTCTGTGAAGCCAAAAGAAAGATAAAACAGAAACTTTGTGCTTAGGGTGCAGGGATTCTGCTCTGGGCAAGCATTCTTTTCATTGGTGGAGGTTGAGCCAATTGAGTGATGCATGGTTATTGTGTGCAGAGTTTGGAAAATAACATAAGTAAAAATAAAAAGTGGTCCCTGCCCCAGAGAATTTGCAGTCTAAATGTTCACTGTGAAGGAGATTGTAAAGAGTGGGGAGGAGAGAGAGCTAAGAGTAGCACCCAAGTGTGTGTGAAACGGATGCAGGATTTAGTGATGGGTTGAAGAGATTAAGCCAAAGGCTTCAAAGACGGGAGGAGCTTGGGGGGGGGGGGCAGGGGTTAAAGGAAGGGCAGAAGACAGCGAAAGCGTAGTGTCCAAAATC
Organism: Varanus komodoensis; assembly: GCF_004798865.1. Classification (NCBI taxonomy): domain Eukaryota; kingdom Metazoa; phylum Chordata; class Lepidosauria; order Squamata; family Varanidae; genus Varanus; species Varanus komodoensis. The sequence goes on along the minus strand of NW_025335440.1, from coordinate 9,456,073 downwards.
TCCAATTCTTCAAAATTGTTCTTCCCAAGCCAAAAAGGCTTCTTTTGTCTGCCTTGGGCTCAAGGTGCTTCAGAATTTTTTGTTTTTGGTGACATTTTTTGAGCACATTGTCTTCCTGCAAGGTTCATTTGGACGTTTGGTCTTTTTCGGAACGGCATCTAGCCACTGCTCTGCAGCCCCTCTGTCTGCCCACACTTCCTGAACTGAAAACTCCATGGCAGGAATTATCCCCCAGGCTTTCATCGAAGTGCAGGAAGCTGGGGAGACTGCAGGCGTCTGGAGTCTGAACAAGGAAAGGCACTCACACGTGCCCTTGAGTCACCGTGTTGCAAAGGTCAGCAAAAGAGCCTTGCACCACCCGCAAAAATACCCCCAAAATGTTTCTCACCCTTGAAAGCAATTCACATATTAAAAAAAATTATCTAAAAGCAATTAATTTTCTGTCAAGCTGTATAAAAAAGGTAGAAAATACGTGGGGGGCAGTTTCAGTGCAATACCAACCACAATTAGAACCTAATTTGCCATATTTTTTCTTTCTTTACCAGCTCCTCTTGGCTTGACTAGTTCTGGAGCCCACACCGAGACGGGAGCTCGACCTCAGTCCAGGCTCTGACTGGCGGGACTCCCGTTCTGGGCAGGCACAGCTATCCTGAAATGCACTCTGGACATGGTGCGGATGTGGCAAGGAGTGCCCCAGGACCCTATTGTCAAATTGCACCAGTCTCCTTTCATCAGGGACACCCTCCTGCAAGCCTGATCATTCAAGATGGCCGCACTTCCTGGCCAAGCATCCTTCTCCAGCCTCTCCCAAAGTGTTGGACTGCAACTCCCAGCATCCCCAGGTCAGCCATGCTGAGCCGTGGCTAACTGGAAGAGCTCCTGCTTTGCACGCAGAAGGTCTCTGGTCCAATCACAGGCACCTCCAGCTCGTCCTGGAAAAACGCCTGCCCTGAAGAGGTGCTGCCAGCCAGAGTTGACATGACTGGACCGGATGGCCCATGTACGGCAGCTTCTGACATCTTAATGCACTGAATAAAGAGCAGTGCATTTTTCTGACCCTGGAAAAAATGGGAGCACTTTGGCCTTGCCCTGCCCAACGCTGGAGTTGTTCTCTCACCATGTTTGGCTTTGCTATCCATGCAATCGCACCGACTTCTTATTAAGTGCTGTTCATAATGACTTCCAGTTGAAGCTCTTTTCTCTGAACTGAGCCCTTTTATTGGATTTCCCCTTTTGTCACAGGACCTTTGATGTATGAACAAACCAACCCAGCCTGGCAGAGTCTCATCTCTGCCACAGGCTCCCACCCAGGGAAGCACAGCTGCTTGGTTTGCGATTTCTAGCAAAGTGAGCCGTAAACACTTTGGAGAGTTTAAGTACCCCAGAGCTCAGTGGGAATTGCATCCAAGGAAATATAAAGAGGGAGCTTGTGTTCGGACACATCACACGGGGTCTGGGTTTACACATGTGTGCACACACCTGCACGCTCAATGTGCCAAACTTGCTTTTCCCACAATGTTGATCTGACTTACGGAATTTGCAAGTAGGAAAGGACAAATCTGTCAAGCTTGATTAGGTTCTGCTTCTCTTTCTTAGCAATGTTATATTACCCCATCGGACTGCAAATTATATTTTTGTCACCCCACTCAGTACAAGAACTTGTGCATATTTTCATGCACATTTTTCAAAATGCACTTTTGCATGCATTTCTATAACTCTATTTTTGTGTACATTTCTTCAAATTCATACTTGTCCCCAGCAATTTCCCCATTTATCAAAGTGTTCCTGCACACACTTTTCAAGATGTGTACATTTTTGGTACATGCTGTTTCCAGTATTACTGTTACACATTTCTTTTTGGGAACTGCATGATGAATTTTGGGATAGTATGGATTTCCAAGTTTTAATGTGTTCTGATTTGTACTGAGGTTTGGGGACTGTGAATCCAGTATGTTAATACTGGAGTGCTTCACCCACCTATTAATTGCAATAACTAAATGGGGCCTCCATGCTTTGGGGCAGTCTACCTTAGAGTGACTGATACTGTCGCCATTGTTGGGGACAAGATGCTGGTTGATGACCCTGCAACCTAAAGGGGTGCAGCTCAGACAGGGACATCCCCAGAAGGTGGAACATTTGCCCCCCCCCCCCCGGCCTGGCACTCCGAGCAGAGCCGGTGGCTGGATTCTCTGCAACACCAACACGCTAACGCTGCCCTACTTCGCAGGGTTGTTGTCAGGATGACAGAAAAGGTTTATGGCTTTCCATCGCACATCCTCCTTGGTTGCCACATCACCTTCCGTCCGTTGGCAGCCTTGCTTTGCTCGCCATCAGCCTTGCCTGTCCCGTTCCTCCTCACGGTGTCCCGTGTCCTGCACTGCGATCCTTCGACTGTAAGCTCTTAGGAGGCAGGGGCTTGACAAAGCACTCTTTGCACCCACGGCACTATGTAACAGTAATGCGAGTGGTAAAAACGCCGCACTGAACTGCCTCCCTCCTGCTGTTTGAACTGGACTCACATCCATTCCATCGCCCTCCTCCCCCGGGAGGCACCGTTTGCACAAACACGGCGGCCACGAGTATTTCATTCTCAGGGCTTTTCTGCTCACACCTGCACTCCTGCTCACCTGCCTAAACCTGGTGCCGCCCGGATGGGTTGGGCCACCAGCCCCAGCATCCCCTTCCCCAACCCTGCCGGGCCAGGTGTGTAGGGCTACACCCACCCACAGAGAAGTGCGCGCTGCCATTTCGGGAGGGCGCCGAGTTGGGGAAGGCATCCCGGGCTAGCGGAGACCCCTGGGAAAGGGGGGCCCCGGAGGCGCTAGGACCCAGCGGGAGCCGCCGCCCGGGCCGCGCCAGGGCCTGCGCCAGGGCGCGCGATCGGGTTGCTCCGCTCTCGCCTCACATGTTGAGCAACGAGCGGTCCTGGCACTGGCGGCCGCACGGGCAGCCGGAGCCCGGCTGCCATTAGCCGAGGCGGCCCCACCCGCGCGCCGCGCCCGGCCAATCGGAGCGGCCGGGGCACCCGAGCTTCCCCGTGCGGAAGGGGCTGCGAGCGCGGCCCGCCGGCGCGCGTGGCGAGGCAGCCCGGCGCGCCACGTGACCGCTGGCGCGCCTGGCCGCGGGGCAGGATCTCGCGCCGCTCCGCTGGGCAGCGCACGGGTGCGCACATGGGGCGGGCGCGCGGGGAGGCACATGGCACGCCCCGGGCGGCGCGGCTCGCCGGGCGCCCCGCACCCGGCCTTGGCGAGTGGGAGCCCGGCCAGCCTCGGTGCCAGACAGCCGTGTCTGCTCCCGTGACGCCGCTGATCTTCCCACGCCGGCCTGGCTGGGGCTGCCAGACTGGGCCAAGCGACGGCTGGCGACGAGTTCCCCTCTTCGCCGGCTCGCCTTCTAGGCCAGGGCTCCTTTCTGGTTGTGCCAGTGCCCAGCTGAACAAGAGAACGGAGAAACCGTTCCTGTATTGCTTTTTGGCAAGATGTCAGGAGATGCGGGGCGGGGGGGGGGGGGGGAAGCTGGGGATGCATGAGAATTTTCGTTTGAGTTCATTAATTCTCTAAACTTCTCTCATTTGCATGCGGCAAACGTGAGCGCATTGTTCCGAAAAAGTTCGCATATTTCCAAGCTTGGGGCTACATGTGCAAAGAGTGTTTATTCGAAGGACGTGCGTTTTAAAAATGCGCGCTGTCTGAAAAAAGAGACATTTTCCTGCTTTAATCCATGGACGAAATGTACCCATAAGCATTACACACCTAAATGCACACAGTGCCCCAGCCAACTGGTACCATTGGCCAATTCATGCCCAAGGAAAAACGGGATTTGGCTCGAGCACCAGCACTGATGCAACACACCTAGTTTTGCCCCTCTGGCTTCTGCATGGTCGCAGGAGTTCAGGAGGCAGCACTAGCTGTGGTCATATGCACTAGGGTATCATTCGTGCTGGACAGCCCGGTGGAGTGTCGGTGCATTTCTGCAAAATGTTATTGCAGAATTCTGCAAAATATTGATAGGATCCACGCTGCAGCCACAGAGAGGAAAGACAGACTTACTCTCCAGTAACAGTATCTCTTTCTCTGAGAGAGAAAGGACTGTGATGTGTATTTAAATTCACACCCACGTGCCTCCCCCTTGGCAGCCCTTCAATCATGCACTATCTGACAGCTTTAACAAGGTTTATAAAGCGAATTATCTTGGCCTCATTTCCAAGGAATCCTATGCGTATGAGCAAATTCGGCTGTCCTGGTGCAGCTAGTCCAGGTTGTTTTGGGGAAGTGATCCAAGACAGAACAAAAGAAATGTCAAAATACAGTTGATAAAGTGGAAGGGATTGGGGAGCTTGTTGCTCCAGTGCCCCCTGCTGCTCCGCAGGTGAATTGCAGCCAGTGTGCAGCGGACCAAGTCGCCTTTGGCAGCCCCTTGCCTGGGATTTAAGCCCCGCTGAAATCCGTGTCCGAGTCGGCATGCCTAGGATTGCACTGCAATATTTCTGACCAGGGTTCCTTTCCGAGTGGTAATATATGGCGCTGCCCACTGAGAGGCGGACACCCTGTCCTTCCTGAGGGTTGAGTCCAGACTTGGACCCCCCTACCCCTTCCTTCCCACGGCAGCTGCTGTAGCCCCCTGAAAATGCGGCACGAAGTATCACGTGACCCACCTGAAAAGGAGGATTGGTGGGGGGGGGAGGAGAGATGTCTCAAAATTGGGCAGAACGACCATCCATGGGGAAGCTTCCTCCTCCAGAAGAAGGCAGATCCTGCATCTACCTCCCAGTGTTTTGGACTACAGTGCCCATAATCATATAAGCCATGCTGTATGGTGATGGGAGCTGTAGTCCAAAGCATCCGCAGGGTTCTTGTAGTGTAGTATTCTGTTTCTGCCTGATTCACCCACCATTCTCGAGACGCCTCCAGATTCGAGTGGGGAGGGCAGCCCAGACTATACATTCAGACAGAGGCATAAGTGACACCAAGGGCAATGATCCAGTGACGTCCTCCGCAGAGATGTGCAGAATATCGCACGTGCAAGCGCATGGACACATGGAGGTGGATTGGAAGGGGCACAAACTCTTGCAGAGCCCCGCTGGGCAGACTCCTGTGGGAACAGCAACCTTGGACTCAAAGGAGTCCTTCCTCACTTTATTTCTTGTGGCATGCCAGGAGTTCCCTTGTGCCAAACTCTTTTAGGAATTACTCTGGAGGGGAAATGCACCTTCACAATCTGATTTCACTTTTTAAGTCTGACTTCTTTTTAAAGAAGTATTATGTTATTCTTTTCAGTATTTGGGTACAGTCTTATGCAGTGAGCTGCCAGACTCTGCTGTCTAAACACGCATCGGACTGCACCCTAAATCCGATTTGCTCAGCATCACATGTCAGTTACCCTGAAAAAGTATGTGCATATTATGGATAGGTCTAAAAGCCAGAAAGTGTGAAGCAGCTGCAGCTAAAGAAAGGCTGAACTAAGACAGAGAAGGCTAATGCCTGCAGCTTTTGCTCGGAGCTTTATAGGAGCAATCTATATGTCACCCCCAAAAGAGCTTCTCAGAATAAAAGCTGCAATGGATAAGGAGCCCCACTTATGATATATTATTGATTCTTTGCAGTATTTGGAAGGGTACAGTCTTGTTGCTGTCTAAACGTACATTGGACTGCATCCTAAATCCGATTTGCTCAGCATCCTGGTGAAGGAGTGGGGTCAAAGCACTCCTGAACATCAACCCAGGGCACAGAGGGGTGTCCCGAGGCCTTGAACTGGATTAGCAGGATAGTTGCAAAAGCGACGGGGGAAGAGGGACGCCTCTCGTGGCTGCAGACGCGCTTCCAAGACACGCTGGAGCTGCTGTGGCCTGAGGGTCCTCGGCCAAAGGAAGGGCGTGCTGGTCTGCACAGTGCCCTGGAATGCCACGTGCCTGGAGAGGAGAGGCGTGCTGAGCGTCGTGTGCACAGCGGGAGGATCCTTTCAATCTGAAGGTGTGCTTTCAAATGACCCTTCAGCGCATAAATTGATGATGAGACAGTCTGACGAACACTTTCATTCAAAAAACGTGCACATACACACATGCCCTGCCTCTCAGCAGCACTTTTGCTACGGAATTAACTGCCCTGCTTTGCTGCCGCTTATGCTGGTGGCCCTGAGAAGAAACTGAACCTGGGTTCTGTATATTCTGCAAAGTGCGTAAGTTCCATGAATTGAACACCTTTGCATATACTTGCATAATTTGTGCTGCTCCCACTCGTAAAACTCTCTCCTGTTCTCCACAAATCTTGCCTAATATTCATCTCCCTTGCTTTCAGGATTGCACCAAGCAGTGGCCACAGACTGGGAAGCTCCGTTTGCGCCTGCATAGATGGATGGATGGATGGATGGATGGACTGATTACATTTCTATTCCACCCATTAGCTGGCACTCCGTGGGCAGTTCCAACATTTAAACCAAGATGCCTCTGGAACATTTTAAGATCGAGTCCAAAATAGAATTAAAACCAAAGTGAACCCTGGCAGCAACCAAAGAGGAAACGGGAGCACAGTGCCACACCCCCTTCGTACTCGGAGGCCCTCTTGCATCCTCTGCATGGGATGAGGTGTGCCAGGGACCTATCCCATCTCTGCCCCTTGCAGTGCCCCTCATTTTTTATTATTATTATTATTATTATTATTATTATTATTATAGTTTTTATATGCCGTCCCCTTGCTACATAGCCTCGGGACGGCTCACAGCTGGCATTTCTGACAGTCCAGATAAAGCCCCAAGTGGGGACGCTTGGGAAATTCATTCTGGGGATGGGAACCCACTGGACACGACTGGGCTTAGCTCTCCGAACTCCGGTCCACTTTGTCACAATCATGAGCCCAAATCCCTGGTGAGCTTGCCCATCATTTGCACGGTACTTGCCAGGAACCGAGCCAACACACACGCTGTGGCAGCAGCACCCCTCCTCTGCCTCACACGCAGCAGCCTTTCTTTGTGCCAAACATGGGAGGAAACTCGTGCACGCTGGAGGGACAGATTCCGTGGCGCTTCACTGCAACCCTCACGCCAGGGCGGAAGGGGGAAAGGCTTGGGAGCGACGGGAGTCAGCACTGGCCCCTGGCCCCGGCCTCCCCCGCGCCCTGCCCCCCAGCATGCACAGGTTGGACCTCCTCAGGCCCAGAGGTGACCTGGCCGAGGCGTGGCCCTCAGGGGTCTTTCCATGCCAGCTCCGAGCCTTCGGAGTCCCAGCTCCAAAATCATGTCACACTGGATCTGGGACTCCAAATAATCCTCCCAGGCAATGATGCACGCACACAGATTTAAAACAGGAATGGGAAGACTCGAATGCCCATGCAACCCATATCGTAGCTTCCAAGACTTCCGGCCCTGGACATCCACACAGGAGCCAAGCACTGCAGCCCAGCGCCTCCAGCTCCTCACACAACCTTCCAGAAGGCCACCACGGCAGATGGTTTCCAAAGCTGCTAAGAGGTCCAAGTGAATCAACAGGGCCAAGCTCACCCTCGTTCTTTTCCTGGCAAAGGTCCTCCAACTGCTCAAAACCAGGCCTCCAAGCTGATCGCAATGAATCCATTTCATCCGAGAGACAGGCAAAGCCCTGCTTGAACACCTTGCTTGGCAGGAGACGCTGGCGACTGGCCTGTAGCTCTTCTCCTCATCCAGGTCCACATCGGGCTTTTTCAGAGTGGCCTCGTGCTCGCCTCCTTCACAGCAGCACTGCCCTCTCTCAAGCAGCACTTTGCACCCATACTTTAGTAGTGTAAGCAACGCGGAAGACAGAGTAGCTGAGCCTCCTTTCTCCTGCACCCGACCTCTGCGAGGTCCATGAGGAAAGACACCGAAGGCATTCCAAGTGATTCTCCCGTTCCTTCAACAATGTTTACTTACCAGCCTAGAAAAAAACTTTCGAAGCTCCATAGACTTAAGGTGCAATCGAAAATAAATACTTAACAAGGAACCAAGAAATGGCCAAGAAATATAGCTTTCCCCTTTCTGAATTTCAGGATGCCTCCATTGCATTTAAGAATTGTAGATCTCTCTGGCTACCAATTGAAGGCCTGTAATTTCCCTGGACGATGGCCAAGCGTTTGCACAATAGTGGGTAATAAAACTGCCACCTGATTTCAGGCTACGCGAGTCCAAAACACTGTTGCTGTCGTACCATATTATGAACCTCTATTAACTTTCTTTTGTTGATGGGTCCATTAAATGCTTTTACAGAGTCATCTGGGGAGCGGGGTTGGCGGATATATGTACAGCCAAGACCCACATGGATCGACTTGTAAGGAGGGTGGCTAAACATTAAAAAGCCCAAGTTCAACAGGGCAAATTGGCAGCTATAATAAGAACTTGGGAGAGGGCCAAGTACGAAGGACACAGCTTACGTGAGCTTGGAACAGGCCCTAACTGGGATGTTTGGGATTTGGGGGATATCAGGCATTACTTTGCCAGGATTGTCCCTGGGCCTTGGGGACAGATCATGTTTCCCTGGGCCTTGTTCCTTATCATTCATTGCCACTGTTTTTGCAGGCTCGCTCAGCTTTTGCTTTGTGCAAGTGAGGAACACAAAAGCACCACAAGTCAGACGCTGCCTTGTCAACCCGGCAGAAGGTCAGTGGATCTCTCAGGTTTCTGGAGGGTTTTTGCAGCCCTTCTTGGAGGTTTCCAGTTTGCAAATCGGATGCAGTAGCACGGGACTGTGGGTCCTGAAATCTGAGCCCCCAGCTCTGAGCTGCCCCCACTGAGTCAACCCCACTGGTCTCGCACAGCAGCACTGGAGTGTCATCAAGTGACTCCGGGGAGAGGCAGGGAGAAATTAGTTTGGTTCACGATGCAGTGCAAACTTATCTTAGATCTCACTTTTGAACTAATACGGGAACAGAAACTCAGTTCACCTCTGAAATCCACACATCTCCATCTTTGACAGAGGCATTCTCTACTCGAAAACTGCAAGCAAAAAAAGCATGAGGGAAAATAGTGTTCACAAATGCCCTATATTAAAAAGATAGCTTGCAAAGCTGTGTTCATTAGCCCATACTGAAATATGTGCATTATGAGACATTTGCACAAAAATGAAGAATGTTCATATGAATGTTAAAAAAAACTCAGTTTGGAATGACCCGATCTGAAATTTGGGAAAATAAGGGAAACCCAAATCGACATATTCACCCATTCCTATTTTTAGGTTGGCCACCATTTTAATTTCCGAGAATGCCCCAGAGTGCTGGTATCTAGGAGGCATTGTGGGACCTTGCGATGGCAGTGGCTCAGCACTGAAAGCCAGGCCAGAAGTCCACCGTACCTTCCTGCATGAGCCAGCCTACTCTCTGAGCTGTGGAAAGCCCACCTGGTGTAGTGCTTAGCAAGCTGGAACTCAGGTGATCTGGGTTCAAGTCCGCACTTGCCCATGAAGCTTTCTGGGTGACTTTGGGCCAGCTTAGCTTACCTGGCAGGGCTGTTACGTGAATGCAATACAAAAGATGAGAGGAAGGTCCATGAAAGCATGGACATAGCATCTCCCCTTCTCCCAGGCAGGCGGAAACAATGGCCTCCCAGCTTAAAGCTTGATTATGCTGATGCCAGCAATCAGACTGACTTAAAAGTACAAATGGAGTGTATGACAGAAGTCAATAACAAGAGAAACCGAAGCCTAGTTAGACTAGTAGCCATTAAAGAAGCGACCTCTTCATTAAAGGTCGATTCCCCACTGAATACCCTGCTCCCTTCCAAACGCAAATTGCCCACACATGTCTCTTAGATGGATCCGCTTGCCCGAGGGCTGATTGCTTGGAGGGCCTGACCCTTCCCAGCTGGCCTGCCCTCTTCAGCTGACGCTGGACTCCTGGATTAGTGATGGCTTCTCCTCATTAGCAGGTCCCCTTTGCTCCCCGCAGCGCCTGAAGCTGAGGGCCTCTCAGCCACAGCCTGTCTGGGGCCTTGGCATCCCAGCTGCAGATTCCAGCTCCTCCTCTTCCTCCACATCTGTTCCCACATCCCTAAAAAGCTCTTTTGCAGGAGGAGGGAGACCAATCCCTGGGAGCCATGGATGGCTGCTGAACAGTTTATAAAAGCAATACAATAAAATAAGATAATGAAATTAAGAAATCCCCACATAAGAAGCAGGGAAAGCAGAAAATAAATCAATAGAAGTTAAAAGAGGCTTCTTTTAGTTAAGAAGAATGTTATAGAAAAATAATTGTCCCACAGTCTGTCATCAGATGACAAGAGGTGTCTGACCCATGTGAAGAGTGCTGCTTGCTGCTGCTGCTACTGGAAGCATCCCTTCTTTACCATTTCGCCTTAATGTAGTAGAGGGTGATTTAGCTGCTCTCAGACCACTGCCAGATGTGTTAGAAAGACAGAAACAGAGCGAGTCAGAAGGGGTCTCCCGAGCCATCTAGTCTGACCCCAGTTCCAGATGCTCTGCTCAAGACATGCCCCTCATGTGCATGTCTAGCCGATCCTTGAACACCCTCACTGATGGGGCCTCAACCACCTACCGTGGAAGTCCATCCCATACCCTATGGTCCTAACTGTCAGGAAGTGCTTCCTGGCATCCAAATTGAACCTTGCTTCCCTGAGCTTGGCTCCACTGGAATGCGTCCTGCCCCCCTCCACAGGAGAAAAGAGGCCTCGACCCACCTCCACGTGATACCATCTCACTTACCTGTATGTCACCCACAGATCCAGCTCCCTCAGTGTCACCTCATATGGCTTTCCCTGCAATCTGGACACCAACCTTGTGGCCCTACGCTGCCCTGATTCCAACCTTCCTGTAATGTGGGGCCTAGAAGTGAACATAATACTCCCGTTGTGGGCACACCGGAGTCGCACAGACTGGCAGTAATACCTCTCTTGATCCAGAAGCCATGCTTCTCTGCATCCAAGGGTGGCGTTCACTCTCTTGATCTCTGACACATGTTTAGCCTGCAGTCAACCAGCATCCCGAGATCCCTTTCACAAGTGCTGCTCTCCAGCCACTTGTCCCGTAACCTATACTTATGACACCCATTCCTATGCCTCAGGTGCAAGACCTTTCACTTATCCTAAGACCTCGCTTTGTTGTGGTCTAAGAGGATGGAGGGGCTGGGGTTCCCTTGCACAACAGATGGGTCAGAAATGTACATAGTATAGCATTATTACACACCTGGAGCCCAACCCCGAGTGGTGGATTGCTTCTGAGTTTCTGCACTTACTAGTAGCCGGTTTCTTTAGATATAGGCTGTTTCTGTAATACATGATTTATTCACATATGTGTTTAGGCTGAGCCTAAGATGAGGGCTCACAGTTTGACATCCGAGCACAGTGATAGCGAACCTATGGCCCGTGTGCCACAGTGGGTACGCAGAGCCCTCACTGTCGGCACACGAGCCCCAACATCGCGCCAGCATCCAAGCATTGGATAACAGCGCACATAGGGGCTATGTGCATGCTCAGAAAGGAGTAGAGGTGCCAGGCGATGACGTCACAGGTGACCTTGTGATAAATAAGTAGGTTTTGGGTTGCAGTTTGGGCACTCAGTCTCTAAAAGGTTCGCCATCACTGGGTTAGGGTTAGAAAAACGAGGGGTCCTGGCATGGTTTTGATGTTTGGACTGTGTTTAGAAAGGGCAGAAATGATAAGCTGTGCAGAAAAAGCTGCTCAAAGAAGGGTTTTTCAAAATTTCCACTTTAAATAGAACTTTACCCCTATATTAGGGTTAGGAGTGTACACCAGGGTAGGGTTAGGATTAGAAAAATGAGATGTCCTGGCATGGTTTTGACAGTTGGAATGTGTTTAGAATGGGCAGAAATGATGAGCTGTGCAAAAAAAGCTACTTAAGGAAAGGTTTTTCAAAATCGCATTATTTCAATAGAACTTTACCCCTATATTAGGGTTAGGGGTGTGCACCATGGTATGGTTAGGGTTAGAAAAATGAGGTGTCCTGGAAAGTTTTTGATGGTAGAAATGTGTTTAGAATGGGCAGAAATGATGAGCGCTGCAGAAAAAGCTGCTCAAAGAAGGGTTTTTCAAAATTTCCACTTTACGTAGATATTTACCCCTATATTCGCGTTAGGGGTGTGCACCAGGATAGGGTGAGGGTTCGAAAAACAAGATGTCCTGGCATGGTTTTGATGGTTGGAATGTGTTTAGAATGGGCAGAAATGATGAGCTGTGCAAAAAAAGCTACTCAGAGAAGAGCTTTTCAAAATAGCCATTTTCAATACAACTTTGCCCCAATATTAGGGTTAGGGGTGTTCACGAGGGTAGTGTAAGGGTTAGAAAAATGAGGTGTCCTGGCAAGGATTTGACGGTTGGAATGTGTTTAGGAAGGGTAGAAAAGATGAGATGCACAGAAAAATCTACTCCAGGAGTGGTTTTTCAAAATTGTATTATTTTCAATAGAACTTTACCCCTGCAGTAGGGTTAGGGGTATGCACCAGGGTAGGGTTAGGGTTAGAAAAATGAGGTATCGTGGCAAAGTTATGACTGCTGGAATGTCTTTAGAATGGGCAGAAATGATGAGCTGTGCAAAAAAATCTACTCAAAGAAGGGTTTTACGAAATAGCCATTTTCAATAGAACTTTGCCCCGATATTAGGGTTAGGGGTATGCACCAGGGTAGGGTTTGGTTTCAAAAAACTGGGTGTCTTGGCAAGGTTTTGATGGTTGGAATGTGTGTATAAAGGGCAGAAACGATGAGCTGTGCGAAAAAATCTACTCCAGGTGTGGTTTTTCAAAATTGCATTATTTTCAATAGAAATTTGCCCCTACAGTAGGGTTAGGGGTGTTCACGAGGGTAGGGTTAGGGTTAGAGAAACGAGGTGCCGTGGCAAGGTTATGACTGTTGGAATGTGTTTAGAATGGGCAGAAATGATGAGCTGTGCAAAAAAATCTACTCAAAGAAGGGTTTTTCAAAATCGAATTATTTCAATAGAACTTTACCCCTATATTAGGGTTAGGGGTATGCACCAGGGTAGTGTTTGGTTTCGAAAAACTGGGTGTCTTGGCAAGGTTTTGATGGCTGGAATGTGTGTATAAAGGGCAGAAACGATGAGCTGTGCGAAAAAATCTACTCCAGGTGTGGTTTTTCAAAATTGCATTATTTCAATAGAACTTTACCCCTATATTAGGGTTAGGGGTATGCACCAGGGAAGGGTTAGGGTTAGAAAAATGAGGTGTTCTGGCAAGGTTTTGATGGTTGGAATGTGGTTAGAATGGGCAGAAATGATGAGATGTGCAGAAAAACCTACTCAAAGAAGGGTTTTTCAAAATCGCATTATTTCAATAGAACTTTACTCCTATTTTAGGGTTAGGGGTATGCACCAGAGTAGGGTTAGGGTTAGAAAAACGAGGTTTCCTGGCAAGGATTTTATGGTTGGAATGCGTTTAGAAAGTGCAGAAATGATGAGATGTGCAGAAAAATCTACTCAAGGAAGTGTTTTTCAAAATTGCATTATTTCAATAGAACTTTACCCCTATATTAGGGTTAGGGGTATGCACCAGGGTAGGGTTAGGGTTAGGGTTAGGGTTAGGGTCAATGAAGGGTATTTCAAAATCTCATTATTTTCAATAGAAGTTTACCCTTATATTTGGGTTAGGGGTGTTCACCAGGGTAGGGTTAGGGTGAGAAAAATGAGGTGTCCTGGCAAGGTTTTGATGGTTGGAATGTGTTTCGGAAGGGTAGAAAAGATGAGATGCGCAGAAAAACCTACTCAAAGAAGAGCTTTTCAAAATTGCCATTTTCAATAGAACTTTGCCCTTATATTAGGGTTAGGGGTATGCACCAGGGTAGGGTTAGGGTTCGAAAAATTGGGTCTCCTGGCAAGGATTTTATGGTTGGAATGTGTTTAGAAAGCGCAGAAATGATGAGATGTGCAGAAAAAGCTACTCAAAGAAGGGTATTTCAAAATCTCATTATTTTCAATAGAACTTTGCCTTTATATTAGCGTTAGGGGTGTTCACCAGGGTAGGGTTAGGGTTAGAAAAACGAGGTTTTCTGGCAAGGTTTTGATGGTTGGAATGTGTTTAGAATGGGCAGAAATGATGAGCTGTGCAGAGAAAGCTACTCAAGCAAGGCTTTTTCAAAATCGTCCTAGTTTCAGTGGAACTTCAGCAGTGTATTCGGGTTAGGGCAGTTCTGGCGAACCTCTGCCGCACCTGCCACAACAAGCACGCAGAGCCCTCTCTGTTGGCACATGAGCCAAGTCGCTGCAATATCACCCCAGCTTCCGAGCACTGGGGAACAGCGCGCACAGGGCCCATGCGCATGCTCGGACTGGGCTAGTGCTGCCAGGCGGTGACTTCACAAGCCACAATTCATTAGCCGCGACTCATCCAAGCATTTGGATGGCGGGTCAGTGCACTGCCAAGTTATGTATATATATTTGCTTGGACTGGCTGTGAGTTGTTTTTTCTAAACTAAAACTTCGGTATTCAGGTTTTATTGCAGTGTTGGCACTTTGCGATAAATAAGTGGGTTTTCGGTTGCAGCTTGGGCACCCAGTCTCTAAAAGGTTTGCTATCACTGTCCTAGCAGATTCTTGTTCTCCATCAGAGATTCAGGGGAATCCCCAGGGCTGCAGGAGCTCCTGTGGAGAGAAACCCTGATCCCCGACTTCTGTACAGGTTGCCCAGCACCTGTGACCCAGCACTTGCCAAAACGCTGAAGAGGTGTGGGGGCCATGTCAGAAATCCAGCCCTCAAAACTGTGAAAGGCATCTGTCAGGATTCAGCAAGTGGGGAGGCTGCCTGGAATGTCTCTGTATGATTCGCTGTCCTGTTCTTGCCTTTGTCATGTCTGAGGCAGAAAGCCAACCTTGGAGGAGCCTCCTTGCTGGGTCACTCCAGCAACTTGTCGTGTACATTATCACCAGACAGACCTTTGGGGAACACAAGTCCTTGTTACTTTTTTCTCTCTTCCCTTGATTTTCTTGAGCATTCTTTCTTCATGTAGTTTACTTTACACGATTGCTCAAAGGCTCTTTTCCTGACCTCACACTTCTTCTCTGGCTTTGCAGACTTTTGAAAGAGGGGCTGGCTATTTCCATGTTCAGGCAGAGCTCCCGCATCTTTAAGAACCACACTGATATTTCAAATTCAATGGGAAGAAGTTGGAACTTCCCTCCATCAATGCATTTCTGTGCAGGGGAAGGTTGCATCTTCAAGATTTTCATCTATTGTTCTGAACAGATAAGCCCTAAACATCACAAGGCAAGCGTTCTTTCCTTCCCAAGAAAGCAAGCAAGCAAGCAAGCAAGCTAGCTCCATCTCCAGCTTCATCTTTGTTGGAGCTTCTCCTGGGTTATCTAAGCTGGTTTGCTACACAAGGCCCAAGAGCTGAGCTTGAAATATCAGCTTCTAAGTGCTCAACAGCTGAGCTCCTCTGCAAACAGAGCATGTTGAACGTACATGCTTGCACTCAAATTTTATCTGAGCTGGCAGGTAGCTTATATCTAGGAATTTGACAGCAGATCATGGTCAGAGCAAAGCTCCACCTAAGCCAATATTCTGGTACCAAAAGATGAACGTGATAAGCCACCCCTTATGCTTGTCTCCATCAGTCTGGCTTAAAGTGCAACTCTATGCCTGTTTAGACAGAAGAAAATCCCACAGCTGGTCCGAGAATTCTGGGAGTCGAAGGACCTTTTTGCATTTAAACAGGCATAGGATTGTGCCCTCACTGTCACTAAGCATGGAGTTCCCAGCAAGCTGTCCTGGACCAGAGCAGGTGAAAGACAGACACTCCATGAATGCATACAAGAAAGAGCCACAAATTGGGCTGCAGAGGCTGAAACCAGTCAGGAAACGAAGGAATCTGATAAGACCGAGATTTGTCAATTTGCTCATTCCTAGAACTGCATGAACACCAACTTCTTAGGACGGCAGCCTTTCGGGGTTGTGAAGGTGGGGAAAAGAGCACCCTTTCTGGGAAACCCTGTTGCCTTTTTCTTTCCAGGGACAGTTCACTTGGAGAGTGATTTGGATGGTATTGCCTAGTGGTCTCAGGAGCTGGGCTTGGAAAGGTGCTTTCTTCGAATTTCTGGAGACATGTGCAAAGCAGTTGGGAGCACAACCGCACCACTGTGAATGCCCCTTACTAGGAACCCAGTTTCTGCTTGGGGTTTCCAAGGAGTCTTTTTCGGCACTGTGTGAGCAGAATGCAGGGCTAGATAGTCTTTTGGTCAGAACTAGCAGGGAACTTTGAAGCAAACTCTGTGCTCTAGATGTATCCTCACATCTTTGGCAAACACGCTCATCCCTGAAATCCGCCTGTGCACACCTGGGGAGAAACTAGTCTGGGAGGCTTTACAGCAGAGACAGGCAGGCATAGCGCTGGCTGGCTGGTGCGAGAGCCTTCCCAGCCCTTCCCCTGTCCAGTTAAAAGTGGGTGTTCTTTAAAGTGGCTGGCTGGGGTTTTTTGTTTGGTTGCAAAGTCGTGCCCGACCCGTCGCGACCCTATGGACAACACTCCTCCAGGCCTTCCTGTCCTCCACCATCCCCCGGAGTCCGCCCAAACCCACACCCGCTGCCCCAGTGACCCCATCCAGCCCCCTCATCCTCTGCCGTCCCCTTCTCCCTTTGCCGTCAATCGTTCCCAGCATCAGGCTCTTCTCCAGGGAGTGGTTCCTTCTCATCGGGTGGGAACTGGTGGCAAATCAAGACTAAATTGAATAAATGAGCACCTGGAGCCTTTTCCTTGGTGGGGGAAAACCCACAGAATCCGTGCCTGAAATACATGAAGAGGGGAAAGAGGCGAGCCGGGAAGTGTCGGTGCATCTTTGGCAAAGCAAGACCAGCTAGAAATGTGGGACTCTCTCTCTCTCTCACACACACACACACTGCTCCCAGAAACTGCTTTTCATCTTCTTCGGAGACGTGGCATGTCTCTCGGCCACCTCAGTACCGGCGTGGGCAGTGTGTTCCCTGGTGTGGAGACACGATCTCAGATCATGTGGGGTGATAGATGGGAAACCTCCTCGAGAAGCAAGGGTGGAACGGGTTATCGCTGGGCAAGGTCTCAGCCTGTTCCGGAGATGTCAGAAGCCCTTGGCTGGCTGCCCGGTGATATTCCAGTGCCGGCTGCTCCTAGCAACCGGTCCCCAGAAGCACACAGACCTCTCCCTTTCTCCTTTTCTTAATGTATCACCATGTATGCAGTGATGTCACGGTCACCACGGCAACTATCAGCTGGAGCAACTATTCCATTTTCAGCTGCTAAGGAACCAAATGGGCGCAGACGGAAATATTTCTCAGAGAGCGCGCGCGGAAGAGAGATTGTTATGCGGCTCGCATCCATGTGCCGGGAGGTACATGCCGCAGTGCCTTTCCTTGACGGGGCCATCCTTCACGGAGCGCGCGGGGGCCCTGCGCGGCCCCTCCCCAGACAACTGCAGCAGCCCTCTCATTGCCGCTTGCGGAGTGTCGAGAAATTAATACCCTCATTAATTAGTCCCCAGGCTTGGCACACTTTCACTGGAACTAGTTTGGGGAGACGGGCAAGGGGGAGCTTGGATGTCATCCACCGGCAATTTTGGGCCTTGGGAAAGAAGAGCTTTCCAGAACAGGAGCCTCTGGTCCTGAACAGGCACACGGATGCAGAGGCTTACGAAGGAATTTTTTGTCTCATGCACGATTGCAAAGAAGCCAACTGGACGCAGGGTGGGGAGAGAACTGCCCTGTGTTTCTTGGAAGGAGAGGCAGAGCGATTTGAGTGTGGGGTGGGCAAC
Source organism: Varanus komodoensis (assembly GCF_004798865.1). Taxonomy (NCBI): domain Eukaryota; kingdom Metazoa; phylum Chordata; class Lepidosauria; order Squamata; family Varanidae; genus Varanus; species Varanus komodoensis. The sequence goes on along the minus strand of NW_025335440.1, from coordinate 9,438,375 downwards.
CCCCAGTGGCCAGGGGCTTGATGCAGCTTCTAGGGGTTCCTATTAGTACCTTTGATTTCAAAGCAGCCCCCCCCCCTTAGCAGATCAGTGCTCACCCCAAATCAAGATGCTCAAACTACGCCAAGGGTTAAATGGGTCACAAGAAAGCACATTTAATAAAATGCATAATATTTAATAACCACCCCCCACACACATTTTCCTTGGGACAACAGCATGGAGGGAAGTGAGGTTTAACCCTTCATTCTCTGCCCATGACAAAAATTGCCCACTGTTGCTTTGGTGGTTGTTTCTCGTGGCAGTTTGTGGGATAATAGCTGGGGAGGGAAAGACGGCACTTCCCTCCCCTCTCCCTCCACCATGTGATCAAGCCAAGAGAAGTTCCTGATTGAATTTCTAGGGATGTGCAGCTAGTGCCGCGTGAAGCCCTGGCCATGTCCGCCTCCAGCCAGAAAAGCAGGGAGAAGCTTTGGCAGCGCCCTTCGCTGGGGTGGGCCTGGGTCCGTGGAAGGGGAACACCTCCGGAGCCTCCAGCAGAGACAGGGCTAAAAGACCCCTTTGCTTGGGACGCGCAACATGTGCAGGAGTTAATTTGTGGGAGAAGAATGCTTGGTGGGCTCTTTCTCAAACGAAAATATGATCCAAATTAACCCACCCACAATCTGCTCACATGTCAGTTACCCTGAAAAAGTATGTGCATATTATGGATAGGTCTAAAAGCCAGAAAGTGTGAAGCAGCTGCAGCTAAGGAAAGGCCGAACTAAGACAGAGAAGTCTAATGCCTGTGTCAGGAGCTTCCTTATCCACTGCAGCTTTTGCTCCGAGCTTTATAGGAGCAATCTATATGTCACCCCCAAAAGAGCTTCTCAGAATAAAAGCTGCAATAGATAAGGAGCCCCACTTATGAGATATTATTGATTCTTTGCAGTATTTGGAAGGGTACAGTCTTGTTGCTGTCTAATCGTGCATCGGACTGCACCCTAAATCCGATTTGCTCAGCATCCTGGTGAGGGAGTGGGGTCAAAGCACTCTTGAACACCAACCCCGGGCACAGAGGGGTGTCCCGAGGCCTTGAACTGGATTAGCAGGATAGCTGCAAAAGCGACGGGGGAAGAGGGACGCCTCTCGTGGCTGCAGACGTGCTTCCAAGACATGCTGGAGCTGCTGTGGCCGGAGGGTCCTCGGCCAAAGGAAGGGCGTGCTGGTCTGCACAGTGCCCTGGAATGCCACGTGCCTGGAGAGGAGGGGCGTGCTGAGCGTCGTGTGCGCAGCGGAGGAGCTGTGGAATTGGCTGCCCTGCTTTTCTGCAGAATTGGCTGCCCTGATTTGCTGTGGAATTAACTGCCCTGCTTTGCTGCCACTTATGCTGGTGGCCACAAGAAGAACCTGCAGCCGAGTGAACATATTCTGCAACCTGCACAGCAGGAGAAGCCCAGTGCTTCCTCTGGCTTCATTATAACTGCACCGCATTGCATTCCTCCTCTTGTAAAGATCCCAAGCCAGCTTACATAGTGGAGCGGAGAACAACAGAGTTCTCACGACAACAGCCCTGTGAGGTAGGCTGGGCAGAGAGTGAGTCTAAAAATCACCCTGTGAGCTTCATGGCCAAGTGGGGACTAGGACCCAGATCTCCTAGGTCCCCCGTGCAATCACCATGCCATCCTGGCGCTCTCCTTGGATCCATCTTTCAGCCCAAGAGCCACAGGATGGCTGGGAAAACAGCTGGGGATCGACACAGGTCTCTCTCCTTCATGGTGGGGACAAGATGCCGTCTGAAGAGAAACCTCTCCTGACACCATAGAGTGCATTTCGCAATTTCCTTCAAAGAAGGGTGCTATCTTTTGCGTGCTGTCAGAGTTTATTTATCTTTCAAAATAGGGTAGATAAAATTTAATTTGCAAAGGTTCAGCTTTTTCACCCCATACAACACACTGGACATGCAGAGTTTTCTTTCTTTGTCGAAGTGTTACAAATCAAACAAATCAAAGGAAATCAAATATAGGAGATCAATCCATCACCCTTAAGGGAGAAGAGAGAAAACAAAACTCCAGGTGAGCCCCAAGCACTCGTTTGTGACTGACGACCGTTTCCGCACCTACGTTCATCTGCTTCAATGCATCCAACCCCTCTGAGTCACGCATCACACAACTTCAAATGCCCCTCGAGTAGGAAAATCACAATTATACCATGATAGCCCTCTGAACTGTCTTTTCATTTTTTTTTTCTGGAGAAAAAAAAAACACCAAGCAAGAACTCATGACCTTTCCTTTCCTACCCAGAGATCAGACCTGGAGATAACTATAAGTTGTCAGTAATCTCTGTAACGGTTCTGTGTGTGTGTGTGGTGCTGAAGTGGAAGAAAATAATAGACACTTCTATTTCCTTTGAGATAGTCCTGATAAAAAGGAAAGAAAGAAAGAGGCCAGCTGGATAAGAATCTGCGGTTGTTTGTCCTCGTTGGAGCAGCCAGTCAGTCAGGCTCAACTTGCAAAGTTCACTTCCCCAAGTTCCACCACAGAGCAGCTTCAAATATTTGGTAGATGCTTGTGGTAAAGTGAGCAATGGTGGCCGTCCCATAAGAAACACCGCTGTGGAGGAGCTTGCAGCTCAGAGGGGGCAGAACACAGAGAAGTTCCCATATTCTGTCCCTCACATCTCCAGGGGGAGTCAGGACAGACCTCTGAATGCCCCAGTGGCTACGAACCAGTGTGGACCAGCAGAGCAGAGGCTCTGGTCCATGAGCCAAAACGGAGCCCCAGCCGGCCCTCTGCTCTTCCTCCGACAGCCATATCCCACCCCCTTCTTCCAGGCAGTCCATCATTTGATGGGTTCTCAGCTTCTGCTCGCCCTCCTTCCCCGCCCTTTTCTAAAAGCCTCTGCTTAGGCTTTGCTAAGGCAGCAAGAGCTCCAAGTTGAAACCAGCAGGCGCTTCTGGTCGTGTGGCCCCATCCCTTTGCCCCCCCCCCGCCACCCCCTTGGGCCTTTGGCCTGAGACCTCCGCTGAGCCGCAGCTCCTTAGAACTTCCCTCAAGCTGCTTGTAGCCGGGAGCCGAAAGAGCTTCCAGGCAGCTTTTCTAAGCTCTGCTGCAAACATGACAAAACAGCGGCTCAGAGAAAGGCAGCTTCCTTTGCCAACAAATTCAGACTCAACGTATGTGTGACTAAATTCAGAAACTGCCACTTTCTTTGCACGCAGGACCGGCCTGATGCCAAAGATCCAAAGAGCAAGATAGACCCCGGATTAACACAACTGTCCTCCAGTACAAGTCTTGCTGGGGAGTGGAGAATTACTTAGTGGACTTGTTGGATCAGATTTGGTTCCATCCTTAAAGAAATAATTATAGTGCTGTAGATAACCACTAGGCAGCACCATCTATCAAAGAACCATGAGTCTATTAACAATTGCTCGGGTAAGACCATCATCCTCAAAGATATTTATGTACCCTAGCAGTGTGTTTAGGACTTAGAGACTTGGGCAGTGATAAATTTGTGGTTGCTGTTTCGGTCAAAGTGTGAGTCCCATGTTGGAAGGGTGTTCATAATAAAGAGCAGAGCTAGCTTCCCTGCACCTATTTTCCCACCACATTGTTGTAGGAAATAGGGGAAGTTGCAAAACCACAAGGAGGCAACGGTCGTTTTTAACACACTCAAGGCCTTTTAACCCACAAAACCAGTCAGGGGTTTCCCAAGGAGGACGGAGAAGCCGGCCTCCAGGCTGAAAAGCTGTGCAATCTTCACCTCACGTTCCAAGCACCTGCTTTATTCAAAACAAAGCAACTCAGTGGCTCCCCAGCTTTGGTAGCCAAGAGGCACCCTTGCTTAGGAATTAGAAGTGGGAGGCAAACTTTACTCCTAACCCAGAAAAGGGTTGCTGTTGGGATACAAAAGGAGCTCGATTTGCTTGGATTCGGAGAGCTCATCCTTTGGGCATGTCCAGAGCATCAGTGGAAGAAGGAACGGGCAGAGCAGGTGTTCTCTCAGGGCTGGCCCATGGGGAGCAGTCTGGGGTTAGCAAGGAGTCAAAAGACATCAGGCCGGCCCATGGAATGAGCCAGAAAAGCAAAGCCCAGCTGTAACGGCCGCTTTCTGTGCTTCTCCCTGCCCAAAAGGAGCCAAATGGTCCGGCTGGGTGGGCAGAGTGAGTCCAGGGCCCGAAGGTACTTCACGGAGCAGCTCCCCCTGTGGCTCAGCGGTTCTCCACACTGAAGCCTCGTGCAGGGTTGACACAGGGGCAGCCCCCTTGCAAAGCCCGTCCTCTTGCATCAGGGCTCAGTCCAGGGTGCCGGCAGGTGGTGCAATCGCCTGTCCCCAGCCAAGTCCCATGGAAAAGGAGGCAAGTCAAGTGGTGTGGACCACAACACGCCCCCCACAAGCAGGTCATCCAGGACACAAACTGCATGTGGTAAAGTTTCGGGGAGAGCAGCCAACGGGCGCTCAAGCCACAGTCATCCGTGTTTTTCTCTATTCTTTAATCTGTTGCTTTGCTATTTAGGAAGTGGAGTCGCCTAAAGGGGATAAAGGCCACTTTGGGCCAGGATTCTGCTCAGAAATGGTGGAAAAGAGAGATGGAAAGAGAAGGCACGAGAAAGGTGTCACTGGGGTGGGTGGGTGTTTCTATGTGTCTGAGAGAGAGAGAAAAAATATAATTTCTGAAGTCAGAGAAGCATTACTTAAGTTGTCAGGAAGAATTATATCTGCTAACCCATTAAACTGATTTGTTAAGGCACTTACTTTAAGGAGGGGGAAAGATTAACACCTTCCGTTGGCCTTCTCTTCTCCGCACCTCTGCATTTCTTTTGTATTTTATGGCTTTCAAGAAAAGGCTTGACTTTGAAGCCTCTGTGATCTTAGGTGCCATTGAAGAGGTGCAAAAATGTGTATATTTATTGCTCAAAGGGGCTCGGCTGTAGCAAAACCGGTGTCCCTACTGAGGTTATGCAAGCCAAGGCTGGTGACACAAGCATCAGCAACCAGGTGGATTGTAAGGCCATCCTGAGGCAGGATTGCAGGGGTGGGAAGCCATCCCAGGAGGCAGGAGACAAACAAGGCCTATTCCCACATCCTCTGCTCCTTCTGCACCCTCCCTTTGTTTGGTTGTTTGGTTGTTTGTTGGCTTGGCAGATTCCAGAGAGGTGGAACATTAACTAAAACAGACTAAAGTGCATAGAATTACATGAAAACCAGGTCTGGTCAGCAAGGAAGCCTTCCCAGAACAGGGGAGTGTCTTTAGCAGGCACCAAAACACCATCATGGACATGCCTGCCTGATCTCCAAGAGGCAGGAAATTCCATGGAAATGGGGCCACCTGGAGGACTCGAGCGTGGACACAGGTCCATGTGGGTCCACCAGGAGAATAAATATCCTCCCATGACGTCTGCAACTGGGCAGACTGGCCCTCCTGCCTTCAAGAGGAGAGTTGAGGCCACCCAAGCCAGAAAGGGGGTAGGGGAGGCCTCTCTGATCTACCTGTCTGTAGTTCTGTTACTGCAAAAAGCCATGTATGTAGCCCAATTTAGTAGCACTTCCCCAAGCACAAATCTGCTGCATGCAGCAACTTTCTCCACACCCAGCCTTGCATGTTTCATTACTGGAACACAGACATGGGAGCCCCTCCCACCAAATCCCTTTGGAGGGAGGGGGTGAGGAAGGAGACATCAGCCCTCTTCCTTTATGTCTCCACTGCCAGCTAATCTGCACGCAGATCTTTGAATTCGGACCACCTTGAGTGCGTTTGTCCTCGGAATGGCCTTGTGGTCGGTCACTCACCTTCCTGCTTTGCACAGCAACATAGGAAGTCACCTTCCCAGGCCTGCTGGGAGATCACACAGCGCTTTTTCAACAGCAAATTGGGGTGCGTGTTTAATTCTGAACAGTTTGTCCTCAGTGCTGTCTTCTCAGCTGAAGATTGCCCTTGTTTTTTGCCCTGTGGGATAAAACTGACATGGCATTCCCTGGATAGGATATTGATCTGATAAAGTAGCTCTGCATCCATTCCCTGAAACTGCATATCACGTGCACATCTGAAGCACAGAGAGCAGTACCTTTCTGAATCCTTGCTGTATATCACATGCCGTGCCGGCAGTTAATTAAGCATCCCAGTGCTCACCCAATGGCGTAAGGGCCTGCAAAGATTCTGAGAATATTTGACCCCTTTTATAACCACCGTTCTTCGTTTTGCATGTGGAGCAGTCTATGCCTTTCAGACGCTTGTCTGGCCGGCCGGCAACAGGAAAAGGCAAAATCCCTTTTGCAAATTGAGAAGAGCTTTCCAAGGTCGCAGCTGCGACTTCAGCTTTGGAGAGTTCTTTCCACACCAGCTGAAGCCTGGAAAAAGGAAGACCATCTTGGGGACAGGCGCTGGAGGGGGCTGTTCAGAAGCTGGGCAGGGGAAGGCAAGGCACACCAGCGCCTGTCAAATGCAGAGGGTGCCACAGCCTCTCCTCCTCAGGAGGAGGAGGGAGACACTTAGTTTGCCGAAAAAGCAGCCTAAAGGTTTTGAGGGTGAGGAGAGTGCGAAGCCAATGTTCCTCTCCGGTGCTTCACTGGATGCTCCCTGCCCCTCATCCCTGCCAGGTTTTTGCTCTTTTGCTGGAACGATAGCTGCATTCACAGACCTGCTCTCCTTTTGAGATTCCCACCGTACATACGAGGGCAATGCAGCCGCCCCTTAACCCTCCCCACCCCTAGCCAGAAATTTACCCCTGCCCTTTCCCATATGAGACACGTATCCAGAGCAGGAATATGAGATGTACATGTTGGAGAAAGTGCCTGTATTTGTGGCCTCCCTGGAAGTACAATTCTATTATATTAAAGACCCTTCCTTTGCTGATTTTTCCTCTATTAAAAGCTCCCTGATGCAATCGATTCTATAATAGGTACAACTGCAACACCAACTGGGCTGCCCCAGCATGCCCTGGAAATTGTTCAATTCCAAGATGCACTGGGCCAAATTAAGTGGCATGTTTCTGACAGGCAAGAAGGGCGGCAGGGGGTGCAGGAGAGCCATCTTTTAGTACTGATAAATCTCCTTTGTAACAGCCGGCTAAGCCCTTTGAACCAAAGCCCACCTCCAACTGTGCCCCATTATTGGATTCTTTTCTCCTCTTTGTCTCCAGTGGTGGAAAAAAGTAGATCCCCTCGAAGCAGCTTGGCCGCCTTTACGGGTATTTCTACAGCAGGCTTGTGTTTTGCGTTTGTGGTTCTGGTTGGTGGTTTCCACAGTGTAGCCAGAGTAAAGCAAACTGTCTGTGGGAAAGCAGCAGTTCTTGGTTTAACCGAGTAATGCAACCTGAGTGGACAAGTGAGACAACCACCGGTTTGCGAGAATGCATGATTCTGGGACCCAAACCGTGGGACTGTTTGGTTTGACAAATATCTGTCACGTAAATGGAGGAAGGCGGAGGAAGCAGGAGCAGATCTGATTAGGATCAGTGGTGAAACCCGATGGAGGATGCAGATCTTAGAAGCACCCTGACAGGTTGGGGTGGGGAGGAGTTTGTTAGCTCCCAAATGCAGCATCTTGGACCCGATTCCTGTCTGTGTGCTTCATCCAGGCCAATGTGCCCCATCCTAGCGGATTCGGACTGTGAACTGCCACAGGAGCCGAGCATTGCCGGGGGGCATTGTGTAGCCAGTGCTCAGGCCAGGAGACAGGGCTGCAGTGCATTCAGGATGAGGAGCCCAGCCAAGAGCCAGGGCTGAGGATAACCAGCCTGGAACACCCCGGAGCCCAGGAAGACCGTGTTGCGTCAGCGAGGACCAACTGGGACATCAGCTTCTTTGTGCTCCTTCCTGGCCAGAAAGATCCAAGGGTCAACCAGGCTGAATGAATGCAGTCCTAGGCCTGCAGATACCTCACTGAAAAGCTATCACCTGCATGTCAGAGGTGCAGTTGATGGGGAGCTGCATACAGATCCCCGACTTCCCAACACAGCCCACCTTCAGGAAGTGGGAGAACCCAAGTGGCCTATCAGGTGTAGGCACCAAGGTCTGGAAGCTACACCTTCACCCTTAGAAACTTTCAGCCACGGTAGTCGTTAGAAAAGACACCCAGCACATGCTCAAAGGCATGCTTCTTTTTTGTTACTGATTCCCATGCTGCAGTTCTCTTCTGAATGCAGAGCCTCGGAGGGAATGTTAGATCTGCCAGTGGTGCAGCAAGTGGAAAACTCCGTGGAGCTCGTTTAAATTGCATGCTCTTTGGGACAAGGTCATCTCCTCCCCTTCCTCCTCCTCGTAATGCATGTGTCTTCCTTCTCCATCCCTACCCTTCCGTAGCAGGAGGAGGAGGCACTGGATCAAGGAACCGATCCCAGGTTCTTTCAGCTAGAGCGGAGGAGTCCTGCGAAGAATTCTGGCCTTTGGCCAAGGTCAGGGAGCAGCACAGTTCCTCCCCACCCCTCATCCCCACGATGCACCCGGACTGTCACTGGCTGATTCCACTGGGGGTCCTTTAGAGACTTAGGTGGTGTACACAACAGCAAGCGGCACGATCCATTCACAAGAACAGAAAGTACCTGAGGGCCTCCATTCATCTCAAATGTCATTGAAGCCTTCTTCACTACCAGCAATTACGAAAGGACTCGGCTGCTATTCCAGGCGATCCATTCATCTCTCTCTCTCTCTCTCTCTCTCTCTCTCTCTCTCTCTCTCTCTCTCTCTTTCACACACACACACACACACACACACACACACACACGAAGTTACAACAGCTGGAGACTGCTCCTTTTTTAAGCTCCTGCAGCTGGCAAAAAAGAACAGGAAAACTGGGCTTTACCTAGGCAGTAAATTACCGCAGGGGGAAATGCATGGGACGCCGTTGGCCCATGGGATCGTGTTTGCGCTCTGAGCGTAGGCAACAGCCGTCCGTCCAGCTCAGTCCAGGCAAGACTACCCTGTGCCACTGCAGCTTTCCAGGCAGGGCCAGCTGGAGCGGCTCATTGCCAATCCGCCCACATGCCCTTGTTTTCTTGGTTTCACTGATGTGATCACACACACCTCGCCCCTTGTTTTTGTGTTTGGGTTCCTGTTTTGTGGGTTATTGCTCTTTACTTGCTTGAGCACTCTTGGGTGATGAGGCAAGATGAAAAGTGAATACACCAAGTCCAGGTGCAGCGGTCATAGAATCAGAAAATCAGAGAATAGTAGAGTTGGAAGTGGCCAAGAAGGGCATCCGGTCCAACCCCTGCTGTTGCAGGACACCAAGTTACACCATCCCACTCAGATGGCTGCCCAGTTTCTTTTCGAATGTCTCCAGTGTGGGAGAGCCCACCGCCTCTCTAGGCAGCTGGTTCCACTGTCCTATTGCTCTGGCAGTGAGGAAGCTTTTCCTGATGTCCAGCCTGAATCTGGGTTGTCGCAACTTGACTTGATTATTCCGTGTCCTACACTCCGGCATCAGCAAGAAGAGATCTTGGCCTTCCTCTTTGTGGCAGCCTTTGAGGGACTTATAGAGGGATACCATGTCCCCGCTCAGTCTTCTCTTCTCAAGGCTGAGCATGCCCAGTTCTCTCAGGTAAAGAACATGGGAATTGAGTGGATTCATGGCAGTTATTGTACAGTTGGGATGATACTCAGTGGTCCCTGGAACATCATCACTAGGGCGAGAATATTACTGTGCCTGTATATGCTAATTATTATAGAGTAACATCAGGGATGTGTAAGAAATCCATTTGGGAGGTGGAAACTTGTTAGATATTCCTGGTTTGGGCCCCCGGATTCAGGTTCACTGTCCACACACTGGCACCAACTCCCTGTAACACGAGTCATTCAGCTTGCAGACTTCTGTGGGCTACAATTTGTGTGCTTTTTCCTGACCACCACCAGAATTTGCACAAAATGGCATGCAGAAAGCACATGGCATGGTGTGGGTTGTGCAAGAAGTTTCCAGCTGCCACTTTGCACCAATTCCACTGGCAATCCGCAAACCGTACGCAAACTGTGGTCCATCTTGCAGGCGGGAGTCCATGAAAACAACTAAACTCATCCCAGTGCCAAACACTGGACCAGAAGCAGGCAGGAAATCCAGTGAGCAAACGCAGGCCAAATGTCCCTGTTTCAGGTGGTAACCCTCTGCGCCGGCAGGCTCTGAGCAATCCTCATGCAACGGAGCATAGGGGGAGAGCGGGTGCGGGTGAGCCCTCCTTCTCGGCGGAAGAGGCAGGCAGCTAATTTCAGCCACCTGCGTCTTGGGCTCCAATGCATCCGACAGCCACCTGACAGCTTCTGGTGCCCAGAGCATTGGGCTCCCCGTGTATCAATATGCGCACACAAGAACAGCCCTTCTGGATCAGACCCAAGGTCCATCTAGCCCAGTACTCCGTGTACACGGTGCAAACCAGCTGCAGGATCCGTCCCACAGGAGGGGTGCAAGGACCCCTCCTGCACAGCTCCTCCGCAACTGGCGTAGGCAGGCAGGAAGGAACTGGTGAAGGAAGAAGCACAGGGCTAGCAGGGCTAGTAGCCACTGCTATTAAAAAATGCACCTGTATATAGTGCAGGATATATGCTTCGACTCCTGATTCAGGGAGGTGGATGTCTCACGTCTGTGAAAGCAGGTTCAGTGCTTGTTTCACACAACAGGTTACTAGCTCATCGAAAGCTATTAGTCAGTAACTAAGTGGAGGCACTGTTTTTCCTTTTGAAAAAAGCGCTTTGCTGCTCAAGGATGAGAGATCTTTGAAGGCCAAACGGCAGAGCCACCACGGTGTCGATGTGCTTATTAATCACGAGCTACGTTTCCTATTGTTTGGGGAGTGGGCATATGCCTGTTAAATTTAATTGCAGCAGAAATACCAGGAGGAGCATTACCTGATTTATCATCAAGGGTGAAAGGATCAAGCATTTGCATTACAGATGATTTTAACTTTTTTAAATATGGAAATTCAAGAGCACATTAAAGGCATTGCTCTCAAGCCTTTTTGAACAGCGGGAAGCCCCGTTTATTTTTAAGTATGGTAGGTGAAAGTGTGGCAGGCTGTTTTTTTCCTTTTAAAAGCATAATCACAAGGTCACCTTCAGAAATACCTCAACTCGCCTATTTGCTTATCACAAGAATGTTATTTTCTTCTAGTAAATTCTGATATTGCCTGTTTAGGGCACCCCAATTTGAGATTTTCTCAGTTCCAAATCACTATTTTGTATCAGTCATCGTTTCCTAAGGCATTCCATGTGCATCCGGAGGGAGTGTCATGATTGTGGCAGGATCTGCCCTCCCTGTGTATGTATTTGTCCGTATGTTTGTAGAAGGCCCTGTGCATGTTGAAGGGCCCTTTGGATATTCTAATGAAATAACAACAACAACAACAATAAACATTGCAATGATACCTGGCCTTTTTTACTCTTCTGAGGAACCAAAGCAGCTTGCATTTATCCTCACAACAACAACCCTGGGTTTGCTATTGCTATTTTTGTTTAACTTGGTATCCTGCAAATTTTGTCATGTACTTTGTCACTTTTCCATTGGTCCTAATAAAAATACAATGCCAAACAAAACCCTGTCAATGCAAGGATAATCATTACGAGGCCTTCCTCCGAGGCAGGCTCAGAGGAGGGCAGTGAGGGAGGAGGCCTGCTCAGTGGTGGCTCCCCGTTTCTGGAGTGCTGTCCCGCTGAGACCCAGTTGGCACCGGCACCCTCAGCATTTCAGCAGCAGGTTTAGATTAGCCTCGTCTCTCCAGCATTTACTGGCATTCAACTGTATGCTAACAAAAGCTCTTGTTTACACCAAACTTGTTCTAGCTGTTCGATTGTTTTTCTCTTTTGTATAGTGGGAAAATGCATTTTATTGGTCTTTGTTTTGATGAATTGTTGTGAACTGCCCAGGGAGTGAATCTGGGGCCCACCCACTGCCTGTGTATCTCACATTTTATTTAACCTCCCCGCTGGTCATTACTTCCCCCAGCCACCCCTGTGCAGATATGCCTGCCATGGAAAAATGCATCACTTCCCTATATCTGAATCTGATGTTTGACAGGTTCTCCCGTTAGACGCAGAAGAGGCTGGAGTGGATTTATATCCTGCCCTCCTTCCTTTTCCACCTTCCTTCCTGCCACCTTCAGCCCTCTCCAAGGTCCTTCCCACCATCTCCAGACCTGAGTGAGCAACCACCATGGTTCTTTCCAGACTGGCAGTGAAGGCTAGTGGTCAGAGCTCCAATTCCCAGCTCCGAGGTTGGAGCACCATCCAACCTTGGAGCCAAGAGGCTGAACTATTCTGTGCCCCCACCACCCCCAGAAGGAGCCTTAGGGCCCCAAGATGTGTCCTTTTATCCCTTCTTGTTGTAATTGTCCTACTAGGGAGAAGTCCTGGAATTTTCTGCCTCAAGGGCCAAAATATCCCGGCCAACCTTGGGTGCTGGTCAGCCTGAAGGTCAGAGAGGAACATCCTTTTGAGCTTCTGCCTCGGGCAGCAATAATTCGGGGGCACTCCCACTGGAGCAGACTCTAACCCAAGGAAGCCTCTGCTGGATTCCCAATGCTACAAGGCTCTTGGTTAATTTTCTCCCCAGCTCCATCGCTAGAGTTCAGGAGGTCATGAATTCATCCTGCTATCGAATCAAGCACAGCACAGAACAAAGCCGAGGGCCTCACAACATCCCTTGCCACACCATTTGACATCCAATCGCCCTCCAAATCTATTTTAAAAGTGTTTTGTTTAGCCAGCAAGATATTCGCTGATGCTTCCTTGAGAACGTCACGGGCCAAGCTGACACGCTCGCTGTCACAGCCTCGCCTCCCGACTTCCCGCAGGAAGACATCCCAGGGCAGCTTTGCAGAATCTCTTTCCATGCGACAAAGGAATTTGGGAGCATCGCAATGCAAACAACAAGCGAGACCTCCTAAGATGGTGCAAAGCATCGCCCCTCCCCGCAGAAGAGCCCTTGTTCAGGGTTCCCGCCAGCCATGTTCTCTGGCCAGAAATGTGTGAGAAATCCCGTTTGCAGGTGAGGATCCGCCTCCCTTCTTTGGCTCATGACCCGCGTTCTCTCGGCCTCGGGTCTGCCTTGCGCTGCGTGTTCACGCGGAAGTCCATCAAGAAGCACGTCCAAACGGAGCCAAGAGGCCAGCTTGCACACATCCTGTGCGGAAGATGTCCCGCTACCACACACACGACTTGCAGGCTTTGTGTACTTTGTGCAAAAAATTGCACGTTTTGCACCTTGTGCGAAGAAGCCACCGGCATCCCAGAGAGCTTGCAGATTTGGGTTTTTTCTTGGCTTGCTTCCTGGTTAGGACAGAGGCTAGCAAAGCAGTCTGGCTAACACGAGAGAGCCAGATTCCAGCCCGACCTTTGCATCCTTCCCTTTGCCAGATTATTCCAATCCAGGCTCCCGTGTTTCATTTTTCCTTTCCAGCAGTTCCTCTCCCTTCCACATCTAATGAGCATTCTCAGTTCTCACTGATCGGTTTTGGAGTTTGGAGAGGGCTTCTTTCCCCTTCTCAGGGTTATTTTTAGGGGCTGTTTTTTGTTATGCCTTTTTGTACACAGGCAAAAACTTCAAGTGCACCAAAATATTCCTCTTGTTTCTCAGCAGCCCCATTTTCACTGCAATCCTGAGGAGTCTTGCTGTGTAAGTCTGTGCCCAGAAAGAGCGAAGTCCTGCAAACCAATTAATAAGAGAAGCAAAATGGAGCAAGTATCAGAAGGCGGAGGCAGCTCCGTCACCTGTGCATCCCACCCACCAACCTGCATCCATTGCACTTGGTCGTTGTGGTTAGTCGCAAAGTCTAACAACGTACAGTCTCTATTCAACAATGTTACCGCTCCCCTTCCCCTCATGACTAGCTCATTTAGTGCCAGGGTTTCCATGCCCTTCTGTTTCATATTGCAAAACAATATTGTTGTTGTTAGTCACGAAGTCATGTCCGACCCATCGCGACCCCACGGACAACACTCCTCCAGGCCTTCCTGTCCTCCACCATCCCCTGGAGTCCACTTAAGCTCACACCGACTGCTTCAGGGACTCCATCCAGCCACCTCATCCTCTGCCGTCCCTGTCTTCCTTTGCCGTCAATTGTTCCCAGCATCAGGCTCTTCTCCAGGGAGTCCTTCCTCCTCATTAGGAGGCCAAAGTATCCGAGCTTCATCTTCAGGATCTGGCCTTCAGAAGAGCAGTCGGGGTTGATCTCCTCTAGGACTGACCGGTTTGATCGCCTTGCGGTCCAAGGGACTCGCAGGCATCTCCTCCAGCACCACCATTCAAAGGCCTCAATTGAGGAACTGTTCCTGCAAAGCTGTTTCTGGAATGCTTTATTTACCAGGGATATGGTGGGCCCAAAGCAATGCCTTGCTTGCAGGAACATGGCCACCCTCTGCAGCGTCATCTGATAACCACATCCAGGAAGAGTTTATGTTGAAGGACGATGACTTGCCAGCCACCTGTGAACTTCAGGGCTGAGTGAGGATTGCAGCCTTCCCCGCGCTGCCCCCGGGCTCCATCTGCTACAACACAGTGGCTCTTTCTGGCTGCTCCAGCCTTCAGCGTGCTGAAACTCTGAGATCACACCTGTGCAAGATCTGGCTGACAGAGCTGGCCCAATTTATACCAGATGGCTTCCAGAACTCAATATGCCCTCCTTATAAATTCAGATTAGTGGATGTTGTCAGCCTCATTTTGCAGAAAAATACCTCTTCACGGTTCCCAAGGTTCTCATGCAGGCACACACGCAAGCACACGCTTAGTTCTTGCTTGCATGGATTTTTGTTTTGGAAGATTTAAGGAGACACCAATCCTTTGGCTGGGCGGTTCTGCACACAGAGGCATACGCTTCGGCCTCGGAAGCGTTCTTCCCCACCACCAGCACTTGCCTTGCTCCAGCCGAGTCTTGCAGAGTGCAATTCCAGCAAGGAAGTTTTGCGCTCCAGCTCTCCCTCCAGCAGGAGGTCTCTGTGGAGGCCCTGCGGGAGAGACGATGAATTAAGTGTCAGGTTTACGAAGTCCCTGGGGCCCCTGCTTCCCAGGATGGCCCCAGGGAGGAAGAAACAATTCATAACTCTCCAGTAATCATCTTAGGCACTTGATTGTCCCAGTTGGCATCCAGCTCATTCTCTCTGGCGTTTCGTTCCAGCTAAGAAACAGTGTCCTATTAAAACAGCTGCAGTGAAGGATTACATGGTGCCGGGCCTGACTCAAACACTCATTCCAGTACTGAGAATGAAGCTGAGGCCGTGGGTGCAGCCCACAGTTCTGCAATCGCTCTGCACACGACAGACAGACGCAGGATTAGTCCTCGGGGCGGACAGAGATGCAGGCTTGCAAGGCAGGGTTGGCATCATCTCGCAACGCAGCGGGAAGGGAGGTGCCACTCCATGGTTCTCGGCGCGCCTGCTGCAGGCTCTGGCTGGGTCTGTTTCCAAGGTGTCCTGGTGAAGAGTATGGGACTGGGACTCAGAAGGGCTGGGTTCTAGTCCCCACCTGGGCACGGAGCTCACGGGGTGACTCTGGACCAGTCGCTTACTCTCAGCCTGACCTACCTCACAGGGCTGTTGAGAGGATGAGACTGAGAGGAGGAGGAGAATTTTATAAGCTGCCTTCAATGCCTTGAAAGGAAAAAAGGTGGAATATAAATCTAATAAAGGGAGGAAGGGGAGAGGAGGAGGAGGAGATGGAGGAGGAGAGGAAGGACAAGTGTCCACAGGCCCCAAAAGGTTGCCCGCCAGTGTACTCCAATCCAGGTGGGACAGCCTGAACCTGTGAGGGGCAGAGGAGGAACGGCACACTAGCCTTGCCCCTAATGTCCCTGCACATTTTAGCTCTGCATGGCGCAAGCATGCTGTATCGAGCCGGAAGATGTGCGCGCAGGTGCTCCATGCTCTCAGCGTGAACTCTGGTTTCTGGGGGCAGGATTGCGAGACTCCAGGATCAGCAGATAACATGGAAACCTCTCCCTTTCTGTTGAAGGCATCAGCAGTGGAAGCGACGGTTGTGACAAGGTGTGTGTGTGTGTGAGAGAGAGAGAGAGAGAGAGCGCATGCCCTGTGATTGGTTGAGCACTTCTACTAATTGCTTACTTTAGTTAATTTGTTCCCAGCCAAGATAAATTGTTCACTGAATACACGGTCTGGATTGCAACATCTTCCTGACAAAAACACTCAGTGCTCAGCATTAAAAATGAATGGGGCTGAGCAGAAAAAAACCGTGTTCCCCGTCAATCCATCATGTCAGGAGGGACGCTCCCGGGTGCATGCCGGAGCCGATGGAAACGGCACTGGGTCAGAAGCGAGACGAGGCCCCGCGGTGCCGTACGATGCGCCTGGCCTGTTTCGCCGCTCACCCCTGGGCCTGGGTTCGAGTCGAGCCACGGGAACAATGCTCCAAGGTCAGCCCCCGGCAGGGGAGACTCTGCGGCAGCGGCAAGGGCACGTTCACCGGCAGAGAGGCCAAAAGCGTTTTAAGGAAGACACTATTCCTTCCAGGGATCACCAATCCCAGGAAGGAGGCCAAGAGGAACACCGGGAGCAGTCATTTGGGAAGGGCAGCACCAGTCGGAAGGGACCCGGGAGGTCCCCGAGCGTGCCTCAGGAAGGCCCTGTGCAGGCCCTAGAAAGAGGCCGGAGAAAATGGCGGCTCACGACAGACCGAATCTGCGCCTATTTCCACATGCATCGCCTTTGCCAGGTTGGGGTCAGAGGTGCCCGCCAGCATCAGCTCCTGGTCCAGACGGGGCAGCAGTTCTGCTCAGCTCCGATCTCATTCTCAGGCGCTTCTCAGCCCCCAAGCCATGGTTTTGGACCGTCACGGTGTTTCTGCCCTCGGGCGGCCCGTGAATGGGAGCCCTCCAAAATGCAGCCCCGCTCAGCCCTTGTCAGCTCAAGGCGGAGGCCTCCTTGATGGGGCCCGACCGTCTCCAGTGTGCTCTTGCTTGTCATCTCCTCCTGTGACTTTCCCAGCAGATGGTCTTCTCCAGGCAGCCGTGCCTTCCCAGGATGCCCGTGTCCCTAGCACAGTGAATGGGCCACAATCCAGATAGCTCACCTGCAGGCAGACTTCCTTGAGATGCCGTGTTTCCTCTGGAAAAATACCCCCTCCCAATCTTGTACGTGCGCAACAGTTTGGGTTCAAGTGGGATTTACAAAGGATCCACCTCCATATACGATCTAAAAAATAATTTGAACCTTTCTCACTTTCTAGCATTTCCCAGCCAACTCCATCTTGAAAGGCCCAATATTTAGGAGTGATTTAAGGCCTCCTACACACACACACACACACACACACACACACACACACAGAGAGAGAGAGAGAGAGAGAGAGAGAGAGAGAGAGAGAGAGAGAGAGAACCATATAATTTTAGGGAATTCACAGCTCTTGGTGGTGCATTTACCAAACAAGCTGGGGGAAGGAAGGCAAGTAGTAAAAGGAAATGAACCTTGGACACAGATGCATAGAAATGATAGAAAGGGAAACGTGGATGTATTGAAGGGAATCAAGAGTTACTGGAGGTGGGGAAAGCACAATGGGAGGAAAGTTAAAAAAGATAAATGAACGAAGTGTGTTGTCCTCATGATCTCAGTTGCAGAAAATAAAAAGTCCTTTGGACAAATCCATCTTCAAGACAGCTACAAGTACATGTTGTCTCTTAAAGGTCAAAGAAGGAAGAGATTTAACTGGAAGGCAGAGAGCTGATCATAAAAGCAGAAGAAGAGCTCTGTTGTTGTTTCATTTCTGTACCTCCCATCCCCGAAGTTCTCTGGGCATGTGCAACAACCTGTTGGACCAGGTAAAGCTTATCCCGTCCAGTCTTCTGCTCCCGTGGTGGCCAACCGATGCTTGTGAGATGCCTACAAGCAGCATACCAGCGTGACGACAGGGGTGGTGCATCCCCCCAGCGTTAACAGGTCCCTCACATGGTCCCCAGGACCGACAGTGAATTTCTACCTGTCGGTTTCAACTTCTACCTGTTCCTCATCTTTCTAATCTTAAATTCAGCTCACCCCAAATGCTGAGGGGTGGGGGGCTGAGTTAATGATTGCAAGAAAGTTTGTACACACTTGTGATAGATATGTACAAAATTATGGAAGGTGTGCAGAAGATGGAGGAGGGGTCATTAATCTTCCTCTCTCGTAACATCAAAGGTATTGGGTCGTTCGGGCCAGAGAAGAGGAAGGACATCTTCCTGCAGCACATAGTGAAACTGTGGAATTCGCTGCTGCAGGAAGTGGTGGTGGGCATGTTGTGAGCAGAGCCGGCTGGAGCCGTGGGGGGAGGAGTCAGACTAGATGGCCCGGGAGACCCCTTCTGACTTGCTCTGTTTCTATGCTTCAATGGTTCCCAAAGGAGATAAGATACGTTCTTGGAGCGGAACGCTATCCATGGCTACTGGTCTTGATTAGGGTTCGGATGAACCTTCCTGAAATCAAGTATTTAAAGGCTTCCTCTTGGGCTCAGCCCAGTCTTCCAAAGCAAGCTGCGCCAAGGGGAGGTCCATGAAGCTTGCAATGCCCCCCTTGCACAACCGGCAACCGGAGCGCCTTGCACAGCAGTCGTGGCAGGCTGCTTTCCTGGCAAGCCTCTTGCGAGTAGACCTTTCCTCGGTGCCAGCTGCAAGCACCCACACAGCAACTGTCCCTGGCTCCAGAGAGGGGCACCACTGAACAGCATGTGGGGCTAGACTCCCACCAAACCCCCTGCAAAAGCTGGGCATGTTCATCAGGAATCCGGGCGGCTGCAAAGGGGTCCAGAGTGCAGGGAGCAGAGACAAGTGCGTCCCCTGGATTACCACTTCTCACATCCCTACTCCCAGTGGCCCTGTGCTTGCTCCAACACGACAGGCAGTGTGCCTACATACACCAGCTGCCGCGGAGCACTGGGGATGTTCTTGTCCTCATCCCCTGCTGGGGGATCCTGGGGGCAGCTGGTCGGCCACGGCGTGAACAGCATGTTGCACTGGATGAACCCTTGGCCTCTTCTTATATTTGTATGTTGTGCTCATTTCATGCACATACTTTTACAGAAGTGTATCCAAGGCATGCAATTTTGCAAGCCATTTCCCTAATATGATGTATGTTTAAATATTATTTTGACTAACACATGCATTTTTGAGTGCAAATGTTGATTAGAGAACACAGCTGCCAGATTTCGAGACGTGCGCATTTCTGAGAAGAACTGAGCGTTGGTTTGCCCATTTAGTTAAAAAACAGAAAGGTGAACGGAATGACTGCCTTGCCCATCGGAAAGCCAGCTTGTATTGCCATTTGATTAACATCAATCCACCTCCAACCTCCACCCTTTCCTGTCTAGAAAGGAAACAATACACCTGAGTTAGAGATAATCAAGCAGTCTTCACTGCTCAACGTTTCTGCATTCTCCCAACTGCACTAACAAAAATGGTTACAAATTGAGTGTTAATCATATATTATCACATGTGAACACTGCTGTCCTTCTTGGGTTCGAGTCAATCCAAAGGGATACTTTCTCTGACATGAGATTAAAAAACCACGATTGTAGTTAGGAATGTAGAGTTTGGCCTGTTTAGCGTCTCTTCCCAAGATTTTAAAATAAACATGACCCAGCTTTGAACAATAAAGATGCGCAAAACCTTTGCCAAGAGAGAATGCCCAGACCTCATCCATGCTACATTAATTTTATTTTCCTCCTTTCCTTCTGATTAAACTGCCCACTCGTAATTCTTTGCCTCTAGGCAAATGCTAGTACAACTCTGTCACTAATGGGAAGGGAGTCTGCACACGTAAAAGGACAATTAGGAGAATGGTAGAGTGCACATTCCTCCGCTGTGGCTATTGGCCGCTGCTTTGAGCCTTCGGAGCACGCTTCCCCATCAGCCGCTCATCGCAGTGCTGCGCACATCCCAGCTTCCATCCAGACTCCTCTGCAGTGTAAAAGCAGGTGCTTTGTCGTCTCCCTTCTGCCCCAGCCGCGAATGCGCGTGCTAACTAAGGCAAAATGCGTAGCTCAGCACATCATGCCAGTTCCTACACATCCAGCCCCCAAGCCCCCTAAAGCTCAGATTCCGAATTCCTTCCATGTATTCCTTTAATTAATTAATTGCACATCACATCAATGTGGCTATTAGCCTCTTTCAGCCCTGGAGCCAAACACCCTTTGGAGAAGCTCTTGCGGTGGATTTCCAGGGGTGGCCAAAGCCCTACTTGCCTTAGGAAAGGGATGCCCCCCCTTTTCTATAGGGGAAAATGGCACAAAAGCAGGAAAATCGCACCAAACCACGGATGGTTGAGGAAAGGCGGTGGGGCTCAGGGAAGAGGGCATGGCTATCTGAGTGCGAAGCCCAAGATTTGGCCCCTTGACCTGCGGTTCTGTCGGCCAGTTGTGTATGTACCTTTGCATGGATGTAGGCCAGCCTTCCTAGACCAGGTTTAGTCCCTTGCTCCAGTCCCTAAATGTAATCCCCAGCTCTGCAGGTCCACTCCCACAATGCTTGATTGGCCACTGGCCTCGTCTCCCCGCCTCTTGCGCTGGAGCAATTGCACCATTCAGGAGGGGAACGCGCTATTTCTGCTCCCAAGACTGGCTGCACCCCTTTGAAATGTTGCAGCAAGACTGGGTCAGAGACTGCCTCGCCCCACAAAGAACTCTTTTGGGGGGGTGGGGTGTCTGTGGAAAGAAGTCCTGTCTTTCACCTTTCCATTTCAGGGCTCATTTTCCACTTGCACGAATTTGCATTCAGTCATACCGCATGTGTTACAGCCTCTGGAGGGGATTATACCATACGATTCCTCTGATGATATCACTGTGCCCTGATACGACCTGTGTCACTCCTGTTACAGCACTGTCTGAATGCTGAATGGCAGGTTTCGCTATCATCACAGAGGAAGAAACGGCATCTCAGAGTCCAGATCGGAGTCTGGGAAGCCAAGTCCACATTCTTCACACCCCTCCCCCAAGGAGTTCATAGATGGGTGGCCAGGTGTCCTGCTTTCCAGAGGAAGTCCTCTCTTTGAAGGGCTGTCCCACCCAAGTCCTGTTCCAAGATTAAGAACCATCGGAAGCCAGGAGAGCTGGGCCTTTAAGTTGCTCATCCAGAGCCAGCCCTGGGCAGGCTCACCGGTGGATCCTGGACCCACGGCTGAGAGCTCTCTCAACTTGAATGCAGGAATTTTCTCAGATTGCCTCCACACATAGAAGTTAGTACAGATCCTTTGTCCTCTTTTCTGGCAGTGCATAATCAGCCACAAAGCAAATTGCATGATTTCGGGCTGCCCCTTTTCGTGTTCTACCTGTTCTGCATCACTTCCCTATCCTAGTTAGCTTCCTCTACCACACTTTCTCCATTATGGTGTTTAAGACCCAGCGCCTCAAAAGTTTCCACTCTCAAGACTTTGCTTCACCAAAGGGAGAAGCTCATTTCGGCATCAAGGCAAACTGAAAGGAGAAGTGTTAAAAACTGCTGGGGGGTTGGGGTCCTTCCAGTCCCCTCTCCAGGAAAATTAAAAGAAGGCCTCGTTATGGATTCCAGGCAGCGACCCTGGAGCTTTGGCCCACAGATCAGTGCATCCGCCAGGATCACAGGCAGAGTCCCCTGGCAGAGTGGCAAGGTTTCCCCCGTCCGCCAGCATGAGAGCTCTTGCCTCAGACTCCGCTCCAAGAGGGCGTCCTCCAGTCGACGCTCGACTCCGCAAGGTGCCATTCGAACCCGCTGTGCATCAAAAGGCTCCACGGCCAGAGCTGACGATGCTGCGCATTAGCAGATATGAAGTGCTGCCAACTTGTTATCTTGCGTGAGAATTCAGAGCTGACTCCTCAGTAAGGCACGGCGTGTTGCTTCTTCGCGATGTGAGTGGGCACGAGTCCAACTGTTCTCCAAGCTCAGCTCCAGGGGGATTAATATATCTGGCTTCAGGCCTGCGTATCTCCGCAGGCTTTCCCAATCTGGGGGCCCTAGAAGTTGCTGAACTACAGTGCTTATCATTCCCCACCAGCATGATGAAAAGGCAGGGACGATGGGAGCAGTCAAATATATCCTTGTGAGCCAGCTATTAGCTTCCTCCAAGTTTCTAACCATCTACTCATTGTCTACCTTGGTTGGAGATAAGCCCAGATCTGACCCGCCTGGGCTCCCAACCCAGCTTTCCAGTTCCTCCAGATGGATCCACCTACTTACCCCCGACCACCAATTGCTTGGCAGTTTCCTGGCTATTCTTGTAGCTTTTGGCCCAATCGCAAAGGTCGGGATACCTCTAAGTTCCGGTACGGGCAGTAAGAGCTGGAAGCTGCAATCCTGTGCGTGCCTGGACAGGAAAAAAAAAGATCCTATGGCTGCAGGGTAATGCTGGAAGTTAAGGTGCAGATGACAAAATCTGCTGGCATTTGGCCGATGGCTTCCCTGCTTTTGCCCTTGGCCTGCCCACTCACTGGAGTGCAACCCCCGAAGCTTCCCTGGGATGGAATTCAGCCTTCGGTGGAAAGAGGTTAACGTCTACCCTATACAGATGTAAAGAAGGATCAGTGTCCTACCTAAGGCCAGTGTTTTTGGAAGGTATGGAAAAGCTTTGTGCGTCACAAATGAAAATAACGGAACACTTGCAACCCAAGGCTCCTTATCTTCATCATCTCCAAAGACTGGGAAGAATTTCACTTGTAATCCACTCTGAAGCAAAGCACCGCATTCACACATCGGAACCATGGCATTCTGCAATCGATGCACTTCACCCTATTTTATGATGTCATTCTTCACTCAAACCCTGTGTACAAATTACAGATTCTTGCATATAAAACTAATGTTCATGCTAGAGAAAGTTGTTTCAAACTTGTTTCTGTTAGGGGAAATTGCCTTCAAAATGTCCATATTCAGGGGAAAAGCATAACAAAAGGGAATATGATTGCATTGGCAAAGTATCACTCACCATGCACTTCATTCTCTTGCAAATTTGCTACTGTTTCTTTCTTTTCTTTTCCTTTTCTTGCCAGCACTACAAATACATTGTCAGCAGGGAAGGGAGCTGCACAAAGGATGGGGAGGTTTGTGAGGCCCAAATCCCATTTATGAAGAAATTTGAAAATTTGGGTCAACTCATCAAAATACAAGCAACAAAATTCCTACCCTTTCTATATTCATCTGCCAGTGTGCTCAGCTTTAAACAGGGGATGGGAGGTGATGTCTTCCTGTTCTTAGACTAAGGGAGCAAAATTTCCTGGACTGGTACTGTTGGGATGGGACAGAGGGGATGGAAAAGTATTGCATGTAAGGAAGACTGGAATGATAAAACTAGAACTCCAAACTACCAACCCTCCACTAGGAATGGGTGAACTTGTCAAGGTTGGTTTCTTTCCGATTCTCATTTTTCCAATCTTAGACTCCATTCAACTTGAACTCAGAGAATTTCTCCAGTCCTAATTTTGGTTCATCCCAATATTTTTCCTGTTTAAGTTTGCAGGAAAACTCACAAGCAGTTTCATGCACATTTCTCCCAATACCTGTATTTTTATATGCATTTTTGCCTATAACATGCCCCATTGGTTTTTGAAAGTGTTCTCTAAATATAACACATATTAACCATTTTCTCTAACATGTGCATTTTGGCATGCAATTTTTAACAGGAGAATTGGTCGCTGCAAAATTCAGAAAAGTGCAGATGTCAAAAAATAACTGAGGTTTGGCTGGAGTAGGCTTGGAATGTGCAATTAAGAAACTGAATGGAACGAACCTTTCCCCAATCCCTACCCTGCCACGGGGCCACCTTTTTTGCAAGTCAACTCTCCCTTGGTACCTGCTTGCTTGCTGATGGTCTTGTTATTACGTGCCCTCAAGCAGCCGGCCCTGTGAATGAGAGCCCTCCAAAATACTCTGGCCTGGACAGCCCAGCTCAGCTCTTGCGAATGCAGCTCTGTCGCTTCCTTTATGAAGTCATTCCGCCTCATCTTTGCTCTTCCTCTTCTGCCCCTGACTCTCTGTACCACCCCCACAAATCACAACCACACACAAAAATCCCAGAGAGAGACACACACACTGGCACACAAAGCCCAGTCAGTTCTGTTCGCAGCAAAATCTCAAGCCCTGTTTCGGACAATACGATCTCAGCCGTTCTCGAGTCAACTTTCCACCCTTGAGCATCTCCTGGAGGTTTGCGACATGTTCTGATTAGAACATCTAAACAGATTGCGTTGCTCCATCCTGCACTCACAAGAAAAGGCGGGTTGCCCTCTTTCTGCGTTACGGTCTGACTGCAGCTCCTAACCTTGTGGAACGGTCTGGGCGACAGCTGGGGAAGCACAACCTGCCGGCAAACAGAGGCCCTCCCCAGCTGCGCAGCGTTTTAGGAAACTAGGATCTTGCCATGACTTGATTGTGTGAGGCAGAAATCTGCCTACTGACTTGTAGCTGGAGATGTCCCTCTGGGCTCTGTCCTTGTCCTAGTTATCTTTTGTATCGAACATGAATAAAATGATCTCAGGAAAGGCTGTCACAAAGTCACTCAGCAGATGTGCCCCAACGGCATCGGCTCGACATATTGTCTGCCTTCTGCAGCTCCTGAACCTAAAACCAAATTGCTTCGAATAGAACCAGCCCAGATCCTCGACAGCAAACGTCCGCCGTGGTCCCGTGAGCGCCGGTCCACCATCTGGTCACCTCTGGCCGGCGTGTCCTCGCTTGCAGAGCGAAATAAAATACAGAGGCTTCCCCTGTGTTAATATTGCAGGCGGTGAGTTCCGATGGGGAGCTCCACAGCACGAGCGTGGATGTGACCATACTGTTAACACAGCCACTGTTGTGTGTTGTGCAGCTGCACAAATGGGGAGCCCTTCACTTTCTCAGACTTCAGCCTGAGACAAACAGGTCAAGCTGCTGGCCCCGCACCGATGGCATCCCGTGCACCAGCCTGCCTTGAGCACAGTGATAGGAGACGCCAGGGACAGAACCTTCAGGTCCAGTGGCAGAAAGTTTCGGTCCTGGGGGCCACGTGTGATTTGAGCAGGTGCGTTGAGGACTCAGCCCATGGCCTCTTAGCAAAGTTGCTCCCGATGTCTGCGCAGGGGATAAAGCTGCTTGGGGCACCGTGAGATCAGAGAAAGCAAAGCTTCTAGCTTCCCTGCAGTGAGCCTGCTGAGATTTGCCGCTTCCCTGCCGCCTTTCGTCCTGACCACCCGGCTGAATCTCAGAGTGGCTCAAATGCTTTCTTCAGATGAGCCCAAATCATATGCATGTTGTGCATCCCAGATTTTCTTGAGGATGCCAAGAGCATGGGTTATTTCACTTTGTGTGTTAAGATGCAACTGAATTGGGTGTGAATGCTGAACTCATACCCTGATTTAGAT
This sequence comes from Varanus komodoensis, assembly GCF_004798865.1. Taxonomy (NCBI): domain Eukaryota; kingdom Metazoa; phylum Chordata; class Lepidosauria; order Squamata; family Varanidae; genus Varanus; species Varanus komodoensis. Next base: position 9,413,150 of record NW_025335440.1, on the reverse strand, counting down.
GAGAAAAACATAGTTTAAAAATTAATCTAAATTTTACTTGCAGTCAGCCTTCAACCTGCACAGGTCCTTTCCAGCTGAGAATGTGGAGAAGGTTAAATTGTGCTTAACATGTCTGTGGCTCATGCATAAAAGATTTTGGCCTCCAGTTCTCTTCACCCATCATGTTTCTCCACCGTTAATTCATCACTTCAGTGATAATGTAAAACTAGCCTGGGGCATGCTGAAGCCTCCTGCACAAAGACCACAGTGGGAGCCCAGCCTGGTGAGTCGGAAGCAGGGAGAGGAAATTTAATGGGGACACAGGGCAGGGCCTGCTTTTTGTCCATGGTGACCTCCAAACAGAGAGGCTGCTTGTTGGGGAATCCATGGATTGACAAGGGGGAGCCCCAACACTGGCAGCAGGGGAATGTCAGGGTTCTGGCCAACCCAAGTGAAGGGAGACTTCCCCTCCCCTCCCCTCTTGTGGGGAGGAGGAGAGGGATGCCACTGCAAAGCAGAGGAGTTATGGGGGAACTTCTGGGGTCCATCACAGGGACGCTATGGCTGGGGTACCGGAAGCCCTCTCAGCCTTGGCTGCAAACTCTCTTCCATGGCCCTGCAGTTCCTCAGAACTCTGGCGGTGGCAGCCCAGGTGGGAAAGAGAGAGCTGCCCAGATCGCCACCGGGCTCTTTCCCCCATGGTCTACTCAGAGGGGGGGAACTGCCCTGGCGGCAAGCATGGAAGCTGGAAGAGAGGTAGCTGACAGCTTGGTGAGCCTCCATCCCCTCCCTCCTTGGCCTTTGCTCCCTGCCGCTCCAGGCCTCGGCTCACAGACAGGTGGCCGTGCTCTTCTGCTTCACAGCCACAGGGGGCAGAGAGGGCGAACAGCAGAGACATGTGGCACTTCGGTGATGGATACCTTCGCCGCTGGGGCATGGAGGTTTCGTGAAAGTTCCTGATAGTTCAGACGATGGAGCACATGGACTTGGGTTCCCCATGCCTGGATGGATGACAGGAGAAGTGGTGCTGGGTGCTGAAAAGGACACAAAGGTATTGTCACACGTGTGTGGTCTCTCCTAACCACCATGGCTGAACCCAGGATCATGGCTGAACCCAGGATTTTTCCCTGGTCTGGGGGTGTGACTACCACAGAGTCCCCTGGAAAGAGTGGCAACTGCAGAGCCTCTCTAGCCAGCCAGCCTTTATGTGCGGACCATATGAAGAAGAGGGGGCAATGCACCTTGGGACTGAATATCAGCTGCAGTGGCTGATGGGATACATGCCAACCCTGACTGTATTGGGGAGGTTGGGAACCATGATAGTGTAGGATCATCTCTCAAGTGGGCCATAGTAAAAATGTGCAAACCATGGTAACCATGCACAGATGCTTGCAGTGTTGTGTGAACCCAGCACGGCAGTCCACACTAAACTCTGCAAGCATCATTCTGTCTGCAATAGAAACAGCCAAACCAAAATGCAATGTTCTCTCACCTTTGTGTAACTCGCCCCTCAGCTGGGAACCTGTTTTTCCAGGGAACTTTTCCAAGAAGGGATTGAGGAAGGGTGCAAGAAATCCCCGTTTTTTCTTAGTGGATTAAAGAAAGGAAAGCAAACATGAGAGGAAAGCCAAGCCTTCCCATCCTTAATGCAACTGGAAGCATTTGTCCATCTGCTTGGATGCTACCTTGCTAAAAAGAATATTTCTGGCATTTATCGAATTGGGGTGTGCAAAAATACTCAAGGTGGGCAGCCCGGGAGGAGCAGATGAATGGAGGTCACCAGAGGGGCACGGGTGATCCATCCAGCCCTCTGCTTGCCGCATTTTTGTACGCAGTATTGCCTGTCCCGCTGGTTTGCAGAATAAACGGGAGCACACGCCATTCCAGCCCGCTGGGTTGGCTTTCAGGCTGTGTGCAGCTGACACCTGTTCATCATCTGGACGTGTCGGCGGTGCTGCATCAATAAAAGAGCGGTGGAGAAGCCAGGCAGCAATGACAAGCACAGGTCAAGGTAAGGTGCCTTGAAAGGATGAGCTACGACACAGTTTCAAACCAGGGAGAACGATTTGTCTCACCACAGCCACAGGTGTGCAATAGCTCATTTTCTCCTCTGGCAGCATGTCCTTACAATTCTGGGGAACAAGCAGGCATTCAACAGGTGCAGTGTTCAGGTTTCCACATCTCCCTCTCTCCCTTTCTTCAAAACAAAACGAAACGAAACAAAACTCCCAGGGTTGGCCTACATGGGCACAATCCTGTTATTAGTTGAACAGCAAATGCTACAAATAAAACAGATGCCAAGCTTTGTCTTTCAGTGGGTTAGGCTGGGAGAGGGGCCCGTGTGCATTGCCCCTGTCACAGCACGTAGGCCTGGAAAAAGCCTTCTATTGGGTCCCGAATCTAATTCCCATGGAGGTTAAGTTTGAGAGGCTGAAACTTTCCTTCTCTAGCTGGGACACCCTGAAAATATTTGCTGAAATTAGGCCACAGGGGGTAAGTTGAGGAGAATATGTGACGCATGGGCCACAGGTTCCCCACCCGTGCTGCACCCTGCGATTCGCACAAGCCCCATGCCAGCTGGCACGATCTGTGTTCAGGGATTCTTGGAACTGTAGTCCAAATCTCTGGAAAGCGTCAGAACTACAGTTTCAAGCAGGGGGCTTTTCTGGCCCTCCCTGCCCCCCTCCCTTTTGTCACAATTGGGCCAGGGGTCTGCAGGCATTCTGTCCCCACGGCAAAGGCCTGCCTCAACACACTTGTCTTGCACAAAACACACTTGTCTCGCACTTGTCTCTGGCATGCCTCTTCCTTCCCCTCTTTCTTCCCTCTTCCTTCCCCATTGGGCACAAAACTGGGAATTCTCTTTCCAATGAACAATGCTCTCTATCCATGAAGAGTGGCGCTTCCGTTAGGTAGTTAAGTGGGTCAGGAAGGTGGGACCTACCCTGCAATCCAAATGGACGCCTGTCAGACGGGCAAAGGCCCTTCAGAGCTGCAGCAGGAAATACTAAGAAGGGCAGCATGCTGTCCTTTCGGGATCCCCAATCCTTTAACTAGCGAGAGATTCCTGGAGACTGAGGCATTTTCCATGGGAGGAGGCAATGCAGCAGCCTTGCGGTGTTCTTGAAATACAAGGACCTTTCCAAATATGCAGGCTGAGCCGCTACAAAGCAAGCAGGGACAGAGAAGACGCACTGCTCCCCAAACCAAAGGATGGCACCACTGGAGCAGGTCCAGGGGTTCTCTCTCAGAGTAGCACATGGGAGAAGGCGCTGGGCAGGGGCCGAAGGAGGCACGGGGAGGAGGAGCAGCCCCTGGTGCCATGCAACCGTCTGCACAGCCCACCTGCAACCACGGGCAGTGAAAAGACTGAAATCTGTTCCTCAAGTCCGCCTCTGAGGAACAGCCACTGTTCCAAACATGCCAGGCTAGAAAAAGTACCTCTTTCCCACAGCACCTGGCTATTTCCTCCGTTCCTTTCCCCAGGGTGCACACAAGGACACAGCTACATCATCCAGTAATTTTTTAAAAAGACATCTAAGCATCTCCTGATTGCACCCCAGGGGCCACCCTATCCATTTATGCTACTATTTTCAAAGTGGGGGCAAAAGAAAGAGGGAACCTGCACTGGCAAAGAAGCCCACAGATCATCTAAATGGAAGACAGTGGAGGGAATTTTTCCTCCCTCTGGCTGCTCATTTAGTGGGAGAGATGGCTTTTCGTTGCAGACAGATGGATGTTTTCTCCTGCCTGAAACCGGAATTCCTCAATGAATAGACCTTTGTAAACAGGATGGCAGATGAGCATATGAAGCTGCCCCAGCTTGAGCTGGAGCATAAGCCCGTGTCATCCGTGCCAGCTCTCAGTTGCTCTCAAGACTGTCAAGTAACGCCCTCTCCCAGATCTACCTGGAGATAACGAGGAAGGAAGCTGGGACCTTCGGCAATGGATGGGAAACTCGGCCAAGCTGAACTTCTGCCAGAGCGTTAGTTTTCCTTTGCGAAACTTGCTTCATCCCAGTTCTGCGCAAGTCTTTTTATTTTTCTGCTGAGCAGAAGTTCATGGGCATTTTTGGGGTTCAGTGTTCAATCTGTGCTCATTTTTGTACTCACACATCCCTCTTGAATCAAGCAAAGTTGTGCACATTTTCGGAATCTATGCATCCTGCGCTGCACATTTTCCAAACGTGCAGATGCTGTTGAACCCCCTTCTCCCTGTGGTATTGCAAAGTGCACTACAAACTTTTTTTCACAAGTTTTCAACTGGAAATTGCAGTTGGGTTTGTGTGGGGTGTAGTGGTTAAGAGCACAGAACTGGGACTCAGGTGATCCGGGTTCGAGTCCCCGCTCAGCCATGGAGCCCATTGGGTGACTGTGGGCCAGTGACACACTCTCGACCCAGCCTACCCCACAGGGCTGTTGTTGTGGGGATAAGCCTGGGACCAGAAGGAGAACCAAGCATGCCTCTGTGAGCTCATTGTAAGGAAAAAGGAGGGATGTACATCTAATAAATAAATAGGGCCACGTGAAAATGGGGGCACCATTAATTTTTCACCGGATCCTCTCTCCTTCGTGCAAAGAAGTGCGTGTTCTACTGTTTCCCCAGTGGAAGCATGCACACACATTCCAGGCACTTCCTTCTTCGTTGCACTTCTGCAGCCCGGTTTCCAGCTGCCATTGGAGGTCAGAATTCCTTTCAGAAAGAATTATTAATGATGTGCAATTATAAATCAGAGCTCAGTGAGCCGGAATGGCGTTTCTCGCCAAGGCTGTGTGGCCTTCGGGAGCTCAAAGGATGTCTCTGTTGATAAGAAGGTCTTCTTGGTCGGAAGGGGCCTGATTTTTCTTAGAGCAGCCTCGTTTTGAGAGAGGACAGTGGGCAATGTAGAGGTTCATCAGACTCCCTCCCAGCCTGTTGCCCCATGGCAAGTCCCCCGATGGGAAGAGCCCAGCTTCGTGCCGGACTTCAGTCGTGTCATAACCACTTAGATCAATCATGTCTCGTTAAGTGTCGTGATGGAGACAACCAGGCATGGCCCATCACAATCGCTACCCATCAGCCCGAGGGGGAATACAAAGGATCTACAGTTTCAAGAGGATATAAGCAAGCCAATCCTCCACTTTGTTCTGTATTTCCTCCTCGTTTTCGGGAAAATGCACCAGATAAAAAGAAATGCATTCTGCATACTGCATGCCTCACAGAGTGGTGATCAGAAGGAGCCCTGGAATTTGGGACAGAATTATTCTGGGTTCTGAGTTCTGGCCCAGTCACCTGTTCCGAAACGTGTGACATAGTTTGACCGAGCTACTTCTAATTCATACTTGAACAAGCATCAGGCATTTCTGTGATGGATAGTTCCTCCCAGTAGATCTGCACCAAGCCATCTTCATTCTCGTGAAATTTTCACTGAATTCCCAGCCCTAGTATGGATTACGCCATACCTCCCAGTTTGTGGGATCTGGTAATCCCTTGGATGCAGGACCCTGGTGTAGATCCCAAAGGTTTTTCTTAAGCTCTTGTCTGCATCTCCTGCAAACATCCATCTGGCAAGAATATTCCCACTTCTACTTACCAGCCTACCCTGCTTTCTTCTCACCAAGGCTGGGGTCGTCAGAGAAATTTGCAATGGATCCAAACCAGTTTGGATTCGGAGGAATCCAGCCACACAGACTCTGCACACTGGCAGAGCAGAGTTTCATTTTGGAGGAGATCGTGCCAAGGCTGAGCTGCGCATGTGCTCCAATTCCTGTGAATGAGCCCTGGTGCGAATGAATGCGAGTGGAGCAAAATTCTGGCGAAACCGGTCTGATTCTGTCAAGAAGCAGCTCAGAGAACGAAAACTGCCTGATGCAGGTGGAGCGGATTTACTAAGATCCCTGCAGCTCTCACCCACACTGGACCCTTGACCTGCCCAGAGACCAAAGCCCGGTCCATTCTCACATTTCTTGCCTTGCCTGAGCCACCCGCCCGGCCCCTCCTACGTGTGAAAGGTTTTGGAGGCAGCCATTAACCTCAGCTATGGAACATAAACACTTTACATTACTGAGGCTGCAACAAGGTACATTACTCTCCCTGCAATAAAGCTTGTCTGGGGGTAAAGGAGAACGGAATTAAGGTCATTCTTCTGCGGCGGTGCCAGAGCTGCAGTTTCAGGGCCTTCTCAGGCTGCTCTGGGTGCGTGCGAGGTGCATTCCGGTGAGAGCCAGGCGTTGCTGCCAAAGCGTGCGAGGATGGCTGCGGTCCAAATGACGACTCCTTTGTCCCCTGGGAAGCTGCCTTGAGCCAGATCGGGTTTTGCTCGGGTTGTGGCAGTTCTACCCCACCGTTTCCCCCAGGGGGCCAAGGCAGGGTGCATCAGCCCCCTCCTCCCCATTTGATCTTCACAACAACCTTGCGAGGTAGCTTAGGCTGAGCCAGGGCCTGATTCTAAGTCATCCAGTGAGCTTCATGGCCTGGTGAGGGCTAGAACCAGGATCGCTAGAGACCTAATCCAGCATGCGGCGCCCGCTGCAGCTTATTGGGCTCTCACGGGCTCCGAGAGCAACAAACATTTAGATGCCCCAGAACCATTACACTGCACGGTTTTGTGCATTAGCTCTGAGTCCCACCCCTTTTTCCTTTCTTTTTCGCTCTCAAGCTTTTCTTTCCAGTCCTCGCGGTTAATGTTTGAGACACCTGGACAATGCCAGACTGAAGTGTGCATCCTGGAAATGCATATTTATGTGCTAGTGTATTACATCTATAGCTCATCTTTCCTCCACGGTGGCACAAATGCAGGATCCTTTTCTCCATTTTATCTTCACAACAGCCTTGCACAGTAGGTTAGGCTGAGTCCAAGGCTGGCTAACAGACACTCCATGAGCTTTGTGGCTGAGCGGGGACTAGAACTAGGAGCTCCTGAGTCCCAGTCCAACACCCTAAACCACTACGCCAAACTGGCTGCACCAAGTATTACCCAGAGGAGCTGGTCTTATCTACAGCTTTCCAGATTCTCTAGCAAAGGAAGACCTTTAACATCAGTTTCTCCCCAAAGACCTCTGGTGAGGATTGGACCTACATGAAAGGTATGTGGTCTTGTTTGTTTGTTTGTTCGATTTCTATCCTGCCTTTTTCCTACAAAGGGCTCAAGGCAGCTTACATCATTCTCCTCCGCCATCTTTTCCCCACAACAACCACCCTGTGAGGTAGGTTGGGCTGAGAGTCTGTGACTGGCCCAGAGTCACCCAGTTGGCTCCATGGCCGAGCGGGGACTCGAACCCGGATCTCCTGAGTCCCAGTCCCACGCTCTTAACCACTACGCCACCCTGGCTCACCAATCCCTCCTCTTCTTTCCTGATCGAATTAAATAATCCAATCCTGTGCAACGCTGGGCAGAAAAAAAGGCCTACAACTCCCATCATGACCCAGCACATCAAAAGCAGCCAATCAAATGTCATGGCAGAAGTGGTCCTCACAGCACAACTGTGGTTGGATGCAATTCATTTTGCACTGGTAAAAGCAAGCAAGCAAGCAAACAAACAACAGATGGGATGAGATACAAACCTGGGTGAAATAGCAGACACGCTGGAAGATAGACTGAAGATCCAGGGCAATCTTGATAAACCTGAACTCTGGGCTGAAAGCAACAGAATGAGATTCAATAAGGACCAAGGGCCAAGTCCTCCACTCAGGAAAAAGAAACCAAATGCATTGATACAAGATGGAAAACACATGGCTCATCAGAAAGGAAAAGGTAAAAGACCTTGGAGTTATTCTGGAGAACAGGCTAAATATGAGCCCACAATGTGATGTAGCTGCAAAAAGGGCAAATGCTATTTTGGGATGCATTAATAGAAGCATTACTTCCAAATCACGAAAGGCAATTTTCCCGTTTTCCTATAGGGAAAATTCTCTATACTCTACACTAGTCAGACCTCATCTAGGATACTGTGTCCAGTTCTGGGCACCAAGATTTAAGAAAGGTGCAGAAAAATTAGAAAGGGTCCAGAGAAGGGCAACAAAAATGATCCAGGGGTTGGAAACACTGCTCTCTGAGGAGGGACTGAGGGAACTGGGCATGTTCAGCCTTGAGAAGAAAAAACTGAGTGGGGATATAATATCCCTCTATAAGTAGTTCAAAGACTGTCAAAAAGAGGAAGGTCAAGATCTCTGCTTTTCCATTCCAGAGTTTAGGACAAAGAATAATGGGCTTAAGTTAAGAAACCAGATTTAGATTAGACACCAGGAAGAATTTCCTGACTGTCAGAGCAGTAGAAACAGAGAAACAGAGCGAGTCAGAAGGGGTCTCCCGGGCCATCTAGTCTGACCCCCAGCTCCAGCTGGCTCCGCTCATGACATGCCCACCATGTGGACGTCCAGCCTATCCTTGGACACCCTCACCGATGGGGCCTCACCCACCTCCCGTGGAAGCCCATTCCACACCCTCGGGGTCCTGACTGTCAGGAAGCGCTTCCTGGCATCCAAACGAAACCTTGGCTCCCTGAGCTTTGCTCCGTTGGAGCACATCCTGCCTTCCTCTGCAGGGGAGAACAGGTCTCCACCCACCTCCATGTGACACCCCCTCACATACCTGTATGTCGCCAAGAGATCCCCTCTGAGTCTCGTCTTCTCCAGACTGAAGAGACCCAGTTCCCTCAGTCTCGCCTCATACCCCTCAGTATGACAATGGAACCTATGACCTGGGAAAGCTATTGACTCTTCCTCATCAGAGTCATTCAAAAAACATCTGGACAGTCACCCGAATGTGATGGTGTAATTTAGTGTCCTGCAATGGCAGGAGATTGGACTGATGGCCTTCTTGGCCACTTCCAACTCTTCTATTCTATGATTCTATGAGATATGGAATTTGGTGGAAATGAGCCTGAAATGCTAGACTTAAATACATCTTGTCCCAAGTAAGACAGATCTGTTTTCCTAACACTCAAAAAAACTAGAAATGGAATAATCTTGTCAGTCTTCCCCACAAATATAGCCATTTTGTGCCTGTTTAGACTGGAGAGAGCCACTGCAAAATATGGAGAAGTGTGAACTGAGAAAATTGACTGTATTTTGGTTCACATATAGGAGCAAAAGTTCAAAATGGGTAAGTTCATGTCAGACTGGGAACTCAAGCCACTTCCCCATTCCCAGCATTAAACACAAGGAAGTCAAGGCTTCTGATTCCTCCACCAAGACTGAACTACACGTTGGTGCTAAAGTATATAGATAAAGCCCTCCATGTGCAAGGAACTTTCCAGAGAAAGAGAAAACCCGGGCAGCGCAACAGAGCTGTCACAAGCAGCGCTGGGGTGTTGCTCTTGCCAGGGGAACCTTTGTTACAGCTTACCTGGTTCAGACCACACATGTTGAACAAAGCCCTACATGGCACTGCGAACCAGCGTGGCCTGGCAGTTAAAGAATTGGACCAGGGACCTGCGAGATTCACGCTCAGCTTAACCTACCTCACAGGGCTGTTGTTGCAAGGATGACATGAAGAAGAGAAGAACTATGCAGGTCCCTTTGGGATCCTTGCAAGGGGAAAAGGTGAGAGATAAATGCAAGGTGAAAACCACACCAGTTTCGAGCACTCTAAAGTGCATTGCCTAAACATTATCTTTACAACAACCCTGCAAGGCAGACCAGTGTGATTATTATCCCAGCGTTTCAGAGGCGGGTATGCCACTAGCAGGGTAAGAACTAGTGCAAGCTGCTGCTGGGATTGATCTCACCCAAAGCTTTTCCAGCTGACATTCTTATACACTTTGTGTTACATCAGTCCTCTGATTGATGCTACCCCTCTTCAAAAGGCTCTGCCAGATTAGATCTATGTGCAATATAATATTTTCCAAAAAATATTGTTCTGGCTGAGTTGCATGTTGAAAAGAAAAGTGTCGAACAAAGGTTTCCTTGGTTCTGTACTCTGTGACAAAAATAGATGGCCGAGCTATTTTTAGCACAAAGAGCACGGCGAGCGGCTTCAAGTCTCCGCCACCAGCAATAAATATTCCTCTAAGAGAGACTGGAAACTCTTGTAAACAGTGATTTGCAGTGAAGCCTCTCCGTTCTCTTATTACTGTAGAGGTGTCATTATCTATTCTCTAATTTCATAGTTCATGTCTCATAACGTCAAGGTGTTTAGAGAAGGGGAGCAAAACAATACATCAGGCTCCTGACACAAACACAGACGCACACTTTTTCTCTGCCTGCTCTTTGGCTCCTTTAGGCCCGAATTTCTGCTGAGCAAATGACACTTAAATAGATTGCACCACATGATCTGAAGAGACTGTTTCCAAAAACGTTCCTTCGGTCTTTTCTTGTAGGCTGGATTTTGTGGCCCGGGGGAAACATTAGAAAATGCAGCTGGGAGATTTAAAGAACATTCACTTTTCACGCCAAGACGCAATTTTCAGAAACTATTGCTGTTGCTTTGGTTTGCAGTGCTCGCCGCCACCCAATATATTTTGCGTCGCTTCCTCCCATGTGGTTGCATTAGAGGGAGCAGCACTGCTGCTCCTGAGATCGCTGTGAAGATAATAGATGGAGGTATGCATACAGAATACGCTTCATAATTTCTCTTCTCCATACAGAGGATGTTTCCTCCTTTGAAACAGAGCTGCAGAGGGGCCTCACCATCCCTGGGCACAGGCTGAAAAGCCAGTCCAAACCAGAATGCCTGCTTTAAGCGGGCCGTTCAAAACCACATGGTTTATTTTCATTTGTTTCAGTGTGGTCCGTTTGAATGCGTTCCACTGAAAGGGCTTTGGATAGCCTTTGAAACAAGCCCCTATATATACCAGCAGCCATATAAAAAAAGTATATACATACTGTGTTTGTGGTGGTGTTTGTTTAGATCATTGGTGTATTGTCACATGATGTATATTGTTGCTTTACGTTACTTGTCCTTTTGATTCTTTGTATTCTGTAACCGGTTCAGAGACCCCTACTGGACTATTGATCTGCAGAATAGAAATGTAATAATTCATTAATTAATATACAAGCCTTTTCCCATTTTGTACTTGCCAGATCTTCTGCGGGGCAGAGGATCTAAATTTGTGTTAAAGGCGCAATATAGAAATCCGGGGCGAATTAATGTTTCAGAAGAAAGCCTTCCCACAGAAAAATGAGTAACGGGGAAGGAACCCAAGCATAGGCTGCCTAAATAAGAAAAGCATTTAACGCATTTAGGGGGCAATCCAATAAGGATGCCCAAGAGCCTCTGAATTACAGGCATCCCAAGACAAGAGTGAAGGCCACAATCACCTCTGTGTTCCTTCTACCTGCAGCTTAGGTGGACGCTTATGGCCATCTTGCTTAGATTATTATTTATTATTATTATTATAACATTTCTATGCCGCCCCTTGCCGAAACCTCGGGGCGGCTTACAACATGATAAAATACATTGAAATACAATAGTACATAATAAATTACCATTAAATATAAAAATACAAAAAATACATTGATTTACAAATACAAAATTAAAATTATCAGTATAAAATAAAAATATAGGAGGAGAAAGAGAAGGAAGAAGAAGTTGCCCAGGCCAGATCATATGTTTTAACAATTGAAATGATGTTTAAATAAAAAGGTCTTTACCTGGCGCCGAAAAACCAGTAACGATGGTGCCAGGCGGACCTCTTTGGGGAGTGAATTCCATAGGTTGGGCGCCACCGCAGAGAAAGCCCTCCTCCGGGTAGATACATTGGATGATGAGAGAAGGAGGCAGGGTAGTGTCACAGGAGGCAGGATATATCATCTCCTGGTGACCGGGTCTCTTTCCACCCCCCAGAGCCCCATCTTTACCCCATCAACATGTTTGCTGTCATGACTTTGGAGATGCAACAGGCAAGATTCTTTCTCTACTGCCTGCAAGAGGTCCCAGTTCCGAGTTCTGAGGCTGGAGCTATTTTCGGTGCCTGAGCTGCATTTCCAAGCACTGCTACCTAGAGGCTGCTGGATTGTGCTGTGCAAGTTTACACATTCCTTTGGCTGAATTAGCCATCACATGAATGGGAAGAAGAATCTCTGTGTTTAGGAGACACTGCCCAAGTGCCCTTCTTAACCAAGATGCGCTTACAGCTCTCCCATGTTGATGGCCACACGGTATGGGGCAGACTCATGCATCCTCTCTGGTTGAGCCTCCTTTGCCCTTGGTTACAGGAAGACACACCCTCTTGCCTTCTGCAAGCCGGTTCCCCAGCTTTGCTGCTCTTGCTGTCCAGCGATGGAGCCATTCTGTTTATTGCCAGCTGGGCAATCCCTTTGTCATGGAGGGAGACAACAGACAACATGGCAATCAGTACCGGGAAATCTTTACTGATGAAGCAGTCGGTGTGAGCTTAGATGAACTCCGGGGGACGGTGGAGGATAGGAGAGCCTGGAGGAATGTTGTCCATGGGGTCGCGATGGGTCAGACACGACTTTGCGACTAACATATATATAGGGATGGGCAGGAATTCCCTTCCCTTCCTCCATTCTTCTTTTTTGTTACTTGTTAACATTTGCATTTTTCCATAAACAGGACAGAAAGAACTTGAGCCTTAGAAAAATAAATGTGGAAGAATATGAAGTTCACAGATTCATCCATCCCAGGAAGTTGCTTTGGGCACTGAGCTCTTCAGAGAATCATAGAACAGCAGAGTTGGAAGGGGTCAAGGAGGCCATCGGGTCCAACCGTCTGTTCAGTGCAGGACTCCAGGTTGACCCGTCCCTCTCCGATGGCTGTCCAGCTGCATCTTGAATGCCTCCAGTGTGGGAGACCCACGGCCTCCCTAGGTTACTGGTTCCAGTGTCATACTGCTTTAAGAGTCAGGAAGATCTCCCTGATGTTCCGCCAGAACCTGGATTGTTGTAACTTGAGACCATTATTCCATGTCCTGCTCTCTGGGATGATTGAGAAGAGATCCTGGCCATTCTCTTTGGGGCATCTTTCAGGTATTTGTAGAGTGCTATCAAGTCCTCCCCTCAGTCTTAAGAGCTAGATGGAAGACGGGCCCACATGGTCTTCTCCAAGCTGGGAAAATTTAGACCTACTGAATTTGGCTGGTGTAGTTGAATGAGAATTTCATGCAGTGTGTTCTTTGATAGGAACTTACTGAAATCTTTAAGCAGGACAGAAAGAAATTGGGATTAAAATATTTGAATGTAGGAGAAAGCAGTTTTTTCCATCCCTCATATGTGACCAGAACTCAAAGAAAGAAGGAAGGATAATGAGAAGACAAGAACAAATGCGTGCCATAGAAAATTCCAGAAACTGCAAATCTGAAATTCATAAAGCTTGCCAGAATTGTGACAGGGAGGTGTCCCGTTTGTCTGCTGAACAGCTGCTAATTGTTGACGGGCAGTTTCAAGGCCTCTGCTCAACCTTCTTATGGTTCTTGAGATTCAGACCAGATGTGGATGGGACAATCCTTTGAGCAGAGGATGTCTTCAAATAGAGGACTGTCCTCCATCAGATCCTTTAGCAGAGGATTGTTTCGCAAAGTAGAACACACAACCCCCCTAGTAATAAATACTTCATTCAAGTGTCCCCAGGAGAATTCAAGGCTCAAGCAGGTTTGGGAAACATGGACATCTGGGAGTTTAGTGCATATTTTGGCTAGTTGCGCAACTGCATGTTCCTTCCACAGAGATCAGCACAACAAGGGAGGTCCCCCAGCCCGTTTTGTAGGCCTGGCTTAGGAGCGTCCAGCGTTTACCTCCATCTGAGAAACAGCAAGGCAGCAGGAGGGAGACTCCTCCCCAGAGGATTTTAAGCCCTTCTTGAAGAGAGGGATGTTCTCTCGCCACTTCTCCTGCGTGCTCCTTGCTTTGACAAATGGCTCTTTAATCTGCGCTTTGACAGCTTCGGTAGCCAGCAAGCGACTGGAGTCGTTCTCGCCAGCTGTTTATGGCAAGGGCACATTTTGTTCCGTCCTCAGCTGCTGTGGGGTTTTTCGGGAGGCTGGCTGAAGGGCGGCTTGTGGTTCCATTGATCAAAGCCTACATTGTGAATAATCCTTCTGGGCCTCTTGCCAAACGCTGGGCTGAAAGGAGCCCTTTGATACCTGGTGAGGATAATCTGTCGTTTTGGAGTCGTAATCCACTTTCTCCTCTCGCTGCAGCTCAGGTGTGAAATGTTAAAACCCAGCTCAGAAAGGAGGCCCTGACAAGTTTTGGGCATACTTTTCCCCCTTCTCCCGCCTGCATCGCTCTGCTCTTTCTCCTCAAGGCAGCTGGTCTGAAAAGCAGCTCCTTTTAGAGGCCAAGGCCTCGCGAGGGGTGAAATTCATCAAAACCCTTTTACGCTTTCCTTGAAATGTCTCCTGATGTTTCACCCCAGTAAAATCCCCCATCTCCAAATCACAGGGAATTTCATTTTGATCCAAGCCAGTCTGGGCATGCACAAATGCGATTCGGGCATTTGGCGTTTTGCTTTTGTTTAAATTCTTGTGAAGTTATTTCACTTTGCCAAGCAAATCCCTAAAGACCTTTCACGCTTCAGTCGGAGACTTTCAGCAGTGGCAAAAAGGGAATGGCAGCGCCAGCCACACAGCCTGCTAGCGTCTTTTCCAGCGTTGCAAACACCTGACATGCAGCTGCTGCAGGTACAGCCCCCCTCCCCCCAGCTTTTGCATCTTCAAAATTGTAGGGAGACCCTACGTGGACAGAAATGGTTTTCTACCACAGAGGTTATCCCTCAATCTGTGGGGAGCAAGGAGAAGCCCTGCTGCCTCAGGAGATGTATTAAATAGTACAACAGAGAGCCAGTGTGGCGTAGTGGTTAAGAGCTGGGACTGGGACTCAGACAATCTGGGTTCGAGTCCCCGCTCAGCCATGGAGCCAACTGGGTGACTCTGGGCCAGTCACAGGCTCTCAGCCCAACCTACCTCACAGGGTTGTTGTTGTGGGGATAAGATGGAGGAGGAGATGTAAGCTGCCTTGAGCCCTTTGTAGGAAAAAGGCAGGATAGAAATTGATAAATAAATAAATAAAATAATGACTATCGCACAAGGAATGCCTGCATAGAGCTACCCACAAGCCCTTGCGGCTGAGATGGGCCAGACAGGTGGGCACTTCACCTCCACGTGACTGGTCTTGCTTCGGGCTGTGGTCCTCACTGCCAGGTGCTCCCGTCTCAGCTCCTTCACACCTCTGCTTACTCCCCTTCTCTGCCCATTTTCCTCCGACCACATGCCCAGCACCCCCGTGCCCTCTCAGGCTCCTGCTTGGCGCTTCTGCAGCTTCCTCCAAGTCTCCTCCCCTCTCGCAGCCCTCGGCGTGTTTCTCAACGCTTTCTGCGAGAGATTTAAGACCAGCCAAACTGACAGTGTCCCCTGTTCCCACAGAGGCTGAATTGCAAACTCTCTAGCTGCCTCAGCACACAGAACATGCCATCCCGCAGCCAGTCCATGCTGAGAGCGCAGTATGATATTGCCGCCCAGCTGCTTAGGAAATTTATGAATTACAGAGTGGGAACTTGATTTACATCTGTCTTGATGATTTAAATCATGGATTACAAGCTTCTCTACATGAAGCATTTAACCTGGTGCTTTCCTGAGGCTTCATTTTGTATTATCTTTGTGGGTGGAAGAATATCTTTTTATGTGAAGGTTCCCTGCACCCTCAGGAATTTTCCTCTCTGCCTTTCCCTATATCCATGTAGGTTCTATTAAACGACACCAGTGTGGGATGTCAGAGGGTCGATGCTGAACCTGGGAGATCCAGTTTCTAGTCCCACTCAGCCATGAAACTCACTGGATGTCTTTGGGCCAGTCCCTCGCACTCAGCCATGCCTACCTCACAGGGTCGCTGTTCTGAGGATAAAATGGAGCTGTGGAATCCCTCTTGGATTCCTCACACAAAGAAAAAGGGTGGGATTTAAAGGCAATGGAATGGTAATAACAACAACACAAGGAATAGGGTGGAACTGCAAAAACACAAGAAGTTGTTGTAGCACATTGTGGTGGCACCCAGGAAAAAGTTGCCTTTCCTTGCTTTAAAAGAAGCCACAAAAAGGGCTGGAAAATGTGGGAAAGGCCCTGGAGGAGGAGGACTCGTGAAAAGCGGAGATGTAATGGAGCTGCATGGAATCCGTTCCTCCAGCTTCACAGCCCTCCTCCCGAGCTTGGTGCTGTCTTGGAAAGCAAGCGGAGCTGAAAGAAGTCTGCCAGTGCTGTGGAACCACGCTTGTGCAAAGAGAACCTTCTTCAGAGGGAACAGAGGCTGTTACACGTGGCTCGCAATGCATTCGCGTGGGCTCCCTTCCCACGGAGCGCCACACGAACGTGGAGCATGCCCAGCAGGAACGTGGCTCGTGGCTGCGGCTCGTGGCTGCTCGTGGAGCAGAGCCCAGGGCATCCAAAGGATCCTTGCCCCGCTAAAAAGGCAGATTCCTCACACACGCCTGGTGCAAAGGAGCTGCAGGTGTCCATGCGTGAGTCTCATGATGCCCAGTGATGGCCTCGTGTAGAGAAGCCCCCCAAATCCATCCATCCTGCTACCAACAAAGGTTGTCTCTCTTCTAACAGATCAACAGCTTCTGTAATTTTACAGACCCTGGAATAAGTTGGACACGTTCCAGCCCCAGCTCATGCAGAGCTGCAAAAAGCGAGTGTGCCCTGGTGAATTGCCACCGAGCAGTGACAGTCACCCTCGTGCCACAGTTGCTTGGGGCTCATCAGCATGCAGCCCCCCGTTGGGAAGCCTCGATGGCAGCTGCAACAAGATAACCAGGTTCGGTCGGGAAAGACCCCTTTCGCCTTGAACCTCAGCAGTTTTCCTGAAAGGTCACCCAGGACCCCTGCAGCGACTTACGACAGCATGCGACCGGGAAGTGGTTCTCCCCGCCAGCGACAAAATCTCAGCCCACGGACAGCCACTTTTATAACCTGCTAGTCCCATGCACCAACACAGAGGGCTAAGCTTCCAGATAATCTTAGTACAATAGCATCCTGATGTCTTTAGACATGACATGATGTCCTAAAACAGATCAGAAATACTGGAAACAATAGTGTGGAAAACATGACTGATTGCTTTATTGACCTGTCAATTGAGTAGACCTCTTTGCAGTTTGGATCCTGTTTAAACTTGCACACGTGTCTGATGGAGGAACGTTCAGGAAATCTGGTGTGACAGGTGCTTCCCTCGGTGGGACTAGATGCTTAAGTGGATCCATTCAGAAACAAATGGCCACCATTGTCCCAGTCTTTCTGCAGCTGGTGAGAAGACAGGCATTTGCTCTCTGGTAGGGTTACCCTACAGCAGCTTCTCAGTCCAGTTAAGGATTCCACCTTCTTAAAGTAAGAGCGGCACTAAACAGTGAGCCGGCTTGGAAATTGGGCGCTTTCTGAGAAAGGGCCGTAGGTTTGATTTTATAACACAAAGGTGCATCTAAGTAACCCTTTTCTGCCAGGGTTTATCTGAATTTTCCCAGCACCCCCAAGACAGGAACCGTGAAAATCGCTGCAGTGGATGCAGCCCGCCTGCAAGCCCCGCACAGATGTCTGTGTTGGGTGCCGTCTTCCTCCCCCTCCCCCCGCTGCAAAGGAGCTTCCAAATCCCTTGGACGTCTTCCTGGTAGCGATAACAAAAGCCACATGGATTGGGCATCATTGTCAGAAAGGGACGGCAACAAGTTGCACCAGCCTCACATCGCCGGTGACACGCTGGTTATTAATGGCAGGTGTGAGGAAGTTAAGCACGGCGTGAACACAGATCTTTATCCGCAGCTATTCCTCAACCGGTTGGCAGAGACGCATCGCCGCGTGCTGGGCAGGAGACAGAGAGGGATTAGGCCGGAGCCGCCCCCGCCAGCTCCACGTTTCCAAAGAATACAGATGCGCCCTGCGCTGATGAGAACTCCAGAGCGGGGCCGGGGCAGGAGATACGCAGCCAGGATGGTTATCGCCTTATAAGGCGAGGAAAACGATACGCTTGCCAGGAGAAAGCAGGTTCAGGCAGATGGGGCGATCGTGGGATTGGATTGGAGCTTCAGGACGAGGGCTGCCGAACGATGCTGGAATGAGAAATAGGAGAGGGAGCCGTGCCAAGAGGCAGCCGGATCAGCCGGTGAGCAGATCTATAGGTTTATAGGTGGAGAGGCGAGGCCGTTTTCGGGGTGGGAATCTATCCGACTCCCTGGGCTTTGCTCCCCAGGCTCCGTTCTACTTGGTGCGGCCGTGAGTCTCATTCCCAGTGCCTGAACGGTGCTCAGCAGGACCTGAGGGCTGCGCAAGCAGCTTTCCTCTCCCACAGTGGGCTCTGTGCGGCAGCACCTGACATGGAGGAAGGTTATGGGCTGCACGACAGGTTCTGTGAGCATTCTTGGACTTCTTCCTGGCAGGGCTCGGCTCGGCTCAGCTCGGCTCAGCTCGCTTTCTAAGCCAGCACCAAGCGCAAAAGGAAGTCCACAACTGCTAGAAGGACAGAATCCGCAGAATGTTCTCACAAAACTTTACAGCACCCTCTCTGAATCCAAACTGTGCATACGCATTTCTGCTTGTGTCACACCATTTTGTTTCCCTTCCTGAGCGACGTTGAGACGCTAGACTGAAAGGTTCCTGTGGAAGGAAAGACCCTAAGTCAGGGGCAACCTCCCCAGTTCCTATCCCAGGGAGCTCAAAAGAAATATTTTTGTGAGCTTAATCTGGGAAATCCTTTTTCTTTCAGAATACAAATCGCTCACGTTATGACTGAGCCATGACAGGACCACAAGAAGAATTCCTCCTTCCAACAATCTTTAGTGGGGGTTACAAACGCAGCCCAAAAGCTTAACATCGGGTCAGTCGTGCTCTTGCCTCCCTAAGACAGATCAGAGCGATGGCAGTGTGATGCAGAATGCATTGCCCTTTCTCTTAATTGGCTTGACATTGGCTCTCCCATGTCTTTCCTCTCCTCATCCATTCCAGAGTTTACATTACTTTATCTTAACCATTCCAAGCCTGCCTCCTACTGAAATTCAAGGCTTTTTACACATCTTCAGTTTAACAAATCAAAATAAGATATACAATATCGAAGAGACAACCGACAGAATATCATAGAAAAGCTAGCAACAAACAGCACTAAAAAGAATACACACAGCCTTAAACAGCAGCAGCAAATACTCTGATGGTTAAAAGTCTGGCTAAGCCAAAGATCCGAGGATGCCGTTCACATGGAATGATAAGCCAGGATTCTAGAGAAGCCTGACTTGTTCTGAATAGCCCACATGGCAGGCCTGGATCTTCCTCAAGGAGCAAGTTAAACAAACCAAGCACTGTTTGTTCAGCACATTGGGACTAGGGAACTTGGTTTGCCACTCCTGAACAAGCCAAGATCTGTAGGACATGACCAGGGTACAATCCTGGGGGGAGGGGGGGAAGAGTATCACCAACCAGAATCCTGGTCTGCAGATGTTAAACATTCCCAGTTTGTTGAGACGGTCTTGCTGGCAGAGGAAAACATGTCAGACGCAGGAGATGAGGAACACATGCATCGGTCAGGATTCTGCAGGATGAGAAACCACCGCCCAAAGACCACTTTCCCCAGCTGCCACTCACCAGGCCTTTGAAGACAGCTGGAGATGCTGCAGCCAGGCGTCCAGGGAGACTCAGACAGGGGGGTGTGCAAAGCCAGTCCATCTAACCCAGAATGGGCAACCATGGCAGACCCAGCTCTCCAAAATTTCACACAGGAATCGTTTTCTTTCGACTGGCAATACTGGAAGCTAACTTGGAACCTGCTGCATCCACTCTGTGCTTGAGGAACGGCTGCTTTACAGAAGAGCATTGCTTGGCCTTCTTCTCTTGGACTTATGCCACTGTACGCATGTGCCATTGTCACTGGTGGGATCATGAGAGAGACAGAGAGGGAGAGAGGGCCCTGGAGAAAAATTATGGCTGCAATGGATCATTGATAGATCAATTAAGACCCTTCGGAGCAACTAAAGAGGAGCTTTCAATGAACTGAATGGCAGATTTTTAGAAAACCAATGATGGCTTTCTCATATTTAGAGGCCACCCATGTAAATCAATGGCTATCCTCCGCCTTTATTAATTTCTCCACCTGCCTCTGTTCACCTTATTTCAGCAGGGCTAAAATAATGAGCAAGAGAGACTTCCAAAATCTGGAACCACTGCCTTTATGAACTTTACCTTTCAGAATGTTTAAACAATCAAGTTACATTCTACTGTTTTATCCTTCCTTAAATCACATCTACTTGGTGGACACCAACACTAATACTGTGGAATTCTGTCCCAAGAGTACCCCCTGATCCCATTTCTTAAATGCACCTGGAAAATGCACCTGGAGAGCCAGTGTGGTGTAGCGGTTAAGAGCATGGGACTGGGACTCAGAGGATCTGGGTTCGAGTCCCTGCTCGGCCATGGAGCCAGCTGGGTGACTCTGGGCCAGTCACAGACTCTCAGCCCAACCTACCTCACAGGGTTGTTGTTGTGGGGATAAGATGGAGGAGGAGATGTAAGCTGCCTTGAGCCCTTGGTAGGAAAAAGGCAGGATATAAATCCAAAAAAAATAAAAATAAAAATAACTGTATTCCCAGAAATTCCTTTATAACTCATCTGAGGGTAAACCCAGCATGTTTATTTTGATGTTTGCACTGTCCTGTTGTTGCCATTTGGATTTTATTCACTATACTTCATCATTTTAATTGTTGGCCATGTTGTGAAAGCATTACTGATTTAAAAATTAAAAAGCGAAAAGTTTAAATGTGAAAAATTAAAGTTTCCAACTATGGAAACAGAGAAGCCCAGTGAATCAGTCAGTGAGAAATCTTTTGTAAAGTTGCTTGGCATGTTTGGGTGACCAATAACTCTAATACGAGAGTTCATTTGGCACGATCAGTTTTTCTGCTGTGGGGACAAAAGGGCTGCATCCCTCCAGTCCAGTATGATATGATTAATGATCTCGGTAAAAGAAGGTAGATTCTGATCTTTTAATTGAAGTGAGTTTCTTCTTTATCCCCCACCCAGGATCTCCTTGCAGAAGGGCTATCAAGATGGAGACACCAGCCTAACACACGCTCAGATGCTCGAAATTAATGAGGGCAAAGTCACGGTGCTCCTCTAATTCGCAGAAGTGACACTGAAGCTGTGAATAATGAGCTTCCGTCTGACGAGGACCCTCTCCAAGGATCCCCGTGTAGACACATCCCATTAAGAACTCACTCCATCAAAGTTCCCTAGAGAAGCCACTCCGGTGCATCTTTCAGAAGGATGCCGTTGCAGGGGCGGAAGGTAGCTTATGATAGATGCTTGATGTGGTGTGCAAAGCTAACCGCGGAGGGACTGATTGGAAAAACACACTGCCAGCCATGGAAGCTACTCACTTCGGATCCAAGCAAGTGCTCAAAAGAGACCCCGAAAACAGAGATTTGTGTGACTCGTTTATCAAACCTGCACCCCATTTTCCTCTGCACGGATCCCAGGGGGTTACCCATGTTCCTCACGAGATCTTTTTCCAGGCAACTTCTCCTTGCGTTTTCTGCAGGAGCAGAAATAAGCAGACTCATGGAGGCCACAGAACTCAACAGCAAACAAAGGAAATGGGATAGAACTAGTGTTGTTTCCCATCTGCTACAAACACAATTTGCTGGATTAATAGTACAGCTGCAACCATTTTGGGTTGCAATCCTGTACAATCCTTCCTTGGAATAAGCTCCATTGAATTCAGTGGTGCTTCCTTCTGAAAACACATGCATAGAATTGCATGGTTAGTTATACAGCCTAAGGCCGCAGTCCTGGACTCAGGTGCCTGGAAGTAACACCCATCACAGCTCAGTAGGGCTTATTCCTCCGTGGAGATCTATAGGACTGTCCTGGCCATTGCTCCAGCGGCCAATATTTTTAACCTTTGTGTCCAAATGGATCGCCCCACTTCGGTGTGAGTAAAAGAATAACACAAAAATGGTAAGTTTTTCATGGAAGAGTTGCAAATTCAGTCAAAGCAATTCATCCAGTTCTAGGCAGGATTGAACCAGTGGTGCCTTGTTTCGCACAGGGGTAAGAACAATTCTAACCCAAGAGGATGCAGGGGATCTCTCTCTCTCCCTCTCTCCCTCCCTCCCTCTCTCTCTCTCTCTCTCTGTTTGTCCTTTAATTCTATGGGAATGCAGATGTGGTCACATACTATCAAATGCCTGGGAGGATAAGGAGGGGGGACAAGGGATGAGATTTGAGGGTACAGGTAGCCAGGTGTCTTGCTTTGTGGACAGCAGTCCTCTGCTTGATCGTATCCTCTAGCTAAAAGTTCTTCCAGTCAAAGTCCCATTTAAATATAAAGATGGGGGCCTTTCATCACGTTCGCATTTACTGAGCGCACACACACTCCAGGCTGGTCTTCCCAGCTACGGCACGATGTCATGTTTTGCTGTTTAAATTGCAGTTATTATTTCTCAATTTGCAGCTCTACATAGCAATACATTTGCATCTATGCATATAATCACTTAGATATTTTTAACACACGATAAGTGAGATAGGGTTCCATAAAAACGAATGAATAAATTAGCATATATAAATTGCAGTCCTCTGCAAATTGGGATCCTTGTTTGTCGTCTTTTTTGGTGTTTTATTTCCTCTTACTTTTTTAATGTTTTGGCAACATGTAAGTGATCACCCTAGGCAAGATATGGTAGGCCTTGCTGAAAGAAAGAAAGAAAGAAAGAAAGAAAGAAAGAAAGAAAGAAAGAAAGAAAGAGGGAAGGAAGGAAGGAAGGAAGGAAGGAAGGAAGGAAGGAAGGAAGGAAGGAAGGAAGGAAGGCAGGCAGGCAGGCAGGCAGGCAGGCAGGCAGGCAGGCAGGCAGAGAGAACAAAGTCCACTTCTTTATGGAAAATGATGCCTTAAAAACTGGCCAGTTTTCCAAATGCTGCTGTTTTTCAAGGAGGACTTCCATGGAAACTCCAAAAGTAAACAGACGCACACAGTATGAAATCGCTGCCTTCTGCAGCAAGGGTATTGTCCCTGTCACTCGGCCAGAGTGGTGCGTTACGGCCAAGTGCAAACAGCCACGGCACTCTTGGCACTCTCCGATTTTGCAAGCAGCTGGAAGTGCTTAAAAGGAGTGGCCCGCCCAGAAGGTGGCGCCTCACCCCGGTGCAGGCGCAGGGGTGCAGGTAGCGCTTGGGAGGGTGGAGGGCACCTCGGGGGAAGCAAGCCTTTCACCTCTCAGGCTCCCTCCCAGTCTGCCTCCAAACCAGGAATCCACCCAGCTGCGGCCCGGCACAGATTGCTAAATGCCAGCACCTCTCTCTGGAGGGCACATCCCCACAGGGCCGACACAGAGCGGAGTGAAAGCGGCGCCACCAGAAAGCAAGGGAAGAACACCGACTTCACTGGGTACCAGTACAGCCCTCTCCTTCTCCATCACCATCTTTAGGGAGAAGAATTAACCTGGCTTGGCGGGGACAGAAGAATCACCTTAATCATCCCCAACCCAACAGGCCAGTGAGGACTAGCCATCATCAGCCACACCGATTTAGAAAGCAAAACTGGAAGCCTGGGGAGGGGGATGGAATGGCCTCATGCAGGGGGGGCATAGCTGATGGGCTGGCATCCAAAGTGGAGCAGTTTTTAAAGTGAGCTTTGCAGGAAAACATGTACTCATCTTTGCACACATTTCTCCTAATACAAGCCTTCTGGAACACACAGTTTTGCCCAATACATAGATTTCATGAAAGCAATTTTCTGAATAGACTACATTAAAAATATTATCACAAATAAACACAGGTAATGAAGCTGCAGCTGATAAAACCAGAGTGGGGACCCTGGCCGTGGAAACGTCCCCTCCTGTCCAGGAGGGCCCTGTAGAAGTTAGAGAAGTCCCTGTGCCTCTCCTGGCTGGCTCTCCTGCAGGGAAATGTGTCCATGCTCTTACCTGCATCTCCAGTCACCTCTCTCCCACCAAACAACCTTTCTCAGGTTAGAAGAGATGGCTATTAAACCTTCCAATCTGATCAGAAACCAGTCAGGCCCATGAATGTGCAACCTGCATCTGGGAGATTCCAACTTTTTACCTGACTTCAGCATCCCTCAACCAGGCACGCTCCAGCTGTGCTTGGCTACAACTCCCATCATCCCCAGCCAACATGGCAAAAGAGCCCCTCTGCTCCCTGGGGGTGGTAAGAGCTGTGGCCCAAGCATATCTTGAGCATCCCGTTTGGAGAAGGCTGCGCAACTTCCATCGACCCTCAGCATCCATCACTGTGTGGCCAGCCAGGTGCCTTTCAGACAAGGCCCAAAGGGGAAGTATTTCCTCTGTGGCTTGGCCAAACTGCTCTGCACCCCTGAAGTTCAAATTAGTTAAATTAGTTGATATGCATTCAAAGGCAGTCTGGTGTAGCGGTTAGGCTGCTGGACTGGGACTCAGCATTGCAGGCTCCAGTCCCCATTCATTCCTGAAGCTCACTGGGAGACTTTGGACCAGTCGCTGACCCCCTCCCCAGAGAACATGGTTCCTCCATGGAGGCAGCAATTCAATTGCCGGTACTGATCCAATACAGAAGCCGGAGAATCGCACTAGGTCTGAGCCAAGAAACCCGGAAAGAAAAAGGCTGGAGAAAAAATCCTAAATGGGCCCACAAGCCATGCCCAAGCTGTGACCTGGGAATGGTAGAGAGGACAGAATCCACATTCCTCACACCTTTTCTGCAGGAGGAGCTACTGAGGAACTAATAGTGAAACAGCTGGAGGAACGTAAGCATGTAGTCCCATTGCAGGGAAAGGCTTGCAGCTCCGAGGATGCCCAGCCAGAATGGCTTGCTGGACCGTCCTGCGGGTTGTAGGCCCCCTTCCTTACGTAAGCATGCAAAAGTCGACATCTCAAGGGGGAGATGGGCCAGCCGGAACGGGGCAGCCACACGGAGCTGCCTCTCGCCCCAGAGGTGCTCCCTGCTGCAGCGGGTGGGGGCGCCCGATCCGCTCCCCCATCCTCCCTGCCGCGTTGCAAGACGTGAGCCTCGTTTGTGCGGGGGGCACTCCGTGACAGCCATCCCAGCGGTCCAGGAGAGGAGCCCCATTCCTCCCGTGGTGCCTCCTGGGACACGGCCAGCAGCCACGAGCCGGGGCATGGAGGAAGCACAACAGCCTCATCATCTTCACAGCGATCCGCCGTGGTGATTGTCCACGACTGGTTGACGCGGCATGCAAACTTTGACCCATGCCCACCAGTTTCAGAGCGGGCTTCCTCTTCCCCATGCCACCACACATAACAAATGCGCTTATTTATTTGTTTGGTGTATTTTTAGTCTGCCTAATACCTGGGGTCCTCCGGCTGTTGTGCATTCTTCTCTGAACATCTCTCGAGAACGATGTCGATTGGAAGGCACGCAAGTAGCCTTGGTGCACTGCACAGAAGGGGGGTGCAGCAGAAACTGTTGTGAATTTCCACGCTCACCCATATGGCAGGCAGTCCCTGCCAAAATCCCCTCTCCTGTGCAACTGCTAGAAATGCACCAGCCCTATCCTCTTGTCAATCTGATCTGCCTGAGGAGAGACGAGGGAAGAGATGTGTGGAGCAAGAACAAGCAGAAACCCCTCTCCAGCCCTCCAGGGATTCAACCAGGGCTGTGACAAGGCTGGGGAGACGCCTCCCCCTGTGGCAAAAAGGTCAAGGTTGGAGAACTTTGGAAGGAAGTCCTCGTTGTTGTCTGCTCCCCAGTGAGCGCTCCATGAGCAGTGAGAATATCCGGGGGGACGAAGACTAGCTGGGATGGATTTCTTTCCAAGAATGGAGCTGCTGTTCAGGCCAGGGTTGGCCCAATGTATTTTGCTGCCTGGGGCAAGAAGCAAGATGGTTTGTAGCATAATGCGCATGCATTGGCTGGGGCAGCATCTTCTCATGCACGTGGAAGCAAGAGGGCACCCAGTCCAATGCCCTTCAGCACTGGATGCTTCACCAGGGCTGGCGCCAGGAGTAGGCATGGCCGGGTGCATGCCAAGGGCCCACATCCCAGCAGGGTCCTCCTGACAAAAGTTCCTCACCGCAGACTGGCCCCACCTCTCCATCCCTGCAACCTGCTTCTGCTGCTGCTCCTCAGTGGCAGTGAGGAAGAGGAGGCACGGTCGGTGTCCACTTGCCTACCGGATCTGTGCCCATCTAGCAGAAGCAATGGGAAAACAGGTCGAGGAGCAGTGACAGCTGGTGACAATGGCGGAGAGATCATAGACTCACTAAGAGAGGGGGGCGCACTGCAAGTCCTCAACATCCTGGATCCAACATCACCCCTCGTGCTGCCTTTTGCTCTGCCGCCTGCAGGGTCCTCCACCTCTGGCCAGCCCCCAACATCTCCCTACTTCTGCCCACCTGAAAACAGCTGCTCCTCCACGGACAAGCACCTTCCCCGCAACACCTCCCTTAACAGGAGGCAGGTCCCCTTTCCAAGCTCACAGAGGGGTCACCAGCTCAGCTGATCCTTCTGGGCTATTAACCAACAACCTGCCCGAGAAAGGAAGCATCCTTCTGCTGCAGCAACATTGTGATGTAGGCGTTATCCCAGTGCACAGTTGCCTGAAGCCACCGGCAGTTGGGTGAGGGAAAAGGTCAGGAGTTGCTACGGTGAGAACTTAGATGCTGGCTGGGTGCCTCGTGTGCCTGTAATAGACACGGTTCTGGAATCGACTTCCCTGCACTTCTGGCAACAGGCGTTCCCAAGAGTGGTGCTGGATTGCGGACCAGAAGCCAAACTGCAAGCGAAGAACTCCGAGATGCAGGTAACAGGCATGGATCGGGTTCTTTGGGCCCCCGGCTGCATCAGCCATCCTGGGGGAGGAGGGCTCTGCTTTTAGCAGCAAGGGAACCAGCATGGGGGGGGGGGGCGCTGAACTCCCCCCTGCTGAATTGTGTCCCAACAGACCAGAGGTGCAGAGCCCCTTTCAGTCTGAGGGCCAAATCGGATTTCAGAAAAGATCTCAAGGGCCACATCCCAATGGCAGGCAGGCAGGCAGGGCCAAAAACACATTAAAAAGCATGTTTTTGTTTGAAACCTTTGCTACTGCTAATTAGACCTTAGGAGGGGCATTTTGACCCTACAGTAAAGTCAGGTGGGAATTCAGAAAAGCCTGGAAACCGCGGAGGGATTCCTGCCCATAGGAAAGGGGGTCCAGCCAGGAAGAGGAGCTGCTCCTTATGGGGACCTCCAACGGGCCAAATCTGGCCCCTGAACCTGAGGTTGTGCATCCCTGTTGTAGGTGCTTCTGCGGGGGCATTTCCCCCAATATCAGTGTGACATCAAGCACCAGGATCCTGACTGCAAGAAGGGAAAATGCAAGAGGTCAGGGTCTGTTGTGCTTTATGCCTTCTTGGGGCAAGCTTGGATGTTGAATAGACCACTCCTCCGAGATCCCACGAGAGCCAAACCCTCTTGCAGTCAGCATTCCTTATCTATTGTCCCAGTCTTATAATCTCCCTCGGAAGAGAGGAAGCAGGCTGAAAAATGAGAGGGCAGCTCCTTCTCGTGGCCTTTCTCAAGAATGCAGCCGCCTCCTCCAGTCGTTTAAGCCCCCACAAATCAGGGCTTGTGATCCATGCACCAGCGAAGCTTGTAGTCCCTGCGCCGGTGTGTGTTAACACAAATGCAGGCCAGGGACTAACAGGAGCAGCTTTGTGACTTGGCAACTGTAATGCAACGCACACCAAATACCAGCACTGCCTCTCCAATGGGCAGGTTTTCCCTCTCCTCCTGGGTTGCACCCAGTTTCCATGGAGGAAGAAAAATATGCATGCTTATTTGAAGAAAGCCCCTGGACCTGGTGGAATTTCTCCTGAGTCAACTTGCACTGGAGAAAAATGTAAATGCTTAGCTGTGTGTGCCAGTCCTGTTTTGATGTGGCCAGGAAGTGACTCTTTGCTTAATTTGCTCCCGAAATTCGCACAAGGAGCACGTTTCCTGGATCACATGGCCTCTCATTATCCATCCTCATTAGTGGCTTCCTGATGTGACATGGGCACTGAATCTTTCTGTGATTCTGCTGGATAAATTGTCCTTTTCTTCCTGGGCATTGTCTCAGCGCCTCTTCCTTTTATTGTGATTGCCTGTTCCCCATTCCCCCTTTTATGCTGACCGTGCACATGCTGAAAGCTATTCACCCTCGACATCCTATTAATTTTGTCCGCTAATTTCTTTGAGCAGAAATAATGGCACAGTTTCCTCCACACACGGTTTCCTCCTTGACTGCATGCATGGGCATCGTGATCCCAGAATTAACCCATGAAACAGCAAAATCTAAATATTTTGATTCCACCCAGAAGAATCTCCACCAGTATCACAGGACCTACTTCCAGGTGAGTATGTGCAAGATTGCAGCCGTAATCGTACAAAAGAGAGAGAGGTGAAAATTCAGAAACATCCAGTAGCAAAAATGCAGAAAAGGTTATGCTGGGGGAAATAATATTCACACACTAGGAGAACTGCTTGCAAAAACGGTTTCAAGAAAAGTTGCCTGATGCAAAAGCCTGGCCCTCTTCTTGAGGTCCGAGAATCAGAGGTGGGCTAGGGATGCAAGAATGCCTGTCCAGCTCAGTTTCCGTTTACCAAAATTTACAGATTTCTTCCAAGGCTGAATGGAAAGAATTTCACATTTTGAGAACTGAACAGGTTGTGAACATAAGCATTCCATTGGCCAACATGGCTAAGAGCACAGCTTGGTGGGGCTGCCCATAGACTTCCAAACTTCAGTCTTTGAACCCTCGGCTGGTACAGAAAGTAGCACACCAGCTGCAAGGGTGTCAGGAGGACACAAAGCTTCAAAGGCCTTTCTGAGCTCGCAGGATAGGCTCCATCTTTTCCTCTAGTTCACCAGACAGTTTCCACTGGCTGACGGATTGTGCCGAAGTGTCAGGATCTGAGGTGGCTTCAGGGCTCCATCTTCTGGCCAAAGGCCAGAATAACAGCCCTAGTAGTTGCAGGATTGGACCCGCAGCCTACTGCAGCAACCAGGGCCCTTACGAGCATCACCCAGGAGCCCTGAGGAAAGAGCTATATAGGACCCAGTTCTTCCCTCAGCAATGAGGGTCTCCTGGCTTGTTTTGGTGCTTCCTGCTGCTACAGGAAACCTTGGCCGTGGACTTGCACTCTGTCCCTACTCTTGTTCCTGACCCTGCTGCAAGTCTTTGGCTGCTGTCCCTACTCTGAGCCTTGCTTCTCCTCCCGCTTGGGCTGCAAATGTACCCTCTCCTTCAGGGGACCTTCTGGCTCTTGACTCCTTGTTTGTGCTTATCTGCTACTGGCTTGGAATCCAGATTGGACTTTGGTTAGTACTGGGGATTAAGGTGTCTGGATCCTGGTGATCAGAAGTTTAACTGGTCACCACGGCTTGGACTCTGACACTAAGAACCATTAATAGAAGTGTCGCCATCAGAGGGTGGCCTTCTAATTGAGGACATCCTGGCCTGGCCCACGGACCGTCCATAAAGGAACTGTCATAAAGGGGGTCATCCGCACTGAGCACCTGCAAGCTAGGCAAGCACAGTCACAGTCTTCTTGGGCACCACTCAATCATCCCTTTATTGCCATGATTTATATACCACTCTTAATCCAATGAAATATCCAAGAAGGGACCGATAAAAAGGGGAGAGAGAAAATAAGCACATATCATTGACAAACGGAATCAAAACCTCGCAACAATAAAGCTGCAGCTAGTTAGACAGGGAAAGCTTGTTTCAATTAAAAAATAAATATTCATGCTGGTCCCTGCCTCACAGCAAGAGGCAGGGAGTTCCACAGGGGAGTGGGAGCTGTGCAGAGTGTGATGTAAAGCAGGGCTGTTGAACTTCCTTCAGCTTGTAGGCTGAATTTCTTGTCTCCAGGGGTGCATTCCGGAAGTGGGCAGGTAAAAGGAGCATGGCCGTAATACCAAAGAAACCAGCATGTTTCAGTCTACATTTCTAATTGCTAATCCAGAGACATTTCAGCTGTTTTGAATGGGGGACAATTCTACCAGAATTGGGAATCCATCAAATGTTCAGTGCTCAAGCAAAAGAGGAATGTTCCCCAGGTTAAAAGACAGCAGTTATGCATAGCTTTCAATCCAAAAATAAAAATGCATGTGTGCAAATGTTATGCAAATTTATGTCTTCTTTTTTTGGTAACACAATTCCCCTTGTTAAGCATAAGCATCTTGCTCTGTCTGATCCAAACTGTGGGGAATGCAGAGAGAGAGAGAGAGAGAGAGAGAGAAAGGTGGGGGAGGAGAAATCCAACAGCAAGGCCAAAAGAGAAGGAAAGGGGCCGGACATGGATATGCCCGTGTGGCTACACGGATCAGCCTTTCCATTCTGCACCTGCCAATTGGCTTAAAAAAACCGGATCACTCTCCCGGCGGGGGAGAGAAGAGGCAAAGGAAATGCCCCCAGCAGCCATCTCTCAGCCACGCCAGCAGGTTGCAAAGCCAAACGCAGCAGCCAGTCAAGGCCCCCCCACGCTGCCTCAGCCCTTCCCCGGATGTTTGGTCCCGGGAGGGAGAAACGGAGGCTTCACACCTGGTCCTCTGTGCAGCGCTGGGAGGCACCAATCTACGCGTGGCTGAGTCAAGCGGCGCTTCCCCCGAAGGCAGCCAGCCTGTTCCCCTGCACCCCACTGTGCACACCCCCTGCTATGCTGAGGAACCTGCTTGCCCAGGGAAGGAAGCAGCAACCTGTGGGATGGAGATGCACCTGCAAAGGTGAGGAGCACTTGGAGATGAGGGGGGCTTCTTGTGGGAAGAGGGATGCGGGAAAGCCCAGAGTCCGGCCTCGCCACCACAAGTCCAGTGGGAGCCTGAGGCAAGCGCTCGTCTCCAGAAATGTAGCTCAGCCTGAAGGCAACATGTCTCAGCACGCTGGAGAAGACCCACCAAGCGGGACCTCTGTGTCTCCTCCGACTGCTATCTAGAGCACCTTCAGGGCCTCTCCCTCCTTCTGGCTCTTTGATGTTGAGCCAAACATGGACTGGACACCTCTTCAAATAGAGAACATTTCACTGCCAGCTCTCTGGAGTACGGACCTGTGGAACAGAGCCCCTGAGCAGGGGACCTATTGCAGGTATCTTGCTGAGCAGCCGACTCGCTCACGAGGCTTCCCAGATCAAGGAAGTGATTGTCAAAGGACAAAGTTAAGGTTCAGCATTCAACTTCACGCTCACTAGTACAACCTGGACACCAAAGGCCTTCCTTCTTCTTTTTCCCAAACAAAGGATATTTCTGGGTGATGAATCTTCAATCAGAGGATTCTTGCCCTTGGTCTAGGCTGCCCTTGGTTGACATATTAACTTTGCCCATTTGTGCTGAGAAGCATTCAGAATCACAGAAAGCATAGACTGGAAAGTTACACACACCACTGAAGCATGGCTCTCTCCCCTTCCAAGGCACCGTGCCCTCTTCCCAAGCTCTAACTTTTAAATTTTAATACGCCAGCTGCCAGACTTTGCCCACTGGTTTCCCACACACGAAGCAGGCAGAAAAGTGTGCCGTCTCTGCATTCAGGAGCCTTTAGGAAATTTATTTTTTGGCTGAGAAATAAACTTGATAAATAAGTACTGTGGCTTGTTAAACAATATTATTTTTATTAAAAACATCACTGTGTATGTTTACTTGCTTCTTCTTTATATTTCCACTCCACCTTTTAGGGAAAAGCCGCCCCAAGGTAGTTCTGGGTCATATTTGCATGCCAGCTTCCTCCAAGGAACTCTGTGACATCCTGAAGTTTGTTCCATGTTAACTTTGCAAGAGCCCACAAGGGAGGGAAGCTAGGCAGAGAAAGTGACTTGGCCTGTCGTGCCCAAAGGGATTTGTCTCCAACCTTCTGAAGTCAGCCTCCACCAGAGCCAAAGGGAAGGAAAGTACAGGAAACCGTCAGTTGTCATTTGCTTTCCCAGATCTTTAGCAGGTAATATGCAAATATCTACACATGCCTGCTGCTTATCACTAGGCAGAAACGGCAGCTTTAACTTTTTCTTGCTCTCACTTTAGCCTACTGAAAAGCAACCTGGAAGGATTCCCTGGCCTGACATTTAGCCTTGAGCATTAGGAATAGCATCAGAGACGGTTGACATCCTGATCCAGTCCAGGAGCCAAATTGAATGTTGAATTTTGTCCTCCTCCAGTCCTTATATCTGAGACTCGCGACTGATTTCCACATGCACGAAGAGCACTGCAAAGGCTCCTCACTTGGTACCATTCAGAGGAGCACCTGAATTGTTTTCACTGAAAAGCGCTGCAGTTCTGTGGGAGCAGCCAAATGCACTAGGCACGGCTCTTCCCAGAATCAAGACAACAACGCTGCACCTACCTGCCAGGTTGCAGGTACAGGTGTGGCTCCTCTCAGAAAAATAACAATGGAAGCTCTCATGCAGCACCAAGCTGGTTGAATACACCGATATTCAATCCCAGACTTTAAGAGCAAAGAACCTCTCTGTTCATTTTCTCCCACCTTCAAGTAGTTTTAACCTCCAGTTCTTCTGGTCCCCAATATGCAAAACCTGGCGAATGGGGGTAAATTCTTATCAATGCCAAAGTGAAGCAAAATTCTCACCTCTCCCTGAGAGCAATCCAGAACTGCATGAGGTTTTCCAAATGGGTCTGTCGTACAATGTTTTGCATTACCACATGTTTTGTTTTCAGCCCTTTTCGTCATAATCCCTAGCAAAGGGCTTGCTGCCAGTCCTCACTCCCAGTTCCAAGCTCTTTTCTTTGGGAATCCAGAATCTGGGACCAAATTCATAGAATCATGTAGTTGGAAGAGGACTAGAAGGTCATCGGTCCAACCCCCTGCTCAGTGCTGGACTCAAGAACTTGGAAGTCTAGTTGATACCCTTCATGCTACAGCCTTGGTCCCAAATTTGGAAACTCAACATGCACAGGCAGTTTTATACATGCCTGGATCACATATAATCCCCAGGCAGGCGGTGATGGTGGGGGGTCATTCATGTGCAAAAGCCCATTTGCCTGGAGAGTGAAGTTCAAAGTGAGACATGGTTAAACATTGTAGGACTGGCATGTGTTTAGCTTTGCTTTTTGGAAGTAGAGCAAGTCCTCTTGTTTGTCCTCTGATGCCTTTTCAGTTCCCAGAGAAAACGGTCTTACCC
Source organism: Varanus komodoensis (assembly GCF_004798865.1). Lineage (NCBI taxonomy): Eukaryota > Metazoa > Chordata > Lepidosauria > Squamata > Varanidae > Varanus > Varanus komodoensis. The sequence continues at coordinate 9,380,166 of NW_025335440.1, read as the reverse complement.
AAGATGGACAGAGATGGGTCAGGCCCCAAAGCGGTTCTTTCTCGAAGCAATATGAGCAGAATTTCCCAGCGCAGATCTATGGAGAATCCTGTCTTCTTCCAAGCATGCCTACCTCCAGAGAAGGATATGCATTTTCTCCCAGCCAGCTTTGACTCTGGAAGAGCCTGCCCCTCACCAAGCTTGGTGGAATTCCTTCCCCAGACTTCTGCCTCTGGTCTTTGCAGGAAGAGCCAAGACAAGCCCTGCACGGTGGAAGCCCTCCATCACGCAAACCCTAGGCCCAGGGCTCCAACACATCCCCCTGTTTCGTCGTTCACACGTAACAGGAAGAGAGAACAAAGGCCAGGGGACACCTGTTTGCTCAAGAATGGTCCCAGCAAGAAGGTGAGTGTCGTTTTCCATTCCAAAGTCCCTGGACAGCAAGAAGAGCTCTGGGTGGGCAGGACAGAGAGCTCAAAACGTTTTGGTCTTCAGATCGCAGGAGTCCCCACCAGCATGTCCAGTAATCAGGACCAGAACAACTGGCAATCTGCTTTCTGCAAGAAAAGTTCCGCACACAGAAGGTCCCTGGTTTGATCCTTTGGCTGGAGGGTGCCAGGCTGGGGAAAGACGGTCAGTAAGGTGGGTTCCTACAGACCTGGTGGGCAGAGGTAGCAGAGGTGGAGAGAACGAGGCCGTTGCCCCGATGGGCAACCAGCACCTTCCCTTGAACGTCAGCGGTAGCATCCAGAAAAAAATAGGGGGCCTAGAGTGTGGCAACTTGCATTCTGGGAGGGCAACCTTGTTTCATGTGTTACTTTTCCAAAAGGGATAACGGCATATTATTTCTCAGGCAAGCCCTGTTCACTTCGACAGGGTTCGATTTCAAAAGAGCATGCAGAGGCGGACTGCAGACCCGCTTGAGTCTCAGTCTGAGATTCAGCTAATCCTGGGAACGCCATGCTAATCCTGGGAACGCCATGGGCAACACTCTCCGTGTTGGTTGTTCTCCGATCCTCATTTTTCCAGCCCAGTCCACCCTTCCCTCAGAGGCTGTTTGCTTGCTTGCTTGTTCCCGTGTTTGTTTTAGCTTTCACATATAAATTCTTTGGCACTCTCCTGCCCATTTCTCACAATGCCATCATCCTTGCGTTAGGAAGCAAGCTTCCTCATGTAATTCGTTTTTAACATTATTTGCGGCAATACAGGCACTTCTTGCATGCATTTCTCCCTAGTAAGTTTTTGCCAGCGATGCAAACAATTCCTTTGTATGCATTGTTTCTTCTGTTTTTAATTGGAGATCTACACTGAAAAATTTGGGAAACTATCAGTTTTGAAGGATAACTGAGTTCCAGCTCATGTGCTGGTTCACAAGTGTGGCTGCTGGTCTGTTGGCACCAAGATGCAACCCAAATAAATTCTCCGCAGGCAGCTCTGCCGCAGCAGGGAGTCGAGGCTCAGCCAGCCTTGAGATGTGCAGATAAACTCTCTCCTAGGCAGTGCAATTCTTGTGTGCAAGGAGCACTAACACGGCTCAGCCGGCCCCAGCCGTGACCCAAATCACTCTTTCCCACAAGCAAGGGAGCTGCGAAGATTCCCAACGGCTGTTCTTAATCATTCTGCAGCTCTTCCCGATGGCCTAGAAATGACAATTAGCTGCATTTGCTCAGTTTCCTCTATAATATTTCAGCAACTGAGCTGGATCGCTGTGCATGCATCTCTCCCCCTCTCCCCATCTCAAGTGCGAACAACTGAAAAAGAGAGAGCCGTCTGGTCTGGAGAGCATCCTATGAGCTTTATCTTGACAACAGATAACAGGGAAGAAATGGGCTTTCTAAAGCCACAGGGCCTGGGGGAAAGCAGTTAAGAGACATAAAGCGGGAGACAGGAGGGAACTGCAAACCAAACAGGATGTTCTGCACAGGAAAGCTCTCTGGAAGCAAAGTGGGGCCACTCACACGTAACCTCAAAAGAAGAAATGCCCCATGCCCCCCCCCCGCCCGCAACCTCTGGATTGGCCCCAGTCCTGGCTGGGGATAAGGGGAGCTGCCATCAAAAACATCTCGGGGAGGACCAAGGTGTGGGGAGATTGCTCTCACCACTCCCTCACACTGCCTCTTTACATACTCCCATAAGCAGAGAGCAAGTCCCTGCCCCTGTGTGACTACAGTTCAAGGGCCAAAACATAGATGAGAGAGAGAGAAGAAAGGTGCTGGATAGGGGACATGCCGGGTTTGGGCAGGGCTGGTTTTCTGCAACAAAATGGCGACTCGGGGTGTGGATGTTACCACACATCCGCGCTCTCCCACACAAGGTCCTGGTGGCCCTTTCGGCGGTGCTCCCCTGCTGCGAAAGTGCGCAGAGCCCGGAGGTGCATGGAGGCATCTCCGTTGTCGGGGCAGTTCCGGCACTTAAGTCAGAGTGCTCTGCAACGAGCAAACCAGGCCAGATGTTTGAAAGGCTGCCCAGAAAGAGGTGTTGTCCTGTGAAAACCAGGGTCCCAAATCACAAACTGTCCCATTTTAATCCCGTTTTGGCCTGTCCAAAGTGCTTTCGACACATTCACAGCCTAATCCTATTCCTGTCCTATCCTTTCAGCCGTGCTACAATTATCCTCCCCACTCAGGTGGGCAGGGGGTGTCATACCTGACTCCGCAGTGCCTTGCAAGGTGGTGGCCCCACCATGAGGCAAAGTGACACAGCCAGTCCAACTCTCTCACCACTAGGCCATGTTGCTGCTTTTGTGGCTAATCTAGGCTGCCTCATCTGGTCTCCTCCTTCCAAAGTGCTGTTGCAAAAAGCCCCCCCCCCCCCCGGGGTAGGGAATGGCTGCCAGGCCAGGCTGTGCTCACGAGGAGGCGCTGTGGCCGCACTGGGGCCTTTGTTTGAGCAGAGCGCCAGGAAGAGCCGAGCGGAACGTGGAGGCGGGCGGTGTGGGGCTGGGGGAAGGCCCTGGGCGTGCCATGGGACCCGAGCCCACCCTCTGCAGTTGCCACAGGGGCAGTCGCTTGACCCCTGTGGGGGTAAGAGATGGCAGCCCACCTACTCATCTTGGGCATGTGGAACGGAGCAGGGTGGAGGCGCTGCCATCTGGGGGTGTCCCTTGCCCTGCTCCCCAGACAGGAAAAGGCCTCAGGTCAGCGCTCGCCCTCTTCACTGCCTCTGTGGCTCAAGCTTACCCCTCTGGTGGTGGTGTCCTTTCGTCACCTGCAGGAGGCCCAGCTCGCAAGGAGACACGCCGCAGCTCCTTCTGGCACGTTCGGTTCAGGGTGCGCTGCAAGGAAGGTCGACAACCGTGAGTCCCCCTTTCTGTTTTGGCCCCGTGGGTGGCCTGTCCCGCCGCCCCCCCCCGATCAAGCCAGAATGTGCCCTGGAAGCAAAACTGGAGACATTCAGACTTTCATCATGAGAAGAAAGACTTGCCGGAGAAGACCATCATGCTGGGGAAGTCAAAGGCAGAAGGCGAAGAGGAAGACCAAATGAGAGATGGATGGACTCCATACAGGAAGAGATGGATGGACTCCCAGCCTTGACTTTGGAAGGCCTGAGCAGGGCTGTCGTGGGTATGACATTTCGGAGGGCTTCCAGTTGGAGGGTCGCCATAACCTGGAGACAACATGATGGCACAAGGCAACCACAAACAGATCCGTAGTTAGCCTCCCCTTTCTTCCTGCCCTTGACGTTTACCAGCACGATTGTCTTCTCCAGAGTCCTGCTTCTCATGATGCATCTGAAGCACAACAGCCACAGCTTCAGCTCCTGCTGCTGGCCAGCAGCTGCCCTTCGGGAGTTTCTCTGTTGCCATGAGAGATCTCCTTTCTCTTCTGCCGATGTGACCTGAGAAGGGAGGATGCCGCTTACTCTGGTGACCCTCGTGACTCCACTTTGCCCATCCCCCCTCGGATGACCTTGGTAGGTTGTTGAAAACAACCACAAAATGCCCACCGGACTTTCAATGCCAGAGTCAAATTTCACACTCAGTATGCAAAATTTGTATTTCAGATGTGGAATTTCTCTTTCAGCAATGGGGCTTCTGAAACAATCCTACACTCTCAGCTGTGTTTTGCATGACACACAGAGCGGGGTAAAAGTATTCAGACATGCTTGTGGCATTTTCTAAAAGATTTCTACACTTCCCAGATGCCAAAGCCGCCTGGGCATTTTGCAATATTCCTATGCAATTGTATTCTTCTGTGCTATTCTCCTTCCTTTTCATTTCTCTTCTGTTACATTGTTCAGAGCTTTCAAACTCAACGTAAGTATAGTGTGTGAAGAGTATGGCAGTTATGCATACTTGCTAGGCCAGATAACAGGACTTCCAGAATAACCCCAAGTTCTAGGACTCTTAATATATATTATTAGAGGATATTAGAAGAGTCATCACTAACAGAAAGTCTTAGGATGCCCTCTGGTGGTTAAAAAGCGCCACTTCCATTTTCCACTCTTCGATAATTGTTTAGCTGTATCAGACTAAAAATGCTGGGCACACATGACCAACGTAAACTCAAACTGGAACACACTTGGATATTAAAATCCGTACTTTCCCCTGAAAACCTGAAATCCCAGATGGGGGTGGTAGCAGTTCTCTTCACTATGTCTAAAAATATCATCCTTATTATCTTTTCATGGGGGCTCCAAAGCCCTGGTGACCCAGACTCTAATTAAGCTTGATTGGATTGCTTGGTTGCATTTATCCAGAGCTTCACATCACTTCCAATCAATTGGTCACAGTTATCAGGGCTGACTGAATGTTGAAATTATAAGCAAGCATGGAAAACCTGAGGGATTTGCATTGGCTGGGGGAATTGCATCGTTCGCTTTTTAAAAAGCAAATCCTTTGCTTGCACTTAACTGTGCGGTGACATCCAAGTGCACTTAGTTAAGTGTGTCTCGCACCTGAGCACTATGCCTGGACTGAAGCAGCCCGTACCAGAGGATGCAAATTAAATCTGGAAGTCCTCTTGGGGCACAATCCTGTGAGCTCCTGGTGTTATTGGGAGAGCCAGAGGTTTATTCCGCAACCTCAGCGCTGGGGTTCCAAGGGCACCCACCCCACCCACCCCAACACCTGCCTCTGCAAGGATACAACTGGCCCCAGAAGGTGGAAAGGGGGGTTTGGGGCTGTGGGAGGAGGGGAGGCTGCGGCATCTCCCTGCACTGAGGTTGGGGGCTTACATGGGCCAGGACTGGGCAGCACTCTCAGCTCTACTTACTGGCTTCCCCATTTTACATGGAATCCTCCCACCCACCCCAAAATAACCAATGTCCCCATGATTATGACTGCATTGCAATTATACACTGCATTCCTATCCTGTGTTTTTGTTTTTCTTCTTGAGAGGACACCAAGATAGCTTACATGGCTCCCTTTGATCCTCACAACAACAACTCTGCAAGGTAGGTTGGGCTGAGGGTGGGCAACTGGCCCAAAGTCACCCAGTGAGCTCCAAGGCCCAGTGGGGACTAGAAGCCTGATCCGCTAGTTTAACCCTCGAATCCCTATGTCACACTGACTCTCTGTGAAGTTAGTTGGTGAAGCCAGTCTCCAGGTTCTTTCTCTGTGGTTCAACCAAAGCGGGGCCTCCTCGGTGGTGGTACCACTGCTCTGGAAACTTGTCCAGGGAAGTCCATCTGTGATGCAGATCAGGCAAGAGGCAAACTTTTTTTTCTATTTTCAGGCACCATTTTCTTGGCTATTCAAGTAACATTTAGCTATTTTGAGTTATTTGGGGACCATTTACGCAGAAACATGATGCACAAATTGAGATATTGACCACACATATTGCCATGGCATTCCCTTCAGACCTTCCCCTATCGTTGCTTCGTGTCTGAAGCAAGAGGAAATGAGCACAGAGGCATCACTAATCCATCACCAATCCATTCAGTTTATATTTCCCATGCATATTATTAATAATTATATTTTTACACTGCCCAGTAACTGAAACTCTCTGGGCAGTTCACAACAGAGGATAAATACAATACAAAAAAAAAACAATAAAATCATCATAAAATAAAGTGCAGATTTTTAATGCCAAATTTAAAAAGCTACAATAGCTTTCACAAATGGAGTTGCAAGACCTCTTCAGCAATGCCCCAGGAATGCCCAGTTATAATGTAAAACTAATCAAATGCCCTGTAATGGAGGACAGTCTTAATGTGCAACCAAAAAGATATCAAAATTGGCTCCATGTTGGCTTTAAAGTGGGGTGCCACTGAAAAGCCCCTTCTCTTTGATGCCCCAACTAAGCCTCCCTTGGAGGTGCCACTCAGAGGAAGGCCAAGATCTTCATTGTCACGTCCAGGTGGTTCGGAGCTGGGGGAGGCATCCTGTCAGGTGTTGTGGTTGCAAGCCATGCGTGACTTTATAGGTTACAATCAGCACCATGACGTGGCCTTGGAAGCACATGGGCGGGCAGTGCAAGTGAGCCAGAACAGGGGTGGTATGTGCAGGACTTCTGGTCCCTGTTAATAGTCTGGCTGCCGCATTCGGCAAAAGCTGCCGCTTCCAAACAGTCTTCAAGGGCTGCCCCATGTACCATGCATTGCAGTAGTCTAGTTCAGGAATCGCCAGAGCATAGAGTGCTGAAAGCAGGCTAGCTCTGTCCCGAAAGGGGCACAGTTGAGTGATCAGCCACACTCAAAGGCACTCTGAGTCACTGAGGCCAGTTGGGCCTCAAGTGACGAAGATGGATCAAGGAGCACTCCCAGGCTACAAACCTGCTCCTTCGAGGGGCATGTGACCCCAGAACAGGTGGAATTCCCTCAGTGCAGTCAGAAGACCCACCACTAACAGCATCTTGGGCTTGTCTGGCTTAAGCGTGCTTGCTAGCCATTAACGAGCCCATTATCCAGCCAGACACCAGCTTAGCCCATCTGCAGCCTCACCTGCCTGAAGACGAAAAAGAGATACCGCTGGTGTCATCCGCACACTGATGGGAATGCATTCCAAAGCACTGATGACCCGCTGTTGAGAAAGCAGCATTTCCCAGACCACTGGATCCTGTTCCGGATGACGCCCGTCAACGGAAGCAGTGATTCCTGGCCCAGAGATGCTCCAGAGAAGTTGGTCACCCCTGTGTCACAAGCACTGTAGTGTCATTATTCTGTGTTACCTGGCAAAGTGCCTGTGACATACTTTCTGCCTTATTCTGTAGAGAGGAGAATGTTTTTTTCCATTCCCATTTTATGCACCAAATTTATACCACCCCCACCCATTCCAAAGCACAGTTAAAAGTTAATGTCCATACAGTTCAAAGCTTTGCATGTGCACACACCCAAAATGTATAGACAAATGTATGTATTACAGAAAAGTGTATGCAGGAAGACTTTATCAGGGAAAATTGCCTGGAGAAATGCATAAAATTTGAAAAATACTTACAACATGAGTAGGGATGCGAAGATCAGTCTGGAATCTGCCTTTTGAGAAAGGTGCATAGAAACTTAGAAACAGGGCGAGTCAGAAGGGGTCTCCAGGGCCATCTAGTATGACCCCTGGCTCCAGCCAGCTCCACTCACGACATGCCTACCACGTGTATGAAATATGTATGAATTTTAAGATGAGTTTTAAGAAAAAAATAAAGTAGAAACAGGACTGTAAATGTAGGAAAAATGAGAAACTTGGCAGAATTGAGCTGGACAGATTTCGCCCTCCCTATGATTTTGAATGACCTACATTACCAACCCTGCCCTCTTCCATTGGATTTCTTTGCATTTTGTTTTATTTTATTTTATTTTATTTTATTTTATTTTATAACTCTTCAGAGGCACTGCACTGCCTATTTCCAGCAATATGACATGACTTTCCCTCATGGGAAAGTACCTGCCTCAACCTCTTCCATTTGCAGGTTAAGATGCTCCTATTTATTTGCTTTTCGGCGCCAGGATAAGACCTTTTTATTTAAAACTTATTTCAATGGTTAATTTATTTATTTAACTAGGTTTTTTTTTTTTTAGCTGAGAATGCACTGAGGTTTTATTGAGGTTTTATGGTATTGGGGGGTTTATTGTATTGGGGGTTTTAATGTATGGTTGACTTTTTTGATGTTGTGAGCCGCCCCGAGGCTTATTGTGATGGGGCGGCATAGAAATGTTTTAAATAAATAAATCTTGAAACTCCGGGATTCCCGGGCCGTGTGGCAGCCCTTGCGAAATTAAACAGGGCTCATGGTCAGCAGTGCTAGAACCTTGAATGAAGAAGGGAACCACTAAAATTCACCCCTTCTGTTTGCTTGTTCCTTTTCCAAAGCTAAAGTGTTGCTTTCTTCCCCATTCACTTTTTTATGTCAATGGGCTGAAATTTGGCTTCGGCTCGCTCGAGCCGTAGGCAGGGATCTTTTTCAAAATACGTATTCGGCCTCCTGCAAGGCAGATGACGTGCCGTCAGCGGATGACGGCGGTGTCATCATGACACAACAACTCTTGAGTGTGACTCAGGGGAGCGTTCCCAATCCCTGAATGGTTTTTTGGAAATCGAGCACCTTCCCTTCCAGAGAGAGGTCACTGACTGAGCACGTCTTCTTGGCATGGCAAGCTTGCTCTGCGTCTCAGAAATTCCCTCTCCCAGTCAAGGTTACGAGGAATTGTGATTGACTCAGCCTGATGGAATAGCAAGTTGCCTGCCCCCTAAAAATAGACCACCCTTTTCATCTTCCCAACATAGCTCGCAAGCCCCTGATATAATCGGCCGCGAGGGGCCAGGGAGAGAGACAGATCTAGGAGCGAGGAGTGGAGTGGAGCCAGTCTCCGCCGTTGAACACTCTAAAACGTGGACCCCCCGAGATACAACCCCGGGATCTGATACGAAGAAAAGGCCATTCCGGATTGGGAACGTTCTGTAAGTCGTGGCTTGGGGTGCTGTGACGGGGCGGGAGGGCTTCATAGAGGCAGCACTGAATGCGGACGGGGCTGTGATATTTCTAGGCTGCTCCGAAGAGCAAAAGCCCTCTCAGCACGGAGCGAGGGGGGCTCTCATCCCGTGGGAGCTGAGGATCGCTAAAGAAACACGCCCAGCTTCTCTAGGAGGATCTGAACCTTCCACTGGTTCCTTTTGCTTCTTGTTTTTCATACAATGAGGCGTGTGCCTTTGATGCGAGGGTTTGATGTCATGTCCGGGTTATGGGCCCAGTGGTCGACCCACGTTGTGCTTCTTCGGGGGCACCGTCCAGCGCTCTCCACTGCAGATGCTCAAACTGCTCCAAACACTGGAAGCTTCCGCACATCCAGTTCGCGAAGCAAGTCACGCCAGCTGCCGTGCGCTGGGCGCTGTGCTTCCACCCAGACAGCCGTTTCCGGCCATTTCCGCTTGGGTGCAGTGCCGAGGAGGGTGACGGAAGGCGGTCCGAGCACCAGTGCAAGCTGGTGCAATCCAACTTCCTCTCCCCCAGGCACAGCCCTTTCCCACCTCTTTGTGGCCCAGTGGTGTCCTCAGAGCTGCACCACGCGCCCCCGCCCCCAATGCTCCATGGAGCCACGTGCTTCCTTCTCTTACCTGCTGCCAAAAGGAGGAATTGGGGAGGCGAGGGACAGGCCTCTCTGTGCTCACTGCAAGGAGGGCAGGTCAGGCTCCTGGTCCCTCAGAGCCCCAGGGTTTCTGAATAATCCGACACTTCCTGGCAAACAGGGCCAGAAGCCCATAGAATCTTGACTTGGATAGAACGCAAAACATCCCAGAGGGCAAGGGATGGATCCAAATTCAGAACCTTGCATGTAAGTTGCGCTTCAAAGCCCCTGCAAAATGGATGAACCTGCTTTCGTCAAAGGTCCTGCCCTTGCCCCTACCTCCCACCCTCCCATAGTTTGCCTTTCCTGAGACCTGGGAAGGCCGGTCCCCCTTTTCATATCACCAATAGATCACAGACCCATATGTGGTTTTCGGAGTTTGAGAAAGCAACTGCACAGGTCGTCTTGGTACAAATGTTGGGCCTAGAGAAAAACCAGACAGAATCGCATTTGTCAGCACTGTCTCCAACTTTTCTCATCATATATGGACATCCACTCGGTGAGGCGATCCACTGCCGTGGGTGAGAGTTTCATCCCTGTTTGTTTCTGATAGGAATTTACCAGATTTCATGCATTCCTCCATGTTTAGATGGTCTTTAGACTTTCAAAAATGGGACTTTGAGCTCTTAGCACCTGAGGTTGCATCTCGGTGTATTCAACCATATTAGTGCATTGCTGAGACGGAGCCCTCAATGTGGAGAAATGCAAAGCAGGCAGGCACGATCTAAATGAAATTATCTAGGATTGTGGGATTTGGCCAAAGCAGATGGGTGGGAAATGTGGTTTCACTTTATTTTTATAAGAATTTTGGACCATCGCAATAGGGAGGGGCAGGGAAAGGGAAGCAAAGCACCAGTAGGAACCAGGGTGAGCCCTCAGCCCTGGCCTCCCCCACGTCCCACCCTGGGACACCCCTCTTTCTCACTTCTAAGGCACAGCAGGGATCAGGGGGAGACAGCCAGTATGGCTCCTTCCACACCAGCTGCAAAGAGGGTGGAGAGGGGGCTTGGTCTTTGGAGCCCCTGCCCTGAGCTGCAGGACCTGAAAGCTGAGACCCCAAGTAATTCCAGTGTTGCGGGGGGGGGGGCATACAATAGCAGCCTTAGAAACTGGAATGTCGAACTTCTGCCTTCAAAGCAGAGGGTTTTGAGATGCAAATTGCCTGCACGGACGTTTTCTCATTTGGGCATGTGATCTCCAGTTGCCGTTGTGTACGCGGTCGCTTTTCTGGCTACCAATTAATTCATCTGCAGGTGCCGTGGCGGAGGGACGGGATCACAACATAGTTCAAACAGCATAAGGAAAAAGATCAGGCTAGTTTTGACAACTCCCGCTCACTTCGGTTTTGAACATTGGCTTTGGGAGCTGCAGCTCCTGTTGTCGTAGGCTGAGCTGCCCGCAGTTGCGGTGTTGGTGGAAGGCATCACACAATCGCATGTCAGGCCCAGAAGAGGGAGGGAGGCAGGCAGGCATGCTTTGGGCATCACACGGTTGTTCTCTGCCACACACAGCATGTGGCTGACTTCAAATGAATGCTAAATAGGAAGAGGATTGAGTTCTGCGGTCACGTTTTCTCTCTAGAATTCTGTAGAGCTGTGCTGATTAAAACAATGGGCTCTTAGTTTCTCTCAGGCTGCTGATGCTGAATTGCAGGGGGTGGCGGGTGGGGGGTCGGTCCTGGGGCCTTCTGGCAAGTGCGGCAGGTCAGGCCACGCAGCTTCAGCAGAGCCGCCCTGCTACAATCCTCTTTTCTGCACGGCTCTTGGTGGTGCAGGAGTGTAGGATCTCAGGTCTGTGGTGCAAATCTGTCCAGCCTGGAGTCCCCTCCACTCCTGGGGTGTTCTTCTCCTGCCCCACCCATAATCCCCGGGAATAAATGGCCAGTGCAATCCTATACACGGCTTCCGACAAGTAGGTGCCAGTAGGTGTAGGTGCTTCGAGTTGGCTGAGTTTGCCAAGGAGATTGTGGCTTCCCTGTCTCTAAACATTATTACCAATGGGAACTGCAACAGAATGTTGCAGTGCATCCTTACCTTCTAGCAGGAGTGCTCCTGCTCAAGTTTCTAGCCCCTAAGCATGTGTTCTTCCAGGATACTCCATTCCATCCCACTTCCATTTGTATTTCGAATGGACTGTCAGCATTTCATCACTACTGAAGCTGCTCAGTTCCACTGTACTCTTTTAGGGGAGCCTGTTTCTTCTTTGGATGCAATCCTTTTTGTATCCAAACAGAACACAGCCCTGTGGGAAGGAAGGAAGCCATGCTGGAAGCTGTAAGACTAAACATCCTGTTTGAACATGCAAAGGTTTGCACCTTTTAAAGAGTTTTCTGCTACTCTTACAAGCATGTTAACATTTCTCTTTTATTTCTCAGTGGTCCCTCTTTGGCACCAATCCTGGTAGCCCAGGGACACTGAATTTGCTATTTTGAAACCCTTCTTGTGCCAAGGATCTCCTACTTCTGCATGTCACACTGAGTTTCGGTTTCTTTTTTCTTTTCACTAAGGTGGAAAGGTTGGAAAATGAAACTGGTTTACATTAATGTGATCCTGTTTGTTGCTCTCATTTTTATGCCTCCTGGGTCACAGGAATTTGGCTGTATCACTTTACCTCCCTGCTAGGAAAAACATCATGTGATAAACTACCGTAAATGCGGTTGCTGAGAAGGACGCAAGGCAGGACTGATTTAAAACAGAGCAGATATCAGGCCTACTTTGCATCCCACGGGGGCCACGATGCCTTACCCAGAAGTTCTCCTGTGCTTTTAAATTCACACTGGTGGAGCCAAGAGATGAACAGCAAGAGCCTTTCCCACGCGTGGCATCCCACCCCCCATTCGCTTCCTGCCGTCGCCTCAATTTGGTCATGACACAGGTGGGCACAGTGAATGGTGCAGCAAATTCCAGACTTTCCACTCACGGTTAATGCGGTGGTGCATTTGCAGCGTTACATGAACAATGGCAAAGCACCTCTTCGCATGCACAGGGTTCCACACGGAAATGCTGGCTAGAACAGACCGCAAGTGATGTGAAAGACCCTTCCCTGCCCACAGTTAGGATGTCGGAGAAATCCTTTCCCCATTTTGCCCTTTTGAACCAATACGTGAAATGAAATAGCCTTGGAAATGCAAACCTCTTCCGGAGTACTTTCAGTGCCTACTTTGTGCAGTTTCTATTGGTTTAAATCTGTTGCCATATTTTAGTCTTTGCATTGTTGCTACAGGTTGACTTTGGTTTGGACTTCTATTTTATACTATAGTTTAAACTGCTGTAGTGTTTCTCAAATCAAATTTATCATTTTAATCGTTAGGAACAACTGAGGGAGCTTTGGTAGTTGGGTAATGTTGTCCCTGGGGTCGTGATAGGTCAGACATGACTTCGCAACTAACAACAACAACATAGAAATGTAAAAAAAAAAATAAATGGAATTTGCACCTCTCTAATTGGAAATGCATTTAGAATTGCACACAGTGAAAATATCATTCAGCAATGCATTGCATTACGAAAATTCTTGTTATATCTACCTAGCTAGCTATAATTTGGCAGAATTGCATGCAAAAAGGCAAGGCTTTGGAGTGATGTGCATGAATCTCGATGCAGAGGTATAAAAACCAGTTTTGGAACTTGTTTGGGGCAGAGAAAAACAGAGCAGAACCAAAACTACAGATATGCCTGTTCCCATCTGAAGCCCTGCAGAGTCCTTGTCAATCAAACACACAATACTGGACAAGATGGACCAGGGGGACTTAGCCTCAGGCTTCCTGCTGAAGGCTTAGTCAGCAGAGGCATAAGAGATTAGTGGAACACAGGCCTTTGGGTAAGAATTTCATTTCAATACGAGATTGATGCATTTTCCAAAATTTGCAACGTTCTCCAATGTCAGACAAAAAGAAATTGCCATTTTAAGAAAACCTAAATGTGGGAGAAACGACAGGGACTAACCCTCCCATCCAGGCCTTAAGGTTCTTAGCGTGAGTGCTTAGTTCCGACAAGTGCGCGTTTGCTTGCCTGGGTGTTGGTGCTCACTCTGAGTTGCCGGCTCTTTTTTTCTGGAGAGGGTCCTCTTTTTAAGAGCGACATGGCAGGCAGGCAGCCCGTGGTCCTCCCCGTGCCGCGAATAGCTTCACGTGCTGAACTCCACAGGGGCAGATGAGTGAAGTCACTGTTTTCAATCAGGACATTTGCAAAGTCCTTCATGTTTCTTCAAGAACTTGACAGCAGGAGAAAGCAAAGCTCACATATTTGGCTGGAGCTGCTTCCTAATCTCTTGGCTGGATTCCAGGAGTCCAGTTCTTTCATTTCCTTCCCATGTTTACATCACCTCTGATGAAAATAGGGCATGGCAAGCTGGGTGACATGGACACAAAGAAGGAAAAGAAATGAATCTGGCCCAGATTGGGTCAAAAACAGGATACCTTTTTTTCCAGAGCAGAATTAAAACCTCACTCCTCTTGCCATCCAGGTGAATACCTTCCTAATAACTATTTAGCTGCCTCTAAACGTATGGAAGCAACCCTACATACACCCAATTTCCCTGCATACACCCAATGCCTCCTCCAAGCTGCTTTTGACACCGAGAGTCCTATCAGAAGCCATCTGTGTTTTGTATGGGCCTGCTATTTAAGGCAAGCACATCTGACATTCCACAGTCTTCCTCCCTTGGGCCTCCCAAGTAGTCTAAAAGAGTCTTGATTAGGTTGCTTCCCAGATTTTCCCTAGCAGAAAAATTTGCTAGGTTCACACTGCAACTTTCCAGATCTTGCGATACATAAGGCAAATGTCGATTAACCCTCAAAATGTGCATTTCTCCAAATTTTGCATTAGAGTTCTCTAATCAAAAAAGGCTTGCAGATTGAGTATATTGGTGCAAATAACAGACATAAAATGGATTATAATGAGCAAGCAGTTTGCCAAAATGCAAACTTGCATACAAACACACATGTATTTGGGGAGATGTGTACAAAATGCCCAAGTATGTTCGTGCAAACATTTCGCTATTTCGGTTGAGCTGAATTTCAGAGTGGAAAATTCTCAGCTGAATCGAGAAACTGAGCAGGATGCCAATTGACAGATATGGGTATCCTGAAATGAGTCTTAAAATGTTTCAGGAAGGCTGCCTCTTTGCCATTCCCCTGTAGAAGGCACAGCCCTCGCTAAAGCCGCAAGCAGGCAGCGCTTGGGAGTATGTGGGTTTGCCCTTTCCATGTGGCAAAGACGCCGAGCCTTCTCATGTGTCCCGGCAAAGACAGAGAAACCCGCTTCGGCTGCCTTCTCGCCTTTCCAAGCATTGTCGTGGGAGGGGGAGAGTCACTTCAGGGATTAGAATAGGCCTGCCTTAAAAGGCTTGGTATTCACAGCACTGGAACCTTCTCTCTGCCCCTCTGAATGGGAGGAGGGGCACAATCCACCCAGTCTTTCTTTTGAGCATATTGCACCACAAAGAGGAGGAGAAGTCCTGCCCAGTTCCCATTCTCTTCCTAGGAACTCTGCAACTCCCCCTGTCTAAAGATGGAGCCCTGGATTCTTATGAAACTTCAGGAAAGCCTCCCCCGCCCCCCCACACACCCCTTGTGTCTCCATGCCAGAAGAGAAAGGCAGAGGAAACACTTCAGAAAACAAGAGAGTGTTCCCCAGATGGCTGGGAGTAGCTTTGCACGGTAGTCATCACTGCTATTTTGGAAGGGCTTCATCAGTGCACTGGCCTGCATCCCTCGGTATTCTCAAAGAGCCCATTCCAGGTGGAGCGGTGCAGCACAGGGCACCCGTTCCTGGTGACGTCACGCCCACTGTCTGGTGAAGATGTGCAAGCAAGCACATGCACGGGCATCTTCATTTCTGTGAACAGACCAGCAAAAAGCAAGCTCGTGGCGTGTTCGGAGGATTTACCTGCAAAAGCCAATAGACTATTTTTCCTTGCTGGAAAGCGGCAAGACCCCCCACACACCTGTCTCCAAATTGCCCCTTTGCAGGCCCAACCAGAAGAGCACAATTAAAAGACTGGTTTAAGGTGCTTTAAGAGCAGTCCTGTGCCTCTTTAGGCAGGGGGAACAGCCTGTGCTCTCAGCATGACCTGGCCAGCGTAGGACTTTACCCTTAAAGGCGTAGCAGCTTGCTTCCTTAGTAACCCCTGTGCAGCTTGCCAAGATTAGCAGACTGTGTTTAAACTTTCCTTGGCTTAAAGCAGACTCCTGTGGACTCGCAACTCGATAGATGGCAGATGCCAAGGCTGGAGCCCTTCATTTCTATCCCAACCAAGCCTGGGACCTCTGAACCGGTCCAGCTGATGGGGGTGGGCTGAGGTTGGCATCCAGAGCTTGTGGATTCTCTGCCTCCCCCTTTTTCTACCTCCCTTAGAAAATCGAAGCTGCAGAAGATGCTCTGGCACGGAGCTTCCTGGGGCACCTGGGAGGGGAGAACTCCTTGCACCCCCAAAATAGTGGTTTCTACCACCTTGAAGGGGAAATCTGCCATAATTAGCTTCTTCTGACACCCTTCTAGGGACCATCTGGGCAGCCATCCTACATGTACTGACCTGGGAGTAAATCCCATTGAACTCAATGGGTCCTGATTCTGAGTAGAACTGCACAGAATCACCCTGTTCATTGCGGATGCCCGTACTCATACAAAGTTGCCTTTCTTCTTCTTTACCATGTTTTGATTGTGGGTTTTTTTTAAATAATTGGAACCCTGTTGCAATTTGCAGGTCATTTCCCAAGATACAAGTTTTTGATTGTTCTGGCTATAGGAACCAAAAATAATCAATACTGTTTACTGCAATCTTACTGGGCAATATTTCCCCATGTAGCCATCCTGCAAAATAGAGTCAACCAAAAAGCACGATGGGACGGGGGGGGGGGGGGGCGGCAGAAGAATGAACATTGTCGCTGGGAACAACTATGCCATTGAATTTCCTCTTTTGGATATGCAGAGCCTAGTCATTCCTCCTCGCTCCTTTAAAGCCACGTTACTCTCATTTCCCCTCCATTTTAGCTCCCCCTGTTTCCATCCCCCCCATTCATATTCACAGCATTCCCCCTCTTGTTTCTTTTTACACTGCTGCTCATGGAGACCCATTCTGAGTTTCCTGCTGCCTGTAACTTAGGTGTTTTCCAGCTGCACCCTGGGGGCTTCTCTACCGGCCCAGAAAGCTTCCGATTTGCCAAGTACGCAGCAGATTGCGCAAACGTTTCCCATGAAAATAACGGGGGAAACAAATGAAAGCAACATTTTCACTGTCCACAGTGGTCTTCGAGGTTTAATGTCCATTTAAATGCCAAAGAAACGTAACACAAAGGGAGGTGCACCGGTTTCATTTTTAGATTTCTGCCAAAAGGGACATGCTCGCACCCTCCACCTCTTTCTCCACCTCCCTATACAGCCCTACTCTGGCCATCCCCAAATATTATATGGCCCCTGAATACAATCCTGGCCCAGCTACCATCATCCATTGTATTCAGGGCGACTCTTTAACATTCCAGACAGTTGCCAGATACGATTATTTTTTCTCCTTCAGCCAGAATGACCCTCCCAAGCCTGGTTCTTCTCACCAGCTGCCTACTAAAAAGACAGACCCCCTCCCAGTGGCAGTTGTCATTCAGGGAACCATCTTGGCATTTTTGTACCAGGAATAGAATCCTTGCATTCCTTCAGGCATGACTCTCTCTCTCTCCCCCCCCCCCCCCCCCCTTCATCCCTGACCAAATGTAGCAAGTACAATGACTTTGCCTCAAACAAGTGCTTTTTAATAAGGTGAGGATGGCACCATGCCCCCTCCTTTGCTTTGAAAAAGACTTGTTGTCTGCATCAGCAGCATACGCCTTTCTTCTGGGATGGTCATTCTAGATCAGGGCTGACCCCGTTCACACGTTCTGGACTGCACGAGGAGCTAGACGCAATCTGCAGTTGGGGTCCAGGGATTTCCAAATTTGCAATATGATTGGTGGACCGAAATGCATGTCTGCAGTGGCAAGCATTCATGTGAAAACCACGCATGAACAAAACGTATGTTTCAAAACCATGCGAAGTGTGGTTTAATCGATGGCAGAATGACTGTTTCAAAGCTGGGCACAGTGGCCACGGACTTTGGGGGAAATCTGCACAAAAACGTGCATGGATTTGCATGCAAAAAGCGGAGGGGGGGAAGCTTGCAGTCTGAAGTGGGCGTGAGCGTCAAGGTGGAATTTGGGGAATCTCAGCAAGCAACCAGGGGAGCAACACAATGGGCTTTTGCTGAACTTGTAGGATTAGGAACATCCTGTGTAGGACAGAAGTATCGAGGGATCGGTGGCCTCCCTGTTCCTCCCATTCTGCAACGCAATTAGACACCCAGTTTCCATTGGACTCTGTTGGATCCCTTGGGCCGGATCCCTGGGCTCTGGTCTTCTCCTGTCACAGCCTTCATGCTGAGTCCCCTGGTAAGCATGCCCAGTGTTCGTGCAGTGCTCTCCAGAAACTGAGCCCTGCGCAACCACTGTGCAAACATGGCCCTTCTTCCGCATCATGCTCATCAGCCTTTGTTTCGCTGCTGCATGTGATGCAGAAGGTTTCTGGTTGCGCAGCCAGACTTCCATGGGTGTCTGCAGACTTCCCTCAGCTCGGCTCGCTTTCAAAGACTGGGCTAAGCATGAGGAGATGTCTGCAAATGCAAGAGGGATGGATCCCACAGAGCGTTGTCTCAACAGTGGCCACAACTGTTCCAAAGGATGAAAAGCTAGACCTCCGGGCCTTTCCCGGCCTGTCTTTGCGGGTGCCTGCTCCTTTGCTGCTGGGCTCGCAACACACGCTCTCCCCCTGCTTCCCTTGAATGAAAGGGACCCGCACGGCACCTCTTCGCGACTGCGCCTGGCTCCCCCGATCAGGAATGTAGACAGAATCAGGGGGCTGAGCGCAGAACAATGGCTCAGCGGCTTGCTGGATGAGCCAAGGGAGAGCTGGCACGAAGGGGCGGCCACAGCAGCCACGGGTTGAATGGGCTGCATGCGGCCAGCTCCCCCTCCACTGCGCCGGCTCGATTAAGCTGCCACATCGGCTTCTCCTCCTGCTATTCTTGCTGCTTACCCATCTATGAGAATTCCACGGGTCCGAGCACATGAGTGGCGCCGGTGCTTAGCAAGCCTTTTTGCTGGGGCTGAATGATCTTGCAGCGAAGCAAAGGGGACGGGGAGGCCGTGAGCAAATGCCTGGACCTGAGCCGCTGCAAGGAGGGGCTGGTCTGGTCGCTGGCATCATTATCAAGGCTGACGTGCCTTTTACGAAGGGGAATGCGAAGCTTCCAAGGGCAAAGACAGATGTCAACAGGCAGACCGACAGCCAGCCAGGGAGGTGTCTTCCCCGTGGTCCGGGAGCTGCATGCCTCGCACTCTGCACATATGTAGCAGCCAAGCACAAGCCGATTCTGTCGTCAGCCTCGCCCTGAACTTCAGGCAGAACCCAAACCTCAAAGCTGCTCGAAGCACCTGCTCTACAGCCCCCAGCCCAGTAGATGTAAATGTATGCAGCTGTAGCTCCGTGCATTACAAATATGATTCAAGGCACCATCATCTGTATGCTCAGGCCCAATAAACTCCTGAGGACTACTTATTTATTGATTTTATGTATTTAGAGTACTTGTATGCCGCCCCGTTCGTATAAGCCTCGGGGTGGCTTCCAACACATAAATCAATATATATCTGTACAAATGCATAAAATACTGGAGACATCCTGGCATAAAATTTAAAATCAATAAATAAGATCAACAATTAAAATAACGTTTAAATAAAAAGGTCTTGGCCTGGCACCAAAAAACAAATAACGACGGCGCCAGGCAAACTTCTCTGGGGAGTGCGTTCCATAAGTTGGGCGCCACCACAGAGAAGGCCCTCCTCCGGGTACTCACCCTCCTAATATCTTTCACGGAGGGTTCCCGGTGGAGGGCCTCTGCCACTGATGCAGGCACTCCTTTAGGTAGCAAAACTTTCTTTGTTTTAAGTTGGTGACAGCTCCAAAGCAAAAAGCAAGATATATATCACAAGTCTAACTAATAAGAGAGCGTCCTTAAAAAGCTCATGTATCAGTGGAGAAGGGGGTGTCCCATGGATCACAATAGGATGGAATATGTTCAAACTTGTGCAGGATCTCAAACAATTTGGACTCTGCCTGGGGACCTGGAGGTTTGTGGTCAATCTAAAGTAGGCAAGATTGGACTAGATCAGGGCTGCAGAACCGCAAGCCAGGGGACCAATTATGTACCTTGGTCTTAATAACAGCCTATTTTCCTTCAAAAGTCTCAGGGTTCTTTTTAACTTCAGGATATACCTCTGGGGAAGGTGAGGCTGGAGGAAAAAAGATCACTGGCACCCAGAAACTTATTATTATTATTATTATTATTATTATTATTATTATTATTATAACATTTCTATGCCTCCCCTTGCCGAAACCTCGGGGCGGCTTACAAACTTATAGAAGAATAGAATCCAAACACATCTCTCTCCACTTCGGGTCCAAGAATCTACAACATTCTGCTTCTCAGACAATCCGAATCTGCATTAGGCAGCTAAACAAGTTCCACTCTAGAATTTTATTTAGTACATAGATTGTTCCAATGCTACGGGCTTAATGGATGGTCCCTAAGTCACAACATGCCATAAAAGAGGAACCACCTTTCTGCAGCTAGTGTCATGGTTGAGATAGATGCGAGGTGCTTATGTTTTCTTTTAAGCAAACGCTGAATAGCGATGAGTTCAGTACTAAATTCTCTTGCCCGACCTCTTGGGTGCCTCCCTACCAGGGGCAAAGTCGGGAAACAGTCACACAATTTGCGTCAAAAGATCCTCTGTGTGTCTTTGCGCCTTGTCGGCTACTAAGGTGTGCAGGGATGTGAATTCAGATTTAGTGCACCCTCTTGCCATGGACGTCAGCCAGCATCAGTCCTTCCTCCATTCTCGGTGCACAGGGGAGTCATACAGGCCGCAAGAAAAGATAAATATCGTCTGCTTTTTCTTGGACATTTGCTCCCACTTTTTATGCTTCTTTGCAAAAAGAATCAAACTTAAAGTGTTGAGCATGGTCTAATCCATCTGTTCCTCACATGGTCCCCTTGGGGGGAGGGGGGACTACAACTCCCATCACCCACAGCCATTGCCCACACTGGCTGGAGCTGGCAGGAGCTGGAGATCAAGAGCACCAGGGTGGGAAAGCTGGGCTCGGTGGTTGTTATGCCTGCCACAGAATTTCACTCTAAGGGAGGCATAACGGATTTCAAGGAGGCTGGTGCAGTTTCGGGGGGTGGCGGGGTGCCGCACTTGGCTCTGTCCGTAAAGGCCGCGATGAAGAGCAGCGATGCTGAGGAAGTGTGGCACGGTTGGGCCGGTGGCCAGATGGAAGCCCGCCTCGGCACCTTGTTCCCTTCTGCTCTTGGAAGCAAGGAGCGCCGAGAAGCCCTGCAAAGGAAGGGGCTGGCTGGGCACTGAGCTTCTCCACGCCCGGGAGAGAAATGCCGCCGGATCGCCCTTGGGGACAGCCGGAGCGGGGCTTGCGGATCCACACAATAGCGGCTTGCCTAGTGGCTCCGCCAGCTGGGAGCAGGTGGCTTCAGCAGCAGCGGAGCGGACCACGTGCTCCTGGCCACCTCTGGGGGAGAGGCCGGGCGAGCAGCTGAGCCGGCAGCTTCTGCTTTGAATCCGGGATTCTGTCTGTCGACAGCCCAGGGCTGAATGGTGGCTCGCGTTGGTCTGAGGAGGGAGAGGATGGATCCGGACAGGTAGGTGGTGCGGGCAGAGGACGGTCTGCCTGGATCACGCGGGAGCAGAGCAGAGTTGAGGGAGGAGGGGAAGAAGCGTGGAGCAGGTGAAAGCAGAGCTAGGGGGCCTGGGCTCGCCTCCCCTTGGCTTGAATTCCTACCGTCTCGTCTGATGTGTTCACTGATGCAGCATCCTTAGGAATGCAAACGGCAGGCGAGCCAAGCGTCCTCCAGAGGCAGATTAGCCTTCCCCAGCCCAATCCCCCCAGACGTGTTGGACTACAATTCCAGCATTCCAGGCCGCTGGCCAGACTGGCTGGGGCTGATGGCATGATGCACCTGGATAGGGCCAGGCTGCGGGGAAGGCAGGTGTAGAGGGGATTGTGGGAGGGGTCTCTGAACGTGTAGCAAGGCTGTTGACTGTAGGCACAATCCTGTTCTCATACGCGCGGCATCCTAAAATGTCTTTCTTATCTATTTGACGGGCAAGAGCATTCCTTCCACAGCAACTCCTGGGTAAGTGAGGAAATCTGGACTGACAAAAGGTTCAGTCCCATCCCTTGGCCCTGATCCTGGTGGAGGATCAGGAAAGGAGCCCAAGGCAATTTACAGAATCTGCCCCTCCTTTTTGATCCTCACCACAACAACCCTGTGAGGTAGGCTAGGCAGAAAGTCACGTGACTGACCCAAAGTCACCCCATGAGCTTCATGGCCCAGTGAGGACTAGAACCCAGATCTTCAAGCCCCAGTTCAATACTCTAACCACTGCACACTACTACCTCTGCTATGACGTTACAGCACAGTCCTCGGGCTACATTCCTGAACAGTGAAAATAACCAGGAGCAGGACTGTGCAGTTGGTTGACTCTAATGTATAAATGCAGTGCAGCATCGTAGTTGGTCACTTTTCAGATCTTTGATTTGCTTTGTCCTGAGCCTTGAAAACATTTTGAAAGCTTTGCATGAAAATTCACATGCATTTTTTGTGCCTATTTTGCCTAACATGTGTGTTTGTCTATGCAATTGTTCAGAATGTACCCACCGTCCAACATTTCTAATATGATGCATTCCTGTACAGTATTTTCCATTCTATTCACAATTTTGTGTACACTTTTCCCAAATCACTGCTTATTTGTATAATTCCTTGACTGGGGAATGCCTTTGCAAATTTTGAAGGGTTGCTGAGTTTTGGCTCATGTATTGGTGCAAACTTCTAGAACTAGATAAATGCACATTCAAAAGTGAATGGAACAGATCTCTCCCCCACGCCTCAAAATGTTGACAAAGTCAGCTAAACCCTCCAAGAGCATAAAGAAAACCCGTGATGTGGACGTGGCAGCAGAAACACGGGCTGTTTCTCAGCAAATGGCCAAAGCTGTGAGTTTTGTATGTTGGTCCCCCAAGCTCCAAATACCTAGACCCGCTGGGGCCTTGGTGGACTGGAGTATTGAATTCGTGATGTACATGATGTATATGCTGCACAGTAGAATAATACAGACAAGGAATTCCCACAGGGCAGCCTGGTATTTCCAGCTGTCTAAGAGTGTATAAATGTCAACACCCATCATAAATTGGACTTAGGGTAGTTTTTCATTCGGGGCCATCTCCCCAGGTATGGATCTCAGCGAAAAAAATATGTGTAGTGCGTCAGTCTGGAAAAGCTCAGGACTGAATTCCTCCCAGCTTCTCCTTTATAGAAGAATCACAGACGCGAAAAGCACTGGCCCCATTTCCATGAATTTAAAAGAAACAAGGGGAGAAAAACACACGAACATGCGTTCTGTGGTACTGATGCTACCAATGTGCATTTTTGCACTCAGCAATATCTATATCTTTGTACAAAGCTTTGTGTGGAAGCGTCTCTTGATTTCCAAAGACCTGGATTATTCATTTGGACATTTTCCAAATGTTTGTGGCTGCTGTGGGTGAGGACCTGGGTGCCGAGGTGGAGATTCGCAACATTTTAAAGATATATTTGTGATGTTTATTTGATGTGTTTGGTGTAGAAAATACGACAAACGCTTTTGGTGACACCTTACTTCACTTGCTCAGGCAAGCGATTGTGTGTTGCTTTCAGATCTGTAGACCACTTTTGATAAATTTGGGGCACTGGAGCTAAGTTTTGTTGCCTGGAAGTAACAGTTCAGGGAAGTCTGTGAAAGCATTTTAGCCTCGAAAGCTCAGGCTGCTGTTTTTAGCAAATTAAAATTGCTTAATGAAAGCTGATAAGCAAACAAAAGGCTTACAGATGTCAAGCACTATCAAGGAGGGATGGGTAAACCTTGCAGTGGATTACCAGAGGCCAGCTTTTCACTGAAGACCAAGGCCAAGGTCATCCACAGGATCATCCGCCCAGTCATGATGAATGGGCGTGGACACCGGACGGGGTGTGCTGAAACCCTGGTGCTGGAGGAGAGCTTTGCAAATGCCCCGGAGCGACAGAAAGACGAGCAAGTCCCCAGTCTAATCAAGCCAGAACTTTCCCTGCAAGCAGCAATGAAGAAATGAGGCTGCCGCACTTCAGGCACATCATGGGAAGGCAAGATGTGCTGGAGAAGATGACCGTGCTAGGGGAAAGTCAAAGGGGGCAGCAGCAGAAGAGAAAGATCAGCTATGAGACGGATTGATTCCATACCGGAAGGCACAGCCTTGAGGTGGCCGCAGCTGAGCAGGGCTGTGGAGGAGAGGGCCTGCCTCTTGGAGGACGTTCCTCCATTCATTCCTTCATTCATTCATTCATTCATTCATTCATTCATAGGGTTGCCCTCAGTCAGAGACAACTTGACCTCATGGAACACCAGCTGTTCCCAATATAATGCTCCCCTGAGATGTGCTTGGCTAGGACCCCCACCATCCTGAACCTGCAGGTCCCTTGGGCTGCAGTCCTTGCTGGAGATGATGGGAGTTGTTGTTGAACACACCTGGGAGACATCACATCACCTTGGGGAAGGCCGAGCTACTCTTGAAAAGTGAACCTTTTTCTGTGTATCTCGACATGCCTAGAAGCCGTGGAACAGGCGGTCCCCACCACAACCAGGGCGTTGCCGCTCAGCATCTCTGATGCCCTGGGCTTGTGGGCTGTTCGGATCCTGTGGCGAGCAAGCTCTGCTGAGCCCCTTCCCAGTGCATGGGGAGTGTTTTGAATTCCGGAGCGGCCCTCTGCGGCCACAGGCAGGGTTGCACGGCCTACATGGTATGGCATGTCCAGACACACACACCCAGACTGATCACGCCAAGGGTGGCTGGAACAGGGATTCTCGTGCCTCTGCTGCCCCCAGAGAGATCGGCAAAAGCCACCTTGTGGCTGTCAGTCTGGGAGCAGCTTTGACCAGGAGGGGGCTTGGACGGCATCCTTGTTCTTCACTCCCAGAATAGGGCGGTGCCAGTCCTGTTTCCACATCTGCTGCCCTCTAACACTCAAGCGGGTGCCCACCCAGGGCCAGGTTGGGCAGAGCTGCTGCCCCTCACTAGAATCATATGCAGTATGGACCCTGAAATAGCCCGCTGTGTGGGGAGAGGGCAGGGATAACGCTTCCCTTCACATAGGTGCAAATATCATTGACTGATGCACAGATGTGTTTCTTAGCCTGCATGTCTCTCTCTGTTCCAGGTGAGAGGATACCGGGAGTTTTAAGCAACTCAGACAGAAGCCACATTCCTCAGCAAGGATATAGGATATCCTCTTTCCCCTCTGTGAAGGAACGGTCCTCTCCATATCAGGCCGAAGCAGCTGCTGCTTCTGATCAGACCAGCAGTCTGACCGAACGAGTAAGTTTCTCATGCTTGGCATTTCTCCCGTATTTCAGAGCCACCAGAAGTGTTTAAGCCATGCCGGCCTCCAACAAATGGACATACGGGATCAAAGGGGAATGGGGCCAGGGGGAGGGAGGGGTGTTAAAGCCCCGCTGCGGCTGCTATTTCTGCGCCTCCTTCCATGTGGAGAGTGCCACGAATGCAAGCGCATTCATCCGAACATCTGGGGAGCCCTGGAAAATGCTCCAACCATCAGAAGTTCTGGGTTCGTGCTGACTCCTAGGTGTACTGCAGGCCAGGCAGCTTATGGCTTCTGGGGGTTCAATCTAGAATGCCCCAAACCCCTACCCTATATGGCCAATGGTGAGAGATTACGGAACTTGCAGACCAGACCATCTGGAGGGACACAAGGCCCTCGATGGGGACGCTGCTGCCTAAACTTCTGAAAGGTGATGCTGGGCGAGGCTGTGGTCCACAATGCACCTGACTCCCTGTCCAGAGAACTACAGTTCCCAGGAGTCAAGGGCAAGACCGAGCAGCAGCCAATCTACTGTAGGCTGTGGTGCAACTCTGCTCACAATGAAACAGAAAGATCAGAACATTTAGGGGGCGAAGGCTTCAGGAGTTCTGTTTATACGCCTACATGTATGGGTCGAAGTCTACAAATATGCATTTAATTACATAGAAAAAACTTTCTGTCATTCTGTCTTTTATTCAGAGTTTCATACACGAGCTCCCTTTTAATTGTCTTGATAACCAGAAACCAAACAAGGTAGGAAATATTATGGACATATGGCGAGCTGTATGGTTCAGGCTGACAGTCCAATAACCTTGTGATTAAAACTCCACTAACGCCGAAGAATTTGTGTCTAAAACCCGCTGGAACTGGTGTAACTTGCTGTGTGGTTTGTAATAGAGTGTCTTTTTCTCATGGTTTTTTGCTGATTAATGTATTGGTCCACAATCTTGTTTGCTGGAAATGTTTGTAAAATACAACTCAGGAACTCTGGGTGTATTTTTTTAAAATAGTGGGATTTGCAAGTCTAATTTCATAGTTCTCTGAGGCAACACGTTGCATCCTCTGAGACGCACGAACGATGTCCGATGTCTCTTTGTGATGCCTTCCATGCATCACATCCAGCTAGGAAGAGAAGAGAAACATCCTGTACAAATCTGACCATTTTACCAGGTGCTGCAATAGCCACAATTTAACTAATTTATTTATTTCCATTTCTGTGCTGTCCCATTACCTGAAGGTTCTCCAGTGGCTTACAGTCCTAGAGCATAAAGACACATATGAATTACAATAAAACAGTTATTAATCAAATAAAAAGATAAAACAATAAAATAATAGATAGCACCTCAAATAAAATATACTCACACACACCGGCCAATAAATTAACCAAAATGAAATTACGATAAAAATCCGTAACAGAAGATAAAAGTATGAAATAAATTTAAATTTAATTTGGTGCCCAGAATTAAATGGGAAAGGACCCAGATCCTGGTAGACGGCTGTCCGGAGAGGCATTCCCTCAGGTTTTGTGATCCGAAGCCTTGTAGGGATTATAGGTTAAAACCAGCACCTTGAATTTGGCTTGGAAGCATATAGGCAGTTGGCGCAAGTGGGCCAGAATTGGCTCTAAGTGTTCAGATGGTCTAGTCCCAGATGTCTACCACTGCAGCTTCCAAACAGCCTTCAAGGGAAGCCCCAAGTACAGCGCATTGCAGTAATCTAGCTTCGAGACTATCAGAGCAACAACTCCTGATCGCAGGGGTATGTCCATCTGGACAGGGGAACCAATGAGCCACCAGCTCAAGGTGGTGGAAGGATCTCTGAGCTACTGAAGCCATCCACCAGGGTACCACTGGGCCCCTGTGCCGAAGCTGGCTCAAGGAGCACTCCCAAGCTATGAGCTTGCTGCTTCAAGGGAGGTGCAGCCACATCTAGAGCAGGTTCAGTTCTCTCTCTCTGGTCAGAAGAAGGACCCGCCAAAAGCCTCTCAGCCTTGTCTGGATTGGGCTTCAGTTTGTTAGCTCTTGTCCATCCTCTTACTGATTTAGTACATCCGCAGCCTCACTTGTTGAAGATGAGAGCTAGAATGACAGAGAAACAGACAGACAACTGTCTTGTACATGTGACTAGGAGTGTATCATGGGAACACGTGATTTGGAATTGCACCCACCGGCCTCACCCCAACCCCTGCAGCCACACCTCAGCAAATACCCAAAGAGAGCCGAATTTCAGTTCACACGCAGGTTGAAAAGTGCAAAACTGCCAAACGATTTTCCCCGTGTCTGTACTGAACAGCATAAATGATCGTGAGAGATACAGTTCATAACATTCCTTAGCCAAAATCTTCCAATTCACTAAGAGTCCCAGGTAGGCGTGTCCAGACTTTCTTGAATGGATTTCCGCTGCATTTTGCAGATGGCCAGATACCTTCTTCCCTGCTGTCATCCACTCCTTGACAGAATTGGATTTCATGCAAATAAGTCTGGCTTGAGTTTGTTTGGCTTGAGTTTGTTTTGCATTATCTTGCTGTGAGTAGTTAGTTCTTTTTTTTAATGTATGCCCATTTTTACTGTGCAATACAAACCCCCAAAACCATGCCATTAAAAAAAGCAGGGCGACCAAACTGCAATGTTACCATTTTTTAATTGACTGTAAAAAGATTCATAGCATCAATGACACATCTATTATATATCTCACTTTGTTACCATGTAACAGAACAATTATTAAAAGTGATTAATCCAGTTCTTAACACCATTAATCCTAAATCGGTGGCGGAGCGACGGCAGCAGGTTCTGCTGTGGGCTGGTGTTTTGTGTGCCTGGAGGTATGGAATGAACACGCGGAAATGTGTGCTAACCAATGCTAGTGCATGAGTTTGGTTTTTCCCACTAACCATGGGCACGCTGACGGAGCGATCGTGCTGATGTTTGCCACACTGTCTCCTTAAAGATGGCAGAAGCTCCAAACGAAAAGTCTTCTAGCCCCAACGTCAAGAAGGCAGAGGAAGCCTTGCCCTCCGGCCAGCACCCTTCTCCAGCCCCAGCTTCAGGCCCCGGGAGCCAGGATCCCAACCCACAGCCTCTCCCGCCTCCCAAGGAGTCCTTCTCCAAGTTCTATCAGCAGCGCCAGGTCAATGAGCTGAAGCGGCTGTACCGCCACATGCATCCGGAGCTCAGGAAAAACCTGGAGGAGGCTGTGACGGAGGATCTGGCGGAGATGCTCAGCACAGACGACCCTCATGCGCAAACCTCGGGGGCCGCGGAGGCGGTGCTCCCTGGGGAGGTTCAGTCCATGCGCTGGATCTTCGAGAACTGGACTCTGGACGCCATTGGCGATCACCAAGCCGCCAAGAAGCTTGCGGAGGAGGAAGACATCCCAAGCGGAGATGTGAAGAGCCGATCCATGAGGTTTGAAAGCCAGCTGACCAACGGGGAGGGAGCACCACCTGCGGGCAAGGCATCCGAGAGAGAGCGTGCCAAAGGGGACGTGCACACCGCTCGGTGGTTATTCGAAACGCAGCCCCTGGACTCTTTGAACAAAATATATTTAGATGAGACTGACGTGCAAGAGGCGGTCCTGAAAGAGCCTGTTCAGAGCGGGGATGTGAAAGGGGCTGCCCAGCTCTTCGAAACCCATTCCTTGGACGCTCTGGGTCGCTGCAGCTCGGTGGAGGAGCGGAACATCTTGCAACTCAAGTCAGAAATCCAAGAGCTCAAAGGCGATGTCAAGAAAACCATCAAGCTCTTCCAGACAGAGCCCCTCTGTGCCATCCGGGACGAAACGGGGAACATCCATGAGATCAAATCTGTCTGCAGGGAAGAAATACAGAGCAACGCCGTGAAGACGGCCCGCTGGCTCTTTGAGACGCAGCCTTTGGACACCATCAACAAGGACCCATCCAAGGTGCAAGTCATCCGAGGGATATCGCTGGAGGAGGCCGCGAGGGGGAATGTCAGTGGCACAAAGTGGCTGTTCGAAACTCAGCCCCTCGACGCCATCCGGGAGCTCACGGTGGAAGAGGCCGATTTCAAGGCCTCCCCAGATCTCATCCAGGGAGCTGATGTCAGTAAGCAGTGCCAGCTTTTTGAGACCCAGCCTCTTGACACGCTGAAAGGGGACGCTTCCGACAGTACCCCCGCCAGAGAGGAAGTGGTCAAAGGGGACGTGAAATCAACCCTCTGGCTGTTTGAAACCCAACCCATGGAAGTGCTGAAGGACAATTTCGAAGTGGGGCATTTAAAGAAAGTGGAGCTTTCTGACGAAGAGAAGGGTGCCGTGAAGCAGACAAAGCATGTCTTTGAGACCTGTCCTTTGGACAGCATCTCCAGATCTCCACCAGAAGGCTTCTCGGCCACTAATGGGCAACAGACAGAGAAAGGGGACGTGAAAGCCTTCAAGAGCCTCTTTGAGACCCTCCCTTTAGACTGCATCAGGCAGGTGAGCACCGAGGAGGCTGTCCAGCAAGGCGAGGAAATACCACCTGGGAACGTCAGAGCCAGCCAGGCCCTGTTTGAGACGACACCGTTGTACGCCATCAAGGACTGCCAGGGCAACTTCCACAAGGTCACTTCTGTGAGTAGAGAAGAGGAGGTTATGGGTGGAGACGTGAAGAACTACAAGTGGATGTTTGAAACCAAGCCTTTGGATCAGTTTGATGATGGGACCCAGAAAGTGGATGTGATCAGGGGCATCACAAAGCAGGAGGTGGTGGCTGGAGACGTCAAGACAGCCAGGTGGCTCTTTGAAACGCAGCCCATAGATGTCATCCACAGCCAAGTCAACCCAAAAGAGCAGGACGCATCGGAGCGCCGGGACGTTTCCCAAGGGGGCGCCGTGAGGACTTGCAGGTGGCTGTTTGAAACTCATCCGATTGATGCCCTGTATGAAAAGGATGAAAAGAAGCTGGACAGAGAGGAGCCTGTGCCACGCACGGATGTGAAATCCTGCACGTGGATGTTCGAAACGCAGCCCTTGGATTCCCTGAAAGGCCAGGAGGAGCAATACCTGCAGGTCAGCAAGGCATTCTGCCCAGCCGAATTTCAAGGTGTAGACGTGAAAACGGTCAGGCACCTGTTTGAGACGGAACCCCTGATCAATCATACCACAGGTGGCAAGGATTCCAAGGAAGTATGCAGGTACTCCAGTCGTGTGGAAATTCAGTCTGGAGAAGTGTCCAGGGTGAAGGAGTTTTTTGAAGCCAAGCCCTTGGATTCCACTGATAAAACAACTCAGGCTATGAAGGCAACCGATCTTCCTCCAGGTGGCAACATTGAACCAGGGGCGGTGCACAAATTCAGCTGGCTCTTTGAAAACTTCCCCATGGACACCTTGAAAAGCACCTTGGGGGGTATTCAAGAAATACCCCCCGAAAAGGACATCCAAGGTGGAGATGTTGGAGGCAAACGATTCATTTTTGAAACCTACTCCCTGGGTCAGATCCATGACGAGGAGAATGAGATGCAGATCAAGAAAATCCAGGAAGAGACAATGAACAAATCCAGTGTCAAATCCTGCACGATGCTGTTCGAAACCCAGCCCCTGTATGCCATCCAAGACAGAGATGGGGGCTATCATGAAGTCACCTCTGTGAAGAAGGATGAGATCATGAAAGGAGACGTGAAGGGCGCACGGTGGCAGTTCGAGACCAAACCCTTGGACCAGATCCAGAAGAATGAAGAGGTGTTTGTAATTAGGGCTGTCACCCAGGAGGATTTCAAGACAGGTGATGTCCAAGCAGCCAGGTGGAGGTTTGAAACAGAGCCTCTGGACTCCATTGCTGATGAGAAGAAGCCTATCTTGAGGACCGTTGATGACGTGCAGAAAGGAGATGTCCACTCTAATAAGCAACTCTTTGAGTCCGAGCAACTGAGCCAAAAGAAGTATGTGAGGATGGTCAGTGTTAGTGATGTTCAGCAAGGGGATGTGAGGACTTCTACCTGGCTTTTTGAGAACCAGCCGATTGACTCCTTGAAAGGAGACTCTGAAAGCGCCTCCGGCCTGAGCTTGGTACAAAGAGAGAATATCCATAAAGGGGACGTGAAACGCTGCACTTGGCTGTTTGAGACCCAACCCATGGACACCCTCAAGGACACAGACGTGTCTGCAAGTGCTGAGCCGCCAGAGGTGGTTCCTCAGGTCAATGTGAAAAGCACCACATGGTTGTTTGAAAGTACCCCTCTAGATAAGCTCAGCACTTCTCCATACTGCACAGAAACGGAAGCAAGACAGAGAGCATTGACATACACCCTGGAAGTTCTCTTTGCCCATCAAGCGATCCAACACGGGGGCATCCTTATCGAAGCCAATGATACTGAGAGCGTCAAGATGGCAAAATATCAACTTGGCTGCCAAGGAGCCCCAGAAATCCTAAAGGAAGAAGTCATGGGAGGCAACTTGCAAAGGATCCTGTTACAGCTACTTCAGAGGACCAATGTGGAAGCCCAGGGTGTGCTGGTGCAGGAAGAGGAGGATGGCAATCTAAAGATCAGTCCCGTTCAGCTGTTGGACCCTAGCAAAGCAGAGAAAAGCCAGCCGGTCTTGCAGGATGATGTGGCCAGGACTCTCCAAGACTTTCTTAGTCAAGCAGACGCCTCCCTCAAGAAAGGAATAATTATGCAGGAGACAGAGACTGGGTCTGTGAAGATGGCGGTCTACACTCTCCGTTGTGTTGCTCGGCAGGATGGACTCGTGAAGGGGGACGTGAAGTCCACAATTGGGAACCTGCTGGCTTCTTCACAGGAACATAGGCCAGCAGCAACCATCCGACGAGAGGACAATGAAAGAGGCAACGTCCAGTTGTACACCAGCTGCATCGAGAAAGGAGACCTCGACTACCTGAAGAACCTCCACAGGGAGATGGAGATAGAATCCCTCGTTTCCTCCCAAGCAAAAGAGGAACCGCTGAAAACCCCGCACGAGGGTGCTGCACCTGCCCAGGTGCAGCAGGAAAAGGTAGTCACGGCGGCAGATGTGATACGAGGGTCTAGCAGTGACGCTAAGCGAGTGTGCTTGTGTGCGAGCAAGGAAGGTTCGTTAGAAAGGGAGGCAGGGCACGCGAGCGACTCAGGGCCCACGACGCCCTGCCTGGTGCCGTCTCCACCCGCAGGGACAGCCGCAGGCCATGCAGTGGCTGGGAAAGCTCAGCCGGCCACCCAGGCAGTTCCGAAGGAACAGGAAGGTAGCAGGAGCCCGGTGAGAGAAGAGTCAATAACCCCGAGCTCCCGGGCAGGGGAAATGCCCCAGGGGGCAGCTCAGCCCCAGCCCCCTTCTCCCGGGAGCGAACTCCATGCGGCAATGCAGAGTCTCAGATTAGTCACGGCAGAGGCAAAAAGCCTTCAGCACCAAGTGCGGAGCAAGCTGCAGAAGTCTGCAGAAGACCCCCCGCTCACGGCCCCTGCGGCGCAGCCCCAGGCAGTGGCCTTGCAAGCCACCGCGCACAACAAGCGCCTTGCAGACCCCGGGCCGCCACAGGCCGGCAGCGGCACCGTCGTCCGAGTGCAGGAGGCCGGCC
Organism: Varanus komodoensis; assembly: GCF_004798865.1. Lineage (NCBI taxonomy): Eukaryota > Metazoa > Chordata > Lepidosauria > Squamata > Varanidae > Varanus > Varanus komodoensis. Next base: position 9,347,699 of record NW_025335440.1, on the reverse strand, counting down.
GGGAGTCCGGGGCAAGCGTTCCTTGGAAGAGTGCAGCCTCACACACACAGGCCGGCGCTCCCCCCGCAGCCTGCTGCGACGACTGCTTTGCACCCAGGGCAGGTGTTAGCATTAAAGACGGCCTTTATACTGCCAAGCCAGTGAAGCCCTATGTAAACCCGTTTCTTGAGTCTGAGTTCAAAGAGCACTCCGTTCCCGAAGAACGAGCGCAAGATCCCGTAGTTGGAGGGGATGTCCGAACAGCTCTCAGCGCCTTGCAGAATGCAGCAGCAGAACAGAGGCGAGCCGAGAAAGAGGATGTTGTCCGTGGCAACCTGAAAGCTGCGCTCGAGTCCCTGGAAAAGTCTAATGTCAATGTCTCCAAAGGAGATTTTAAAGCAGCCATGATATACAGGAACGCAGGGCAGTCCCAGTCCATGTGTAGAAAGAAAAGCGAGGCTCAGTCTGTTAGTGACCAGGCAGCTGCTGTCGTGGCTACAGGCTCGCGAGCTCTTAATGATTTTCCCCCTCCTTCTCCAGCTTCACTGGTGAGACCCGAAGGCCACACGCCCCCCGCCAAAGAGCGAGAAGAAGATGCTGTAGGGTGTCCCCCACCTGGGCCACCACACATTCCGAAGACTCTCCCACCTGCCCCAGCCAAACCAAGTGACCCGAGGCCCATGGAGAAGCCGCAGCATCCCCACAAGCCGGAGGCCCCACCCAGGAAGAAACCTGTCCCGCCCCCCAAGCCAGAGTTCCTCCTGAAGGAAGGGCTCTCCTGCCAGCCAGCTGGCTGCAGCAAAAGACCCCTGGGGAAGGCAGCGCCCCCTCCCCGCCCTTCCAAACCTCCCTCCGTGGTTGAGCAGAACAAGCCCAGGACGCCCCTTCAAGTGGCAGAAGAAAAGTACCGTGCAAAGAAGGAAGCGAGCAGTGCAGAAGGGGCAAGCCGCATGCCTTCCGCAGAGGCATCAGAAAATGGGTTGGCTGGCTGTGAAGGAGGGAACTGCCAGCCAAGTAAAGAAATCCAAAGATTCCCGTGCCAAGGAGAAAGCAGATGTATGTCGCCTGGGGGACAGCACTCCCTCTCGTCTCCCGGATGCCACGCAGATCCCGCTCCCCTGGGAGGCCAGAGGAAGCCCTATCTCTCTGCAAAGTGCCATGCCAATGTTCTGAAAAAAGGAACCGTCACAGTACAGGCCTCCTCATCAAAGAGAGAAAGCGCAGGCTTGCCCAGGGCCTCCGTCTTGAAGGATGAACAGAGAAGTCCAAAAGCACAGGAAGCGTTCTCAGAAGCTGCCCGTTCAGCATCTTCCTCTTTGCAATCAAAGCAGTTCCCCAAACAGCAGCAGTGTGTGCCCAATAAGGACTTCAGAGACCCAGAGACGAAGACTGAACAAAGCACAGAGAGGGACGAGCCGGTGGTCGTCATGCGGGAAAAAACTTGCCGGGAAACTGAAGACGAACGTCGTGAGAGACTGTCCGTCCACAAGGAGGAGATCATGAAAGGCAACGTCAAGGAGGCTATGGAGATATTTGAGAACCTGCGCAAGCAGGAGGCCCTCCAGGAAATTCTAACCCGCGTGAAGGAATTTGAGGAGGAGACCTCCAAGGTGGATGTGAAAGCGTTGAGAAGCTTGTTTGAGAATGTCCCTGACTGGGTGGTGCATCACAAGGTGCGCCAGCCCAAAGCACCCAGGGTGGAGAAGGCTGAGCAGATGAAGGACGTGAAGGAAGATGCAGACAGTGTTTCCTCGGTGGAGTTGGCCTTTGAGGACCTAGAGAGAGCGAGTGCCGAGATCCTCCATTTAAAGGAGCAGACGCTAAGCCGGCTTCTGGACATCGAAGAGGCCATCAGGAAAGCTCTGTGTTCCATTTCTAACCTGAAATCTGAGTCGGACATAGCCGGACTCTCAGGGCTGCTCAAGGAGTCTATAGGGGACTCTCAGAGCCTTGCAGCCGGGAACAACATTCGCAGAATCAGCATCGTCTCCAGCAAAGCCCAGCAAGAGGGAGGAACGCAGAACTCACCCTGGGAAGGCGAAAGGGGGCCAGAAAAGCAAGAGTTGCCCAGAGTGGAGCTGTCAGTTCCCCATATCATTCAGCCTAGAGTGAGCTCTCCGTCCTCTCCTTCCTACATCTCCATTCAATCCGCTGCACGGAAAACGTCAGAATCACCTAAAGCGGCAAATTCCTCCTCATCCAATTCCAGGGAAATTGCAACAGAAAGGGAACTAGTCGCTCAAGACATTTTTAGCGCGATGCCACATAAAACCATGAGGCCGGATGGCTGCAATGTGTCCTTCTGCACAGGCGAACAGGAGGTCATCCAGATGAAGAAAGGAGCGAGCTTAATTAAGCAGCAACACCTCAGCAGCCCTGAGCATCTCCAGCATCCCACTGGGAGCCACGGTGATAAAGAACGGGACGCACCGTTCACAGTGTCCTTGTGTGCTTTAAGCCCATCCAATCCAAGGAGGCAGAAAAGCATCCTTGAACTGCAGACAAGCCAAGATGGATCCAAGCTCTATGGAGCGACCAGGACCGTGACTGAGCAGTACGAGGAGGTAGATGAGTTTGGGAACAAAATCATCACATCATCCACCACTGTCACCAAACAGTCAGAGACTCAGACCTCCTCCACATGCGACATGGTTTCTTGCCCTACCAGGTACGAGGTGACAGCCTCTCCAGTCCTTCACAGGTACCTTAACAGCCCAGTCGACTTCCAATCCAACCATGAGCACCAGGATACTGGTGTGGTCTTTGTCACTTTCAGCAACTCCAAGCCGGCAAAGAAATAGGAAGATCTCAGCAGAGGATAAGAACTATGCAGCAATCTACAAACTAGTTAACGCCGTGCGCTCAGAGTTAAGCCAGTTCAATCTGAGTGAATTTTAAAGGACTAAAACTGATTGAAACTTGGTGCATTCAAGATTAAGTGTGGATTGACCTGTATATTAAACGAGCATGATAGTTGGGATGAACTGAAAGCCTTGCAGAACAGTTGGGAAGTAGTCGTACTGCTTGTGTACCAGTATAACCAGCATTCAGGACCGCTTCTTAAAGAAAGACGCCTCAGCTTGCCACTGCAGCTCAGACCTCGATTTTGGGTCTCATGGAAGAAAGAAGACAAACAGAAATGGTCAACAGAAGCGTGGCCTTTTGACCATTGCTTTGCTGCATCAGGCGGTACCACCCAGCATACAGGTTCCAACAATTCTGGACACGTCAAAGACAAAACAGACTGGCACTGAATGCAAGCCAAGAATCATAAGCCAATATTTGAGAAAATGGGTTCATTTACTGCACTTTTTCCACCCCTGGCATCAAACAGGAACTCTCCCTTCTTCCCATTCACCCTTACCAGGTGCCCAAAAAAGTCACAATGTGCCTTCTCTCCTATAGGTCTTTCCAGGGGCTCTGGATGGAATAGGTTTTTACTCATAGCTTCCAATGCCCGCAAGTTCAGTACATAGTCACCAGACAGAGGATGTTTAACACTGTCCATATTTAGCAAGGGAGTACAGGAACCAGGACTGTAAGAATGCCTTTCCTTGTCCTTCCCCTGATGAGAAAGTGGGGGAGATACCCTAGTTAAAATGGGGGTGTTTTTAGACATAAAGATGGATATTGCTTTCTTCTTTTTCTATTTTAGAACCATAATTTATTATTTATCCTCCACTTGTCTTTTCTCCTCAATCCCTTCCTTTCCCTCTTGCCTGTTCAGTGTTTAAGTCAATGACAAAATCATGTAAAGCAATTTTATTGTGATTTTTGTACATTCTCAAGTGAAGAGTTTAGATTTTCTGTGGTTGTTTTTTGTGTTTTGATGGTAAAGTTGACTTTCGAAAAGTAGCTTGCGTTGATTCATTTTTATTGCTGTTGTGTTTCCTTGAAGATTCATTTACCTTGAAATCATATTTAGAAGACTTTTCTCTTTGAGGTTGTTGAACCGGCCAGAACCTTTGTTTAACAGCGACAAAAACAAAAAAAAAAAAGCCAGGTGACCTGACTGTGCTTGACATTTCTGTGAAAACTCTGGAATTTTTTTGAGATGGGGGTGGGGGGTTATTTATTTATTTATTTATTTATTTATTTATTTGCTACAGTGGTTGTTTTACGAACAACACTCACCCGTTTTGCACACTCTGGCGCATGCTTCAGGAAGCCCTGACCCTCTCGACCATCCCAGAGTGCAGGACACGGAATAAGCGTCTCAAAGTTATAGCAAGCCAGGCTCTGGCTGAGCATCAGGAAGAATTTCCTGACTGTTGGAGCATTGCAAGAACAGGACCCATGACGTAGGGCGGCGGTGGGCTCTCCCACACTAGCGGCGTTCAAGGTGCAACTGGACAGCCATCTCAGAGGGTTGGTTGAACTGGGAGTCCTGCCCTGAGCCTTCTTGGCCCCTTCCAGCTCTACCTTTCTATGGCTCCCAGTGACGTTCTCTTGCAGGCACGTTCATGGTTGGGGTTCCCCAAAGCCCCCGATTTTGTATCCCACAGATTTCACACATGCAAGCGTTGTACTGGTCAGCAACATAGTAGCTTAGGAGAAACGACCCAGGAGGTTGGTTTGTGTGAAGCATGCTTTTCCAAATGCAATTTTACAAAGTCGCTGGGCAGAGCAAGGCAGGGCAACTTTTCCCATGGCTGCTTCAGCAGGACTAAATTGCAGAGTGGCTTTCCCCACCCACACATCCTGTAGACAGGTACGTGAGGGGGTGTCACACGGAGGTGGGTAGAGACCTGTTTTCCCCTGCAGAGGAAGGCAGGCCGCGCTCCAATGAAATAAAGCTCAGCGAACCAAGGTTCAGTTTGGATGCCAGGAAGTACTTCCTGATGGTTAGGGCCCCTGGAGTATGGGATGGGCTTCCACAGGAGGTGGTTGAAGCCCCCTTGGTGAGGGTGTCCAAGGACAGGCTGGACATGCACATGGTAGGAGCTGGGGGTCAGACTAGAGCTGGGGGTCAGACTAGATGGCCTGGGAGACCCCCTTCTGACTCGCTCTGTTTCCCTGTTTCTATGTTCCAAGATGCGCTAGACCACAACTCCCATCATCCCCATCCAACATGGCCAGTGGTCAGGAAGGGCTGTTAGAGAAAGAGAGAGAGAACATGGGAGAGAGAGAAGGCATCACACCCCACGGAAATAGGCAGAAATAGAAGGTGTTCCACTAGGTCTGGAGCCCAGGTTTTTCTGTTGGAGTCCCAAATTACTGGTTGTTGAAGACAGAAGCAAAACGGGGGATGGAGGCTCTTGTTCTGAGTTTAACTGTGCTCACTTTCCCCATAATGTCCTTTATTGCTTGACAAAGTCGAGCGGTCACTTGCCTGAAGTCTGTCACATCGCATCGACACGTTGATTGTTGATGGGCGCTGCCAAGTTATTGTGAGCAAAGGGAGGGAGGAATGTTGAGGATTAAAATTCTGCTCCCAGAGGAACTTTGCTGACTCGTCATCTCTCCATCGCGCCAACAATGACCTCACTGTTTGTGTCACGGGCATTTTCCTAGCGCCTCAAAGGACTGGCTATAGCAGGTGAAATAATAGCAAATGACGGGGAGAGCTCTGTTCAGGAAACAGTTGTGCTTCTCCACTCGGCCCCCTTCCTGAGGCTCTTTTCGTGTGAAAAACCGGCTGATCAGGAGAAATGACAAAGAAAAAGCCAGCCCCTGTGGACGGCTTTTGCTTGTGGATTTTCGTCATCGGGTTGCTATTTTAGGGGATATCGATTGAACCTTCTGTGCACCCACTGGGACCAGCCCACGATCTTTTGCGGCCTGGGCCAAAATGGTGGCCCACCTTGACTCCATGTTGAAAATCTAAATGGACAGGATTTAGATAAAGGGTAGGCACACGCTGCTGGTTAGGGTCGGGGTCTCATGGCATAAACAGACCCTGCTGACCTCTCCACTGAATCTGCTGCCCAATGTTCAGCTCTTTCTACCTAAGGGGAGGGCTGGCCCAGCTCTCACCAGCTCTTCACCATGGAGATTCTGTGTCTCTTCAGCCACCTAAAATACTCTCAGATTAAACATCAAAAACATCAAACACCTTTTTGCCACTCTCTGCCAGGAAAGTAGCTGTCAATTCCCGCCAACACTAAAGACACTTCTGTTCTATAATGTTTAAGATGCTTTTGGAACTCACATATCCCAAAGTCCTATTGAGTTATAAGGCCCCTGTTCTGAATATGATGAAGACTGCAATCCCATATAGACACTTATATAGGCTCCCTACCTGAAGTTCTCAAAGTAAGTTATTGGAAACAAAGCTTGCAAAAATTTCAAGTGTTGTTTCATAGCATGAAATGTTCAGGTCCTAATGGAGACTCTCATCCTGGCCTTGGCGATGATGGAATCACAGGAATGATCTCAAAATGCAGCAATTCTGTTCTTTGCTCTTCAAACTGTCATTCGGCCCATTTAGAGCAAGAAGGGATGGATTTCTACAGCGGCCAGAATTCCATTCAAAGGTTGCTGTGTGGAGAGTGCAGCAAAGGGGCCCGGCCTTTCCCTTGTACCTGATTAGGGAGGCCTCCCAATCCTTGAGGAACCTTCAACGACTCCAATCCGATGCCAAGGTCCACCCTGCATTCCTGCCTTTGATGCTTCGCCTGGTGCAAACTGTAGCAGTGGCATATGGATTGGAGAACTGACCTTCAAACCAGGGGCCAAGTCTAGTCTGCTTTCCGCTGGACGACTCTGGGGTGTTTGGTCTGCTACTTGGTCTCCGGCCCACTCTCACACCTGGAATGCACCTCCAGAGAGCTCCTCCAAAACTGGATCTGAAAAAAGGAGAAGGCCCTCACTACAGAAGAACTTCCCCCAAGTCGAGGGGACACAGATAAAACCTGGCCACTAGATGGGACAACTGTGGTGGTGTTGTCCTCTATGTGATGCTGTGGCAGAAGGAGAGGCAGGATTGCAGGGCCCCTACTTGGGTTGTGGCAAAGCTCCAAGGAATCTGTCCCTCGAACATGCATGGGCTTCCTCTCGGGCCTGGCCCGGGCTTAGAAAGTGAGCTGAGCCGAGAGCAAGTGCGCAAATGCTCTCAGAATGAACCTTGCACAACCAGCAAGAGCGCAAGCCAAGGCCGCTGCATGCGGTGTGGAAGAGAGACGCTTGGTGGCACAGGGCTCCGTTCTTGGCGAGACCTCGGACACAGCAGACTGGAGTCTGGGGAGCCCAGCCCAGGGAAGCCAACGGATTCCCACCCCGAAGACAGATTCCACACGTCACTAGCCCCTGCCATCACCTGTGTTAGCGGGTGAGCCCCACTGGCACCTTTTCCAGAAGTATTTCCATTCAGGTTGGTCATTATAAAATCATCATACCTCTAAGAACCTGCATTTGCATCCCACTCTCCCCCCCAACCCGCCCAGTGCCCTTTTATATGTTGGACCCGTTCACACAATACACAAGCCACCCTCTTGCACAGGAGGGTGTGTCAAGTCATTGCAGCCCTGTCATGGTATTTCAGCATGGTAGGTTTGGATTTGAGAAGCCACAGTAAGAAATCATGGTCTATTCTGTGGTTTCCATGCTTTTCCATGGTTTCTCTGATCGCTCAAACCCAACACAGCGTGGTTTCCACACTGCTACCAGAGTCCCCCGGAAAGAGTGACAGCTGCTTCAGGAGCTGCTCCAGCTATCCAACATGGAATTGAGCTTCAGGTGCAGAGGTTGATGGGATACATGTCAACAGTGGGAGGACTGAGTGAGGAGGGTGGAAACCACACTTGTGTGGAAACCACTTAATCGTTTTTCAAGCATATCCACGGCATATCCACGGAAACCATGCAGACTTGCTTGCCCTTTAATTTCTAAATCCAGACAATATTCGAGATCTCATGCAAGCTGCTCCAGGAAGCCCTTTTCCTGGAGTAAAAATGGTTTGGATAAAGGTTGGTAGGTACGAGATCAGAAACTTTCACTGGCTTGAAAAAGAATGGCTCAAATGGTCATGCTGACTGTCTCACCTCCTAAAAGATCTCTGCAGGCTACCTGCATAAATCAGGTTCTGCTTGTCTGAAAAATGCTCGCTTCCATTTCCCCTTCCAACCGCAAGCAACAATACAGGCCAATATTTTCTCTTCAACCAGTGCTCCCACCCTCCAAAGGAGAGAGGTGGCTTGTATGATCCTTTTGGGAGAGCAACCTGCCAGAACATCTTGGAACTCCTTTCTAAGACGAGCCTGCTTGGCAGCTTCCATTTTTGCCTTTTGATAACAAGTAAATATGTCTCAAGTTTTTACCCACGCTGATTTTAAACTGAGTTTGGCTGATTTAAGCCTGATAATACTCATATATTTATTTAAAACATTTGTATGCTGCACAATTGTGCCATAGCACCTCTGGGAGGCTCACAACCACCAGATAAAAGCACAATAAAAACATAATCATCTGGGGATTTTATTTTATTTATTTATTTATTAAAACATTTTTATGCCGCCCCATTCGCTGAAGGCTCGGGGCGGCTTACAACAAAAAATTAAAATAACATTTTAAAATATATACAATAAATACAAATATATAATATAAAATATAAAATTTTATAAAACATCCACTATAAAACAAGCCGCCCTGGCTGGTGAGCAGATAAGATTCGTGGGCGCTCTTACAAAATGGCTGCCATGCAAGTGGGGGCTGCCTGTGTATAAATTTACTATTATGAGAGGCACAGCTGATCACAAAACACTCATTTCCCATTAGACAAACTGGGGAGACCCAAAAAAGTAACTTTCCCAAGGACCTATGTACAAGACAGAAGTGGAGTTCATACCCCAAAACACAAAAAGGCCACTCTTTTTTTTTTAAAGATTTTATTAAGATTTTAAACTAATACAAACATCAATCATCAAATACATTGGACGTACTGGGTCAGCCCCCTACTACCTATCTTTTAACCTTCCATAGTCATATTCAAATCCATTTATAACAACTTAAAACAGCCTCTCTTTTGAGGCCAAATAAAAACAGGGGGCAGCCCTTCGCTTTACAGCATGCAGATTCCTAGTCTGAGAAGAAATAATTAAGATGTTGAAAAGAAAATGTTAAAAAGCAAAGCAAAGCAAAAAGCAATGCTTGCTGCACCAAAAGCAAAGTCCAACAAAGATGGAGCACGCTTCCTGACCCCCAGTTCGGCTGCTGCCTTGTCATTCCAGGGTGCAGCGAGGGAAGAGTGTGCCGTGTGCTCCGAGCCTCTCCATCCAACGAGGCGCATCAGCGTCCAGAATGCCTCTCTGCACCACGCGTGTTTCTGCTGCGTGCGCTGTGGGAAGATGCTAAGGTGAGCCGTGAGCCTCTGGTGGGAAACTGTGGAGCTGGTGTTCTACACAGACCTGATTTCTTCCAAAAAAGTTTAGGCCTCAACAGTTCTTCCTCAACAGTTTCCTCAGGGCAGAAATAATTGTATAGTTTCCTACAAGGCGACCCCTTGTACGGCGTCGGAGTTCATTATTCTTGTATCAGGGAATGGCTGCCATTCACTCCCATGGGGAAAGGCTGCATTTATCAAGCACCAGAGTGAGCTCTAAATTTGTTCCTGGTGATTCCAGTATTTAGGGTAGAAGTGGGATTTAGACACCTCTCAATCATGGGTCAGATTTAAGCTTGTGTATTTTGTCCCATAGAAGTAAATGGGGGGCTCTTGACAAGTCTAGGTATCCTTATCTGCTCAGGTCCAATCTTTCCTCTGCATTTTCCCAGCCAGAGTTCTCTTCCTGGGTGGGATGGAACCCTGGAAAGGAGTGATTGTCAAAGTTGTCAACTGAATGCAGTAACAGTATTCTTTCTGGTGTGTTGTTTTGCAGTTTGCTCGACTACGCAACCTTCTGTGGTGCATTTTATTGCAAAGCTCATTACAAACTGCTTGCTGTGGTTAAAGAAAGCAGCCAAGTTCCGCCAGTTCTGGTATTGGAGCCTAAGAATAGTAGCAATCAGATGGGAAGGATTCTGCTTCAAGAGAAAATACAACCAAGGCTTTCTGGTTTCCATCCACAGGATAGCCCCAAAACGCGCAAACAAGCAAGGCAGTTGAGCAGCGAGGAAACCTCGCAGAACCAGCTGGGCAGGACCAGTTGGCCACCTTTAAAGGAAGCTGTTGAAAATGACCCAGACGGAAAACATAACAGATCGAAACCAAATGAGACACTGAGAAATCGCCTATTGAGTCTGCAGAGACAAGGTAGAGCCGATGGGAAACCTTGCAGGGCCCTGGAAGACAAGTGGACAGCAGAAACCTTGCAACCAGAAAAGAAGCAGAACCAGATGGGCAGACTCACATTCCCGAAGGAAGGGAAATATGTTTCACACTGGATGGAAACAGTGGACGCAAATGGAGATCTGGGGGTGCTGGAAAAGAGACTGTCACTCATGGATAAAAGCATCTCAGGAGCTCTGAGGACCAAGAAAGGTCCCAGTATATCAGAAAAGGCCACAATATTCCAGCACAACTCAGTCAAAGGTAAGAGGCCTGGCCCCGTGGTCTCACCTTTAAGATCAATCCCCCACAAGCCTTCACCTGTTGCCTCAGGGCCATCCCACTCAGGAGCTTTTAGGAATGAGAAAGTGACTCATTTGGCCAGCACAGGTGTTCCTGTGTCTGACCCTTCCCATCTTGCCAGAGTCCCCTTTGCAGGTAAGAAGCTCAGCACATCTTTTTCCAACAAGGGTGCGTCTGATGAAAGGGGCACCTGGCAAAACCTGAGGACAACTCTACCCCTTCCTAGAGCCAGAGTGAAGTTACCTGCTTTGATACCCCCAGACAACACACATAGGAGGAAGCTTCCAGAAACTAGCAAGACTCACAAACTAATCACACTGGCACTCAAAGAGAGAAATCCGTTGAGTCGTGTTAGCCCTGAACAGACACGTGCTCCCAACCCCCCCAGAACTAAGCCTGAAGTTGTGGTATCTCTACCTGGGCAGAAAGAGGAGGAAAGCAGTGAAACAAACCCAGGTGGCACAACATCAGTGGAGCATCCTGGTTCAGTGGTGGCTTGCCTGACAATGAAGCAGGGGAGTGAGCAGCTTTGGGCAGACAGGAATGACTTATCACATCTATGGAGGCCCTCAGAAAACCAGCTTTATCCTGAAAGCCCCAGTGAGGAGATGAAAAAGAAGGAAGAAATGCAGGAAGGAAGCATCTCAGGCAGGTCTGTTGGTCTTGATTGTATTTCGGATCAGGCCTCCCAAGAAACCAACCCTGTAGAAGCAGAAATGGGAGGTCGACGCTCTGCATCTAGCTCACAAGCAGCTGAACCTGAAAATACGGACTTTCCACCCAGAAATAACCCACAAGATGCCATTTTGACTTGCAATGCAACAGTGTCTGTTCGCGAAGCCCCAGAAACTGGTGTCTCACATGTAAAAACAGCTTGCGCAATTGAAGAATTACCAAGAAATGCCAATGAAAATAATATTCAGTCGCAACTCCAGGATTATCCTTCTGGAACAATCATCCTTCAAGCTTCTTCTCCTCAGGTCAAAGATCCAGAAGCATCAAACTCCAGTGAGATTTCATGCTGGACTGAAAGCCAAGTGCTGGAAAACATAAATGTGCATACAAAACCTGGGCGTGATTGTGGGTTGATTGTGCAGGGAATCTGCCATAAAAATCTTGTGGATTCTTCTGCCAGCAAGCAGCCCTTTAAAAATGAAAAGAATCCCTTGGCACATTTCTTTGCTGTGGGCAGTGTTCCCAAACAAGAACCCACAGCAAGGACTAAGAAAGCACTTAAGACTCCATCAGCCTTAATGACGTTGTTTGGATACTCTCTGGATAAAGGCAAAAATTGGAAGGAAAGTTTGGGAACACCATCACCAAAGGCATCAGAAGAAGCAAAGAATAAAGACCATGTGGAAGCTGCATGTTCCTCAAAGTCTGGCACTTCCAGGAAAGAGAAGGCCTCAGAAGTTGTTCCTCAGACAAGAAGTTGAGATGCAAGTCTACAGGATCCAGAGGAGAATTATGGAAGCTGCCTATGCAGTGAGCAAGGAAATAGTTCTGCTTCCTTGGACGGTGCTGAAACCTTTGGTACCAACATGCGTCCCTCGGATCTGGGCCCAGATATCTCAGGCAGCACTGAGGCATTATTTGGAAGAGACAAACCTGACGTTCCCAAACAGACCGTTTGGAAGACGGAAGCTGTACTGAGGAGCCATGGCCAGCCTTCATCATTGGATGACTCCCACAATCCTCTACCAGCCACAAGGCAAATGTTACAATGTCCTGTGAACAATGTGCTGGAACCCAACTCTGAAATGAGCACTGCATCTGGAGGTGATCTTAATGAACAACGTCTGCCGAAGCTCCCTGGACGCGCCAAGCTGGATGGTCAACTGGTGACACCAAAGGCTCCAAATATTTCTTCATCAAGCCCTTCCAGAGATGATGAATCTCCATTATTAGACAGGGGCCGTTAGGTGCCAGATATGCTTTTATTTTCTGTGGGAGTAGAGAGATCAGCAAATATGTGGGATAGAGATCCGTGGTCCATTCCCAGTTCGGATACAGGAAGTACTCAAAGGAAAGAGGAGCTTTGCTCTGGTTTGAACTCATCAGAAACAATCACGCAGATAAACAACCTGCATCAGTTTTCAGAATCTGGGGTCCCTACGATGATCAAAGGTGGTAATCTGGACAACAAAGACCCACCAGGATCTGGAAATTTTGAGAAAGATCAGTGTGATGATCCAGTGTCCCAGCCTCAGTCCAGTGCAGATGCCTCCTTCGGACTAGATCTCCATGTTAAACAAGCCACTATAGTTAATTATCCCACTGGTGGAAAGGACTTCCCCCCGTCACTTGCATCCTGTCACCATATCCCAGAGCTCCTTAGAGATACCATCCGGAGCACAGCTGAAGATAAGTTCTGTGTTAGGGATAGAAAGCGGAAGACCATCTGCTTGGCCTCTGCTGGAAACCAAGCACTGGACCAGGGGGACTTTAGTGCTGAGCCAGAAAGGTCATTCAGGGGTCAGCTTTGATTGCTTGCATCCTGGACACAGGAGTTGGTTGGACTGCCCTTGAGCTGCAAGGTGAGGAGCTGGCAGCTTGAGCAGTTCCTTTCTTCCTCGCAGCATTTTAGCCTTCTAATCCATTCACAGCTGTGTGATTCTAGAAAACCACATAAAGGTGTAGCATCTTATTCTCTCCATGGTCTGTTTCCTTCGGTGCAGTTGTCCTTCTTACCCAATCCTGTCCTTTCATAAATGCTCCCAACTGATTCTCTTCTTGCTCTGGAGGAAAAAAAGCCGTAACTAGTATTACTCTGTCAAAAGATAATTACTCTCACTAACCCCAAGGGAAACCAAAAGCCTCCATTTCCTTCTTTTTCCCAGTGCCCAAAATAACACCTTATGAGCTGAAAAAAAAAGGATCCATTAAAATTCTCTTGGCAAGAATTGTTTCCCAAAGAGGCTGGAGATAACAAAAGGCAGCTGTGAGGCTCTTCCTCATACACTGAGGCCCAAATCACATGCTTAGCATCTGGTTTCTTTTCTGCAAAGAAGGAATTAGAGTGATTCCTTTCTGCTCCACTTCCCTAAGAAATGAGAAGTTCCAGACAGCACTTATAGGATACATTTCCTTTGGCAAGTTTCCTAAAGATTCGTGGTGTCACCAAAAGAGGCTGTCTCTTTGCAAACCAAAAATTTATTGAAGTGGCTGCTAAGAAAACACACGAGGCAGGGAGGGCAGGTGGCATCAGCACCCAGACATGGCTTCTCCCCAGGAGCCTCTCAGCAGCTCCGCCAGATCAAGCAGGGCTAAATTCAATCCTCTTTCTAGCAGGTGCATGTGACTCAGCAAAGAAAACATTTCAGGGCAGGGTTAGGGTCTCGGGGTGGGCAATGTGCAGCCCTTGGACTTTATTTCAGACAGCCTGTTCAAATCGCTGGCAAGAGGAGTCTTTCTCTCCACCAGCAGTTAGCTCAAGAACTTCACTTCCTGGGCAAGCACCAGAATACTGACCTTGGGGTTGCAGGATAGCCCCCAGACCCATCTGCCACTGCCAGGGCCTCGATGAGCCCCACTTGGGAGCTCTGAGGGAAGAGCTATGTTTTTGGAGGGCTGTGTCCTATCCCTGCACCCATATCTTGCCAGAGCTTCACACCACATGCCCCCGAACCCCGGCTTTGAGTGCCATCTTTGGGACGCACCCCAAAGTTGATTCACTTCATGCCGATGTTGGGAGGTGGGTTCCCCCATTCTCTCTTTCAAAAAACAGGAAGTTCTCTTAGGTAAAAACCCTTTATTTCTACCATATGGCCAGAAAACTACTAGCCAACAGAGGAAGGGTCTCTGAGCATGCAGAGTGGTTCACTGAACCCAAACTAGAAGCTGTTTCCGAGAACCTTCCTTTTCCGGGAGATGGGCAGGTGTCCTAAGCTCCATGCAGGCCATCTTCCTGGCCAGCCCTTCTCTCTTGACGCCACGTCACGGGGTCAAAGACCAGGCCGGGCTCCTCTGGGTCCGCCTGGCACTTCGTTGGTCCCCTGGTTTTCCCAGACCCCTGGAGATGGGGGGCCTTGAGGCAAACCCCCTCCTCTGCTACCCCTGTGTCTGCAGACCTCCTTTCCCAGGAGGACCCAGAGGAAAAGCATCCTCATCTGAAGAGTCGGCGCTTACCTGCCCCAAAATGCACCGCAGGAGCAGCTCCCTCTTGCATTCCCAATAGCAGACAAGTCAACAGCTGCCGTCACTTTAAGCACAACATGTGCTTGTGCACCCCCGAGATGACACCCAGAGCCCCACAGGTGCTCCAACGTGCACCCAGAGCTCCTGAACGAATCGGCTGCCACCTGTACCTCAAGGAGGGAAAGTCTGAGGGGTGGAGGTAGAACTCTGGTCTTCAACCGGAGGGCACAGGTGAAACTCACCTGAACCTTCGGCAAATCTCTCCCTTCCAGTCCCATCGATCCAGGGCCGGCCCTACCATGTGGCAAATGAGGCAGCTGCCTCAGGCGTCAGGCTCTGCCGGAGGGGTGGCAAGGGGCCGGCGGACGCAGCTGGATGGGTACCGCACTGCCTACCCCGTGTCCCCCAAGCATCCCTGCTGTGCGGCCACGGCGGTGGCGGCCGGCACGGGAGAGTCAGCTGCCAGTCTGGATGGCTTCTGTGCATGGAACAAGAGGAAAGGCCCAACCTGTCCTTCACTTTGGGGACAGAAGGCCTCGAAGTGGCCCTGAGTCCACTTCACAAGATTGTTGGAAGGATGAAACTGAGGGAACGCATGCCGCCTTTCAAGGGTGGGCACCAGCCGGCGTGCCACGGTGCTGGACTGCAACTCGCAGGAGCTGGCTTCTAGTCCCCATGCTGCCACGGAGCTCTCTGGGCCACTGGGGCCAGACACTCAGCCCAGCCTACCCCACAGGGTTGTTGTGGACATAAAATGGAGAGGAGGAAGAGGATTATGGAATCCCGTCAAGCAGCAGGTTGATCAGAAAGGCAGGAGACGAAGTTCCTGCAACTGCCACTGGAGAAACAGAAAGCTCATTGCCCTCCTGTCTACAGGGCTTCAGCCTGCTCAACTGGCAGGACCCATGGATGTGGCAGAAGAGCTTTCCAAAAAAAGAAGGAAGGAAGGAAAGAAGGAAGGAAGGAAAGAAAGAGTGAAAACCTAACTAAATAACTGACTGGATGGCTCAGCCAATAGGTGGGGAAGCTAATACCAGAATTTTGCCAGACAAAGGAGGGTGTTTTCAGTCTGTGTAGCTTCTAGGCATACTTCTTGAAAGTACATCTTCTTGAAAACTACAATTGTCACATCAAAACTCTGCTTTCAGATATGGGGTTGATTCTGATATCTGAGGGTTAGGAAGAATCCCCATTGTATCATTTAGAACTGTAATAGAATATTTTAAGGAGAAACAAGATCCTTTTTTAAAAAAATATTTAAATCAAGGGTAGCCGCTGCCTATCCGTTAACATTCCAGGCAGAAACTGCTGACTGGCGATATAACCCTCCTCCAACCTGCAACGAACGGCAGCTGGTTGCATATTGCTCCATCTTACTGCTTTTCATACCATTCTGTATGAAAAGCAGTTTACAGATTGCTTGAATCATGCAATTTGTTGTTGTGGCTGAAATGGTTTTCCATCATGTTTTAATACTGTATTTAAATATGATTTTTAAAAAACTGGCATGTGAACCTCTTGGAGATTTTTATTATTAAGTGGTCTATAAGTTTTATTAGTAAATAAATCCATCAAACTGCAAAGCCCAACCCGTTCCTCCTTTTGCTTCATCTTTATTTATTTTCGATTTATTTTATTTATTTTTCGATTTATATCCTGCCTTTTTCCTCAAAGAGCTCAAGGCAGCTTACATCCTTCTCCTCCATCTTATCCCCACAACAACAACCCTGTGAGGTAGGTTGGGCTGAGAGTCTGTGACTGGCCCAGAGTCACCCAGTTGGCTCCATGGCTGAGTGGGGACTAGAACGCAGATCCTCTGAGTTCCAGTCCCATGCTCTTAACCACTACGCCACACTGGCTCTCCTACACCACACGTCTCTCTTTAAACCAGACGTGGACCAGAAAGCCTTTCCAACTGAGGATGCCTTCAGACAGGAGAGTGTCTTCTGATAGGTCTTCAAACAGAGGACTCTCCTCTGTAAAGCAGTATGTGTGGTCACCCTCTGGGGAGGGGGTCCGAGGCATGGACCTTTCCTCCCCGAGAGCTCAGCACCTTCAACTTACCAGAGTTATCCACATAGCAAAACTGTTCACTTGTCCATTTTTGTAAGCAGTGGGATCTCTGATCAGCAGATCGCACGGTTCACAGATCCATGGTCAAAGAGAAATATGGGGACCAAAGCAGTGGCAGGGAGCTATTCTGAATATGCACGGTGACCCTTTCACTCAGGTTGAGAGGGAAGGAACAGCTTGCATGGGGTCTGAGCTCTGGGACAAGCATCCCATCGCTCTGCCAAGCTGGGGGAGCACATGCGGTGAGCGGCAGCCACGGGGTGACCTGGTTCAGGACTAAGCCTTTTCAGCTGATTCATAAATGATCCAGAATTCAAGGTGAGGTTGGTGCTGTCATCACATAACTTAAAGCACCTAAAACAGAAAAAATTGCGAAGTGCTCCTCCCAGCTGGGGGAGCAGGCATCCGAATGCCAAACCGGGTTCAGTACAAGCCAGTGCAAAATTGCAAGCTGGGTGCAAGCACATCTTATTCAATGGGGTCTGAGCAGCAGCGACTGACCAAGGCAGGAATTCTGGGTAGTGGCGGGTGTCTCGGTGAAAATATGGATGCGGCATGCAGCTCCTGTGGAAAAGGCCAACTCCGTGTTGGGCATAACTAGCAGAAGAATTGCGAATAAAATTGGCAATAGCACACCGTCTTACACAAATCTGTTGCGTGGCCACAATTGTGTATGGTTCTGGGACCGTCACCTAAAAAGGGATAGTGTAAAGTACTGTACAGAAGAGGGCAATGGAAATTGTCCATTGGGGTGGGGTGGCTCCCCGTGAGAAAAGGCTACAGTTAAAATACAGAATGCACCAACACAAGACGTTGCAAAGACCTCCAATCTGGAGGGCTTTAAAAGGGGATTGGGGGAATTCCTGGAGAAGGCTACTCGTCTCCACAGCTACTAGCCCTCATGGCCATATGCCGCCTCCCAGATCAGAGGCAGCATGCTTCTGTCCAGCCGTTGCTGAGGACTTGGGCAGGAGGGTGCTCTTGTATTCCTGGCCTTCTGGTGGGATCCCGCAGGCAGCGGGTTTGTCAGTGTGCAATCCCAAGGGCTGGATGAGGTGAACCTGAGACCCACTCAGCGTGGCTCTTGCGTCTCGTAAAATCTTCCCTAAAAAGTTGTATGCTCTGTGGTTCCTTCGCACTGCATGGAAATTTGCCGTTCCTGCTAGAGGTATGTGCTAATGGTGGATTCCGTAGCCTTCTGCTCATCTTCTTTCGGCTCCACCGGCCCATTTCCAAAGCCACTGTGGATGGCCTTGTTGGACCTAACAGAAAGGAAAATGGTTAAATGTGATGGAAGTAGCCCTGGGTCACTCACGGGCCTCACCCCCTACGTTGCCGTCTCTTCGGCATGGACTTTCTCAGCGCCACCCACCTCGCTGGGCTGCCTGGGGGCTTCCTGACTCCTGTGGGTGTTTCCCTAAAGGTCTCTCATGGAGGGCCAAGGCTGCCTCAGCAAACCCTGCGATTTCCCCCCTGGCATGCTGGCTCCTGCCCTGAGGGTGCCACTCTGGCTGTCTAAGGACTGGCACTTGCAGCGGCAGGATCCAGCGCGGCTGCAGCCCTAGGCACTCTTACTGGAGAGCAGAACCCATTCGCTCTGCAGACTTCCTCCTACCTTAAGAGCAACATTGGAGCAGTGTTTTACTGGGACCTCTCCCTGTAGAACAGGGAGGGAGCAAACCATGCCCAGTTCAGGGCACCAAGATTTAAGAAGGGTGCAGAAAAATGAGAAAGGGTCCAGCGGAGGGCAGCAAAAATGATCCAGGGTGTGGAGACACTGCCCTGTGAGGAGAGACTGAGGGAAGTGGGTATGTTCAGCCTTGGGAAGAGAAGGCTGAGGGGGGACATGAGATCCCTCTAGAAGTACCCCAAAGGCTGCCACAAAGAGGAAGGCGAAGATCTCTTCCTGCTGATGCCAGAGTGCAGGACACGGAATAATCAAGTGAAGTTGCGACAACCCAGATCCAGGCTGGACATCAGGAGAAGCTTCCTCACTGTCAGAGCAATGGGGCAGTGGGACCAGCTGCCTGGAGAGGTGGGGGGCTCCCCCACACTGGAGACACTCAAGAAGAAACTGGACAGCCATCTGAGTGGGATGGTGTACATGGGTGTCCTGCAACAGCAGGGGGGTGGACTGGATGGCCTTCATGGCCCCTTCCAGCTCTTCTCTGTTTCTAGGATACACCATGTGACAAGCATTTCCCGGACAGGGCAATTTCAGCACTCCAAGCCACTCACTTCTGACTCGATGAGGAGTTGGCCGTGTTGTCCTGGAGATCCTTGTTCCGGGTCTCGGGAAGCAGGAAGCAGAGGATTCCCCCCAGCACTGCGGTGCTTCCAAAGATGGACATGGGGATGGCAGGGTGGTATTTGTCCAGGAGACCAACCAACGGGGAGAGGATGCCCGCTGTTCGAGCCGACATGGAGCACAAGCCCAAGCCGGTTTGCCTGGTGGAAAGACAACACACGGGACGTCAGGCACAGGAGAATCACTCTGCCCGTAGAAGAATTTCAGGTGCATGCAAGCCTCCGAAGGGGCTGGTTTACAGGCGTCCAACGCACGGAGCAAGCTCTGCCTTTGCTCCAGCTCATGCCAAGTGTCTGATCTAGAGGGCCATCTTTGGCTGTCTGGGTTGCGTGACAGGGGGGAGAGGGAAGGAAGCAGAGCTGCCCAGAGGAGCATCGTCCCCTGCCTCTTCCCTTCCCCATCTCCCGATGCACCCTTTCCCACCTCTTCAAGGCCCAGTCGGGTGCTTGGAGAGGCAGCTGACATAGTTCTTCCTGTGCCAATTGGAGAGAGAGCTGGGCAGGCGTTCAGGGCCTGGAATCCCAGCTCCAAGTATGCAGGACCTCGGAACGAGGGCTCCAAGAGATCCAGTGTCCCTGTCCCAAGCCATGTCTGGCTGGGACTGTTTGTGGGCTCCAGCTTGCTTTGCCCCTTCACCTTCATTCAGCCATAGACTCTCCAGAGCCCAGCCCTGGAGGAACCCCAGGGGCAAGAGGTGGGGAATGGGTCAGCGGCTGCCCAGGGCCTTCTGAGGGTGGCACCACACAGACTGATCCATCCTTCCCTCCTATAGCCAACCTCCTTCTCTCCTTGAATGCATTTCATGCCCTGGGGGAATTCTTATCACCCCTGCGCAGGAGCAGATGGAAAGCTAAAGGCCCTTCCCACTTGGACATTTAAAGGGCAAGAAGATCCTCACCTGACAACCGTGGGAAATACCTCTGCAGAAAACACGTAAGTGGTGGAAAAAGAGGCAGCCAGAGCAGACTTGCCGATAACAGCCAGCACAGTGACAATGACGGGAAAACCTGGGAAAGATTGTGGGAAAGGTTGTGAGCGACCAGGAGAAGCCGTCACAGGCACACCGCGCCGGACTGGCAAAATTGTCCCACTGCTCCTGAACTGAGGTCCCACAGGAGGGATGGTGAGCCCGAAGCCCTTTGAATATTGTTAAACTTCACGCCCCATCCTCTGTGACCACTGGGCATGCTGGTTGGCTGGGGCTGAATAAGATACAAAAGTGGGAATGTACAAAGCATTCAGTGGGGCACACATGAACCCACCTGAAACCAGGGCTTGGGCAGGCAGCAGCCTCTGGATTAGGTCTGAGTTATTTAGGGTACATTTCTATACAGGTTTAGGCAGGAAAAGCCCCACAATTCCCAGCATGCCACAGCTGGAAACTGTGGGGCTTTTTCCTGCCTAAACCTGCATAGGATCACACTCTTGGTTAATTTAGAACCCATCTTTCCATTAAAGTTATTTAATACTGATAAACATAGCAAAATTACAACATAGCCCCGTCAATTAAACACAGTTTAAAAGAAATAAAAAATAAATGATGCCCATCAGGAAAATGCTAGTGCAGGGGGGAAAGCCACGTAGGGGCCAATAGCCTGCCTTTTTGTCTTTGGTGCCCAGAAACAACACAGAATTAGGCTGGCTCCCTAGACAGGACGTTCCAGAGTCTGGGGACAGGCCCTAAGAAGACCCTTTCCCATGTTCTGCCTGGAGACTTTGCAAATGATTGTGTACCTTTTGGAATAACAGGAATAAGCAAGCAAACTATTCCACCCAGCAGAAGCCAAACAGCCTGGCACCTCTTCCTGCCCAGCCACTGGAGCAGGAAAATGCAAGAGAAGCGGGATGGGATTTCCACTGCTCCAAAAATGAGCTGCGTCATGTAGATGTCCAAGCCAAAATCCCCAACGTGAAGGCTCACGCCGTAGTAAACCAAACTGTCAGCAAACCTGAGGACAAAATAAGGAGGTATCATCTCTCACGCTTTTACTGCTTCTCCTTTTTAATTCCAGGTCCACCCAAACCCGTCACGAAATGTCAAGCTATTTAGAAATAGAGCTCAATGTAGGCTGCAGTCTTGCAGGAGAGCAGAACATGGTCCTGGGTGCAGGACTCAGCTCCCTGAGAAGTTACACTTGAAACGAAAGAAAGAGTAAGTTCCTAGACCTCATGCTTTTTGCTTCTCTGTACCAGGAGCCTGTGTGGTGTTCTGGTGGGAGAGTTGGACAAGGAGTCCTGAGTCCTGTCTTTTAAACCCCACTCTGTCATGAAGCCTTCTGGGTGACTTTCGGCCAGTCACCAACACTTAGCCTAACCTACCTCACAAGGTTGTTATTGGAAGGATAAAATGGAGAGAAGGTGAATTATGTAAATAAATACTACAGAAAAGAAAGACAACTATAGAGTAAATAGTGTGAGCTTTGAGAAACTATGCAGATATGCTCAGTTCACAGAGTTCATCCAACTCACAAACTGAAAAAACATCAATTTTTTAAAAGCAAGCCGAGAACAACTGCTTGCTTTTAAAAAAAATACACAAAATGCTTCTTAATGATTTAGCCAATTTGGCAGACTTACCAGATCCAGGCCATGATAAAAGTCATAAGTCTAAGGTGTCGCTTCTTGAAAAGATCCAGTACATTTCCAGATTTTGCCTTCTCCTCTGGAGCGAGCTGCAAAATTTATAAAGCCAAAGAGAGTCGGAAGTCAACCAGAGTCCAAGGTCTCTTCAGCACCCTGGGCTCTGCATCACACCAGCAACAGGATGTTAGGGCACATTCCGCTTGAATTCGAAGTGCAGTGACAGCGAAACTTTTTAGAGACCGAATGCCCAAACTGCAAACCAAAACCAGCTTATTCATCACAAAGTGACAACACTTCAATAAAACCTGAAAATGGAGGTTTAAGTTAAGAAACAACAACTTTCAGACAGTCCAAGCAAAATTTATATATACATCCTTGAGAGCACATGGACCGGCTATGCAAAAGCTCGGATGAGTCACGGCAAATGAGTCACGGCACCTGAGGTCACTCACGGGCACTGCGACACCTTTCTGAGCATCTCCATGGCCCCTGTGTGTGCAGTTGTCTGAAGCTCAGCTGCTGGGGCAATGCTCGGGAGACTTTGATCTCATTCCAATAGAGAGAGTTCTGCATGCCCGCTGTGTCATTAAGGCCATAGGATCGCCACCACGGGCCTTACCCTACCCGGGTGCACACCCCTAACACGAACATACAGTTAAAGTTCTATAGAAAGGGACGGTTTTGAAAAAACCCTCCCATAGTAGCTTTTTCCGCACAACTCATCAGTACTGCCCATTCTATACACATTCCAACTGTCAAAACCTTGCATAGACATCTCGTTTTTCAAACACTAACCCTACCATGTTGAACACCCCTAACCGTAATATAAAGGGAAATTTCTATTGAAAATAATGGGATTTTGAAAAAGCCTTCCTTTAGTAATTTTTCGGCACATATCATTTCGAACCATTCTAAACACATTCCAACCTTCAAAACCTGGCCAGGACACCTCGTTTGTCTAACCCTAACCCTAACCTGCTGAACACCCCTAACCCTAATACATGGAAAAGTTCTATTGAAAATAATGTGATTTTGAAAAACCCTTCCGTGAGTAGCTTTTTTTGCACAGCTCATCATTTCTGCCCATTCTAAACACATTCCAACCATCAAAACCTTTCCAGGACACCTCGTTTTTCTAACCCTGACCCTACCCTGCTGCACACCCCTAAACCTAATATAGGGGAAAGTACTATTGAAAGTGGCAATTTCGAAAAATTCTACACTGAAATAGTTTTTCTGCACAGTTCATCATTTCTGCCCATTCCAAACACATTCCAACCATCAAAACCTTTCCAGGACACCTCGTTTTTCTAACCCTAACCCTACCCTGGTTCACATCCCTAATCATAATACAGGGGAAAGTTCTATTGCAAGTGGCAATTTTGAAAAGATATACATTTAATAGCTTTTTCTGCAGCGCTCATCATTTCTGCCCATTCTAAACACATTCCAACCATCAAAACCTTTCCAGGACACCTCATTTTTCCAACCCTAACCCTACCCTGGTGCACACCCCTATCCCTAATATACAGGTAAAGTTCTATTGAAAATAATGCAATTTTGAAAAAGCCTTCCTTGAGTAGCTTTTTTCACACTGCTCCTCACTTCTGCCCAATACAAACACCTTTCACCCATCAAAACCTTGCCAGGACACCTCGTTTTTCTAACCCTACCCTGGTGAACACCCCTAACCCTAATATACGGGTAAAGTTCTTTGGAAAATAATGCGATTTTGAAAAAGCCTTCCTTGAGTAGCTTTTTCTGCACCGCTCATCATTTCTGCCCATTCTAAACACATTCCAACCGTCAAAACCTTGCCAGGACACCTCGTTTTTCTAACCCTAACCCTAATCCTAACCTGGTGCACACCCCTAACCCTAATATAAGGTTGAAGTTTGTTTGAAAATAATGCGATTTTGAGAAACCCTTCCTTGAGTAGCTTTTTTTGCACAGCTCATCATTTCCCCTCATTCTAAATATATTCTGACCGTCAAAACCTTGCCCGGACACCTCCCTTTCCTTGCCCTAACCCTACTGTGGTACACGCCCCTAACCTTAATATAGGGTTTGTGTTCTATTCAAATTGGCGATTTTGAAAAAGCCTTCCTTGAGCACCTTTTTCTGTGCAGCTCATCATGACAGTCCCAGAAGTCACCTTTCCCATAATTCAAATTTCTTGTTGTCTGTCAGCAAACCTGTGCTCCTAGTTTTCATGGGGATCACAAGCAGGTCTTTGGCCTAGCTGCTGGGTCTTTAGTGGCCCTTCCGGGCCAGGCTGCCTTCAAACATGTTGCATTTCTGCAAGGAATTTTATACGGCTTCTGAGAAATTAGCTTTTTCCCAGCTACTGGGCAGGTTGCATTTTAGAAGAGAGGAGACAGGGAAGCCTGGAAGTTGAGGTGGGATTCCTATGTCTTCGGTGCTGATAATATATCTCTGCAAATGTGCACCGTATACACCCCAGACCTTTTCTGAAAACAAGGAACAGAAATCCCAGCCTTTTGACACCTGGTTGAGCAGTTCTTCCGGGATGGTTCGTTTGTTGATGGAGGCGGCCTTCTGGAGCACCTTTTTGGCTTCCTTGATCTTTCCTCTTGTGACAAGCCACCGGGCAGAGCTGGGAAGGACCCTGGGAAGAAGAAGAGTTCAAAAAGCATGGAAAAGGGCAGCGAGGGGTCAGGGCATGCCACGCTCTGATCCAGTAAAGCCGATAAGCTATTGCAACCTTTCATGGCCAGTGGCGCTGTCAAGGAAACATCGGTAAATGCTGAACTGGTCAGAACAAAGGCACGCTTATGCACAAAGGAAACCAAATTCCAAACTCCAGTTTCTGCCATTCCAGGGAAAAGACACAATAACTTTAATATGATTCTTCCTGCATCTATGGAAAGACTGTTTCCTACTTTACACTGATTTCTGTTAATTTGCAAACCAGCATAAAAGTCCAAGGTTGTAAGTTCTTATCCTTTAAAATATCACATTTTTATGCCACCTCCCCTAAAAAAAACCTTGAGTTTTGGCGTCTGAATACATTTTGCAAATTAACAAAATATACTGGTTTTGAAAAAATTGTCTAGCTATTTCTGCTAATCATAGAAAAGTTTAAAAACCCCACATGTCAAGCACTGAAATCCCAGAAATGTCCTCTTCTATAAAGTACTTCCTGAATGTGGCTTCTGAGATTTCCCAGTGCGTTTTCCACATTCTTCTTTCAGCGTATTCTGGCAACCATAGGAACTAGAAACTTGCTGATTAAAAGAGGCAGAGGGGACTTCGATTTTGTAAACCACTTGGGGAATGGCATTAAATGGCCGGGTACTCTAAAACGACCTGAATAATAATAAATGTTAAATCCTTCACCCTGTATCAAATTCTGTGATGGTGCACAGGGCATACAATGCCATGGTCATTTCAAATTTGCACCATTGTGCAGTGGACTCAAGCCAGGCGGCCTCCTCTGCCCTCAACTTCACACGGCACATGAGGAAACTGTGGCATCCACGATGGACGATGTGGTGATGGCCAGAACACTGGGTGGCTTTCAAAGGGGATTAGACAAATTCGTGGAAGAGAAGGCTATTAATGCTACTAGTCCTGATGGTTCTAGCCTACCTCCAGTAGGTGTAAGTTCTCCAGTCGGTGCCAGGGGGCTATCGCACTCACAGCATTGTTTTAGTCCTCCATCAGCAAGAGCTTCTGTTTCAAAGGCCCAGCCAAAAGGAGAAATTACGCATTCCCCATGACCGGAGTATATGTCCTGGAGAAAACTTCGACTGAGGCCAGCAACAGAAAAGGCCCTGTTTCAGACAGATGGTGGCCTCACACCCAGTCCCTGCCAGATCTTAAAACTAGGGATGGACACGTCAATTTTGGATTTTCTCCATTTCTCATTTTTCCAGTCGACCCAAACATTGAGAGTTTTTGTATGTTCACATGCAAATTCACATGCATTTTTGTTTGCATTTTGCCTAATCTGCAAATTCTGCAAGCCATTACCCAAATATACTACATTTTGAAGTTGCTAATAATATACACATTTTTGGACTGGAAAACTCCATTTCAAGATTTGGAGAAGTGCCACTCCTGAAGCGTAATCAAGTTTCAATGCATGGGGTGCAAAGTTAGGCAAGTGTATATTAAGATGTGAAAAGAGTATGTTTTTTCCCCTATCCCTATTTTTAAAAAACAGTAAACTTTAAAACAGTGGCTGGAGTGAGCTCTTATCCTTGTCCAACTTTGCTTGGGTACAGTTCATTCTGACACCATATTAGAGCCAGTGTGGCGTAGTGGTGAAGAGCTGGGACTGGGACTCAGGCGATCCGGGTTCGAGTCCCCGCTCAGCCATGGAGCCAACTTTGGGCCAGTCACAGACTCTCAGCCCAACCCACCTCACAGGGTTGTTGTTGTGGGGATAAGATGGAGGAGGAGATGTAAGCTGCCTTGAGCCCTTTGCAGGAAAAAGGCAGGATATAAATTAAAAAAAAAATAATCAGGGGGGGGCTTGTGCACACCCACCATATGTAAAAAAAGAGCGCGAAAGCAGGAGCAGAGCCAGCGATCTGAAAGAGCCGCCAGTCGCGAATGGAGTACGCCAAGCCAGCCAGAGCCATCTGTCCCAGGGCATTGCAGCAGTGGGTGATGACCAGCGCCAGCGGGCGATACGAAGCCCCGACCCACTCAGAACCTAAAGGAATACAGGCTACAGTTAGTTCTGAGGATGCAGAAGCCCCATGCAAAGCACCAAGAGCCCTCCCTTCTGGCTGATCCAACCTTTCATTTACAAGCTACGTTTAATCAGCACAAAGATCACAAAACCTCAGCAAAAGAGTTTGTGCATTTATTCATTCATTTCGTTCCTTACGATCCACCCCCAATCGCCACCCCACAACTAGCCAATGCTCTCTGGATGGCATACAGGAGTTAACAAATTTGATGAAATAAAATATATAGTAAAAATAACAATAAAATCACACTAAAAATATGAAGCCAGATTTTAACAACTGACCCAACTAAGACCAGAACTGCTTTTTTTAAAAAAAGCAACAGGCAATGTTAGCGGGTGCCCATCTGCTCCTCAGAGTTTGTAGATGCTTCGGCAAATCATGGTCTTAACCTGGCTCCAGAAAGACAGCCAGGTTGGTGCCAGGCAGGACTCAGTGGGGAGTTTATTCTGCCATGTGGGGGCTACCACAGAGAAGGCCCTGCTCTTTGTAGCTGCCGCTCGGCCTCCTCTGGAGATGCCATTCAGAGGAAGGCCCCGCGGGGGATGTGCTCTCTAATGACCGCCCAGCGCAATTTCCACTGCACATCCACCACTGAATGGACAGCATCCCTCAGCAAGGGCAGGAGCTGCTCATCCATGCAGATAAACCAGGGTTGGCCTCTCATCCCAAAGTGCACCGCCTGGAGCAGCATCATTCCAATGCACGGGGCGGGAGCGGAGTGTATTTATTTGCATATATACGTAATCAATTTATATGCTGCCCCATTGGCCATAGGCCCCCTATGAAATCCATAATGAACATGTCACGCCTTCAGGCAGCTTCTGGATACCCCTGGGTGAGCCAGATTATCACTAGCTCCACCACTAGCTGCATGGGCAGAGGCAAGCCAGAGCTGCAAAAAAGGAGGGGAGGGGGCAGGACCCCAGTTTGCAAGACCTTTGGATTCACAGCTCTGACCACAATTTTTATCAGGCTTCCCCTGAGGCCAGTTCTCCTTGCCTAGCAAAGGCCTCTCCTCTGGTTCACTTTCCATGTCCCAGGACCAGAAATTGGCAGGATTTGACTCTATATGTCCTAAATTGGTAGCTAAGCTTCCCCACACCAGCAGTTCCTCTCCTGGGCTATTTTATTTTTCCTTTTACAGGTCTGTTTAGGGTATATTTTGGCTCCTTTCTATTTATGTATTGCTGCTTTGTTTTTCTGATATTTGTATTTTATTGCTTTGTTTTTATGCATTGTTGCAAACCTCCCAGAGAGCCTCGGCCACAGGGTGGTAGAGAAATGAAATTATATCATCAGCATCTCCGTGGTAGAGCCGCTTCTGTCCTGCGAGGCGAGCTGGTACCTTGGCAATTCCCTTCATACGGCATTAGTTTGAGAGGGGAGACAAGCTGGGGAGGGACAACATTTTTGCAAACTGGATTTTCCGTTTGGATAAATCTCTCTTCCAGCAAGAGGCAGCCCCAGAGGCAAAGCAATGAGGCCAAAATGCTAAAAAGACTAGCATGATTTAATTTAAAGTTCTTGCAATCCGGAAAGAGGCCTTAAGATAGGAATCTCCCAAGCCTTCCGGGAAAACTCTGGGGCACCAGGCTGGGACCACAGAGAGGCTGCCTTTGGCTTGACATCCCTGGAGTAGCAAAAGCCATCTTTGGATGGCACAGACGAAAGTGGGGCATCATACTTAAAGCCGCCATGCTTATACTGATCCCAGCAAAAGCAGCTCCCACGAGGAATCTCAGGGCGATGTAGACAGAGAAACTGGGTGCGAAGCCTGCCCCAACGCCAAAGGAGCCCATAATCAGGAGGGTGAGCAAGATGGACCACCGGCTTCCGATCCTGGAGGAAGGAAACACAGACATGGGTCAGTCTGCAAGATGGAGGTCCAAGCATGCCTCACATCTGCAGTTGCAATAGAATCAGTATTATCAGGCAGGCAGGAATATAACGATGTCCCAAAAGCCCCACAGTGGCTTTTCCTGGGGAAAGGTGGTACCAAGATGGGGTGAGATGGGCTAGAAAATCCACAGAGGGGAGCCCTAGTCTGCCTTTTCCCAGGCTGATTCTGCACTTGGATTCTTCCTCATCAGCTGCTCACACACTTGGGGGGTCGCATCCAGTTGTCGTTGCACTCGGTCCCTGGTGCTTGGCAGCCCACCTGTGCGCCTGAGGCGCTTCTGCAGTGCAGGGAAGATCATTACGATGGCAGATCGTGGAGGGAGAACTCTGCAGTAGCATTTTGCGTGTGAGCAACTTGGCAGCACAGGAACCCTGATTATTTATTTCCAGTCAGGTCCTTGGTCCAGTCAGGCCAATTTTGTCAACACAGACCAGGAAAAGCTCTCCTGGGTCTTGGGGAGAAATGTTCACTCATCTGGCTTATTGATA
Source organism: Varanus komodoensis (assembly GCF_004798865.1). NCBI lineage: Eukaryota > Metazoa > Chordata > Lepidosauria > Squamata > Varanidae > Varanus > Varanus komodoensis. The sequence goes on along the minus strand of NW_025335440.1, from coordinate 9,319,000 downwards.
TCGGGAATCAAATCTGGAACCTTCTACAAAAACCCTTTGTGCTCCACAACAGATGTTCCCCCTTCCTATCCACATTAATGTTCTATTTAGGATATGCCAGGTTCGGGCAGTGAAAGAGGCGGGTAGTTTCCTTGCTGGAGTACAAGGCCACCCTTGTGCTTAGATGGGAAAAAGGGGGGTGTCCCAATCACTTGCACTGGGGCTTCAACCTGCCCTTGCTGATCCCAGTTGGGAGACATGTTTACTCCTCTGAGGCCCTCCCCACTGGCTGTGCAAATCGCAGCTCCTTTGCTGTGCCCCATAGAACTCAATGGAGCCTGGCTGGCAGCTAGCCCCGCCTGGCTTTAATGGCCAAGGATGGCCATTCCAGCACAGGAAGCTTGTGCTGCCAAAACAATTCCTAAGACAATTCAGGTGGCTCTCCACGGGTTCTCTTGGGAAAAGGTGTAACATCAGCACAAGAGTCTCTGCTTCCAGTGTTAGGCTCGACCCACCTGGCACAAGATTAGCATAATAGAATGGTATCAGTTGTGTACTAAAGTCAGCATAATAGGAGGCTTTGTGTATTGAGTCAGCATAATGGGAGGCTTTGTGTATTAAATAAGCCTAATAGGAGGTTTATCAGTTGTCCCAGGCGTATACAGAGTGTTACTTCAGAAAATGGGCAAGGTTTATCAAAGGCATAAAACTTAAAAGGACAGGCCAACTGCAAACCGCTCCGCTTCTGTATCAAAATGTAGACTAACCGCAAACCGTCTCGCTTCTGTATTATGCTAGCTCGCTTAGGATGCCAATAACAATTTTCCTTTTGTTTGTAACAAGGTATAAAAACCCCGCTGTCCCTCTACTGGGGGCCCGCACTCATCCCATCTTTGTGTGAGGGTGCTGGTCCCTGTGCAGGTAATAAAAAAACTCCTCTTAATATCTCTCTCTCTCTCTCTCTCTCTCTCTCTCTCTCTCTCTCTCTCTCTCTGGTCTCATCTGTAAAATTGTGGGACACAACATCCAGTAGTGTGTTTCAGTCTTTAAGGCACACCCAGTAATAGCTGCCCACTCTCCATGAACAACTGGAAGAACGGGAAGCGTTCTCAGAAATGGCACGTGTTCTGCTAGTTCATTCGTAGCCCAGGCTAAGGATCTGGCAAGGTATCAGTGTCTCTGGCTCAGACTCACTCAGTCTCTCCTCTGGCTTCTTTCATCAGGCTTTGCATATGAAAGTCTAACTTCACAGGGGCTAGAAATTTGAATTTTTAAAGGAAAGTTGAAACGCTGCATTCTGGGATACTGTGTTCTGTACCAGGGCAAATGATACCCTTCAACAACTGCCAGATCTCTGCCCTGGAACCTCCCTCCTTATTTCTCTTCCCCCCAGTAGCACAGAGCAGTTGTGTTTAGCTGCCATTTTGATCACCCACAATGCCCTTGATAAAGCATCACTCTGAGGCTTTGTGGGAAATTAAAATGATGGATAGACTCGAGGTGTTTTGGGCAGGGTGTTTTGAAAGGGTGATCCTGGAGCATAAAAAACCGTGTGTCTGTTTTCAAAGAAAATAGAAAAGAATCTAAGGATAAATCCCTCCAATCTCCAATTCAGATTTTGCTAATAAGCTATTTTCTTTAATTTGCTCTGTGCAGTTATCGATTTATCTGTTTGTTTCTTCTATTCCTATATTGTCAGCTGAAGCTGCCTGGACAATTTGCCAGATGACGCTTAGGTCATAAAATGCAGTATTATTTGAAAATGTCATATCAAAACTGTATGCTTGCAGCAGAATAAGGCCAAAGCAGTAACCAAGAGAAAAGCCAACAGCAGTGCAAAGATCTAAAGTGGCACAAACACAACTTGGAAAATATTACCTGTCGCTCAGTGGGCCGAAGACCAGGGCTCCCACAAGAAGGCCTGCCATATAGATAGACTGGGAGAAGTCGTTTAGGTCTTGTCGGTCGCAGACCAAGTTAAACTAAAGGAAGAGAAAACAAGAGCCCTTTTCATTTCACTTCCAGGCTGCATTTTGTGCATGACCCTTGTCTTTTCCTCACCTTGCCTCATCTTTCCTTTTCTGCCATTTTCTATGCAGTTGTGCCTGCTATTATCACAGGAGACACCATAGGCCAGAACTACCATAAAAAAAATAGGACCAATACAAGCAAAAACAATAGGAACGTAAATGTTAAAAATGACACTTGCTTAAAAATACAATCTAAGAAAAAAAAATCCTGGACTGTGCAGAAATAGATTGAATTTATCATTGAAGGAGAAGGAAGATATTGACTTCTATCAAACTTGGGACTCTTTTTATTATTGGCTAGAGAAATGGGACTTTGCATTGATTTAAATATGTTTTTAAAGTCATTATAATTGGGAAAAGAAGGGTGTGGGGGCTGACCCAGCGGGCTCGATTTTTTTTTTTTTTTTGATGATGGATGTTGTTTGTAGTTTGTTGTTTTTTAGGATTATAATTCAAATAAAACTTATTTAAAAAATACAATCTAAGATAGTCTAAAAAATTACATTGGAGGGCAATATACTTTATCTATGGTGAATAATAAATATCTATGGTATTTATTGATGGTAAATAAACAGATAAATACATGATGATAACAACAACAGAACACTGGATCTGGCAGTTTCTGGGTTGGCATTCCTGTGAAACAATTTCCCCCGACATGGTAGCCTGCAAATACGTTGTACTAAATTTCCCAGCATGAGCAGGGATGATGGGACCTGTATCCCAAAACATCTGAATGTAACCAGGTTGAAGAAGTTTGCTACAAGATAGATTACTGGTTTATTCTAAGTCAACCTCTTTCCAGATGTTATCAGCTGTGACCAGAGACAGCTATCCAAGGTCTCAGGGACTTTCTTTATCTCCTGATTCTTTTCAAGAGGGGATTCAAGACTTGAACCCAGGGCCTTCTGCGTGCAAAGCTGGTGCTCTACCACCCTTCTTTCGAACACAGTTAGCTACCCTGGGTGAAAATGAACAATCAGTGTGTTGGACTTTTGGCCTCATCTCAGAGGGCTTTTCTTATTGTCTTCAGGAGCAGTAGACACCTGGGGTCCTTCAACTGCTTTGAACTGCATCTCCCATCAGTCCTGACCTCCATGCTGGCTAAGATTGATAGGTATTGTAGTCCCAAAGAACTAGAGGGCACCTGACTGCCAACATCTCTTCTTAGACAGAGGTACCACTGCTGAGATGTGGCTTGTGGACTTTTTCTCACCAACACACACATCTGGGCAACACATGTGGCTACTAACACAGACCCCGGGGCAGCCCAAAGGTTCTGCTTCACACATTCACACACTCCATCCTCCCCTAATCTTCCCCAACTTTTTGCTTTACCACCTCAGTTGCATTAAGAGGGGACTTAGGGACCAGAGTTCCGCATGCCTCATTCCCCAAAGCAAGGAAGAGCCACTAATGGACTTCCAGGTGTTTTGGCCTACAACTCCCATCATGCCTCACTGTTATCTATGCTCACTAGGGCTGAAGGGAAGTGCACACATCCAACAATACAATGTAGATTTTTTACCCCCCAACTTGTCCATTATTATGCATTTTTAATGCTCTCCGAGGTCCCAAATATGTTCGAATCTCTTGATTTCTTTTCATCTCCTTTGGATCCCTTTGTATCTCCTAATCCTTCAGACATGCAACATTCTAGAGACATATGAGAGCTCTGTTTTTAAATATGGACACAGTATTTCAATCTATTTGAAGAGAGAGAGAGAGAGAGCAAGGCAGGCAGGCAGGAAGGAAGGAAGGAAGGAAGGGGCCCACCTCTGTTAGCAAAGTTGGTTTTAGTCCTGCAGGATAAACCCAGCCATCCTGACACTTTTCGGTGCCATTGAGTCCGTATTCTATGATGGAGTCAATATCTGCTTGCACAGGAGTAAACATCAGGCATTCCTCTAGGGATCCATCTGGCTTCCTGGGAATGGTCAAGTTCAGCTCCTGCTCTTTGGTCAGGTTCGGGCTGATTGCACGGATCCAGCTGGTGTTGCAGTGGTGTGGCACGTCCATTACTAGGAATACTTGGCCAAACATGTGAAAGGGGGTGAGGAAATTTGGGATGCAGATCAGCAACACCAGCCATTTCTGAAATCTGCCAAACTCTCCGACCGCCTTCAAGATGTCTCCAAACCCCGTCATTCTGGGTTCTCCAGGAGCCTGTCTGTATCTTCACCCTGTGCATGGGCTAGAATTAATGTTTAAACATAATTAAGACTTAGAGGGAGTGAATAATTAATCCGGTTTTGTCCTCCGATAAACTTATAGAAGCCATCCTGCCTTGGCTAGAGATGCCAATATTTAAACCAAGCTTTCCCAGGAAACATATCATTTGCTTATCATTAAGTAATCCCTGCAGAAGTGTTAGATGCTGACTTTATGTTTCTGTTTCATCTGGAAAAGGATACAGGTCTTAAGATGAGGTTTTATCTATTCATGTATTTATTAAATTTATATCCCTCCTGTTTTCTTTTAAAGAACTCAAAGCAGCTTAACGTTGTTCTCCTGCTGCTCTCCATCTTCTCCCCACAACAACCACCCTTTGAGGTAGGCCGGGCTGAGAGGGAGCTGACACAGAGGGAAATCTGAGCATATATAAATCAGCGTGTGAAAATGTGTGCTTTTTTCTGTCCTGCGGGCCTGAGCCTCGGCTTTTTTGGGCGCTCAGCACCTCACCTGGGTCTAGGCTTTGCTTCACTTCAGATGCAAGACAGGTAAGAGTTTGGGTGGCAAATTTGGCAGGGCAAAAATTGGCAAGGTTCACCCCGACTTAGTGATGTACCTGGATGTGTGACTGAATAACGAGAGGGGTGTCATGGCTCTGGTGTTCTTTATGAGGCTGAAATCCTTCCCATGGGATCAGTGTAACATAACTATGAAATCTGCAGCCTCTGCTTGCTATCAAGGAATCCTCAGTCAGCTAATTACATTACCTTTTATCTGCACAGGTAAAAGTTGGAGCTGACAGGGCAATTCCTGCAGAAATGCGAGGCTAGAAAGCACTCTCTGTTCCCTGATAAGAGAATGCTCAGCCAGCTGTCTAATGTATTTATGCGGATAGGTATTTGCACCCAGCTACAGCGGGTGGTCACAATGCCAGTGGGGGCTGATCTGTTCATAATGCAATATTTATTTATTTATTTATTAAAACATTTTTATGCCTCCCCATTCGCCGAAGCCTCGGGGCGGCTTACAACAATAAATAAAACCACATAAATTAGATATGCCTTCCTCCTCTTTCTGACCACTGTAGGCAGCTTCCAATCAGAATATATAATAGTAATGTTTTTATGAGCAGTAAAGCGACTTAGAAAAAATTGTCAACGGGGTAAAAAGGAACTGAACAGCAGCCCTTTCCCATTCTCTTTTTTGAGGTGGGAGACGAGCAAATGGTTCCACAGAATGCATGTAGAAGAAGTGCAGATGACACGGGTGTTTGCGTGGCAGGGGGACGGTGTGGGTTAGCCTTTCTCCTGGCACGTTTATTTATTAGATTTATATCCCACCTTTTTTTCTTTTAAAGAACTCAAAGTGGCTTACATCATTCTCCTCCAGTTCTCCATCTTATCTTCGCAACAACGACCCTGTGAGGTCGGTTGGACTGAGAGTCTGAGAGTTGCCCAGTTGGCATTTTCATTTAAATTTTAGTCATTTTTTTCTCAACTTGCATTTCTGCCTATAAAATCATAGTGTGCAAAGGATCTGCACAGATGCAAGATGCCCTCTTGGGTCCCCTGTTCTGGGGACACAGTTCCTCTTGCTGGGTGCGGATCAGTGGCAAACGTCCATGTCTTCTGTTGTCCTGCAAGGCGGATTGTGAAGCGGGGGCGGGGGGCGCTGATCACTTCCAGCTTTGAGTACTGGAGCTTGCAAATCCCAAGCAATCTGTTGCAAAGGGCAGGACTTTCATCTGAGTAAAGTAACATCTAACATGTTGTGTTAGAATTGCAAACAGAAATGGGTTTATTGAGCTGGGAATTGCGCTTAGACAGCAAGAGAGGACAGGGCAATTTTGTTTAGCCTAAATGAGCAACGTTTAAATAAATCCCTGGTTTATGAAGTGGCTGTCTTTATTCTTGTCTCTTTCTTGCCCATCTGGTGCCCAGATATTAGATTGACACTGTGTGTAAGAGGCTTCTTCTTAGTCCCTGAATAAAGGCCTTACCAAACCTGGCACCCTCCAGATGTTAAGACTACAGTGCCCATCAACCCCATCCACCCAGCCTGGGGCAGATGGGTGCTTTAGTCCAAAACTTCTAGGTGGCAGCTGGTTGGAGAAGACTGCTCTGTATCATTTGTCATGACAAGCTGATGGCAAGTTGTTGTATCTGTTACAGAAGAAATTAGTATTTCTGTACACTTTTTGTGCTTGATGACTCTTGACACTTTTTTACAAGCCAGATGTGGGAAAAGGCCAAAGAATAAGATCCCTGTCCCTTACTACTCTCTGGCCATTAGTGTAAAAGACACAGCACAAAAGGAAAAGGGATTGGGATGGAGGAGGAAAAAGGCAGTCTCACATACTAGCATTTAGGATGCTTCTAGATGAAGGGCTCCTAGCACTAGCACTTACAAAACATGGGGCAGGTGTTCCATCTTTTTCACCTTAACCAATCAAGATCTCCTCTGAAAATACCCTTAGTAACATAGCAGCACTTCTATGGGTTTGGGGTTGGTCTAAATGACCTCCAGGTCTCCCTTACAGCCCAGGACCTGTGAGCGGAGAGAGATTCAGAGCCCTTCCCACTCAGGTAAGCACTGCCTGGTAAGACTTCTGCCAGTGGAGTTAGGATTGTGGGTCTCTACAGGCGGTCTCGTAAGAGTTGACAAAGGTACCATGCCCGGTAAATGTTTCAGTGAGAGCCAGGATGGCCCCCAAAGGCCCAGGCGATGGGCAGAGATGTCCCCTTTTCCCCCAAAAGACCTGGCCTGACTCTGGTAAGATGGCCATTCAACAGGGAGCAGGAACCTTTCTGAGGTTTTAAAGCTGTGAAGCACTTTCTCATGTGCAGACTACAGGTGTGTGTAAACACTTTGTGTCAGAAGAATGGTCCAAGTCTTCAGTGCCTTGCTGCTAAGGCAGGGCTGGGGCGCATCCAAGAGCAGTCATCCTTGGCACGAGGAGAGAGGAACAACCCATTGATCCAAAACTCGTTCAACCCCACAAACAACTCCATGGGCAATCCACCAGTCAATTATATTTAATTAATGTGACACCCTCACATGAGGCCATCGACACGGGGGGTGGCGCACTGGAGCTGTTCCTTATGCAGAACTTTAAGAGCTGAACCGCATGCAGCTTTTCCCAACCTGGGATCTGCCAGATGTGTGGGACTACAACTCCCAACAGGTTGGCTGGGGTTGCTGGGATTTGTAGCCCAGCACCTCTGGAGGTCACGCAGCTGTGGAAAGCTGAATTAAGACCATGTCCTGGAAGAAAACCTCAGACTGAATATCAGTCGAAGCATGAGTTTGGGAAAGCCGTGATCCCTATCTAGACTTTCCAAATCACGTTGGCTATTTCCTCTCCCGACTTGCAAACTTGCAACAAGTCCATCCCATATCCTTCAGGCAAGGTCCCCAGCACCTCTCTCTGCCTCGTTTGCCACCCTTCTGCACTGAACTACGAAGAGAGTGCACAATAATCCACAAGCCAAGCCCCGCAGCAAAAGGGGAGCGCACTTGCTGAAACGGCCTTCCCCACCCTCCAAAATCCAGGCAGTGGGCAGTCCGACAGGCCCCCCTCTCCGGAAAGCTGCTCCCCGATGCAGGCACATTTGGGTCTCTCTCCAGGCCTGTTCCTGAGCCAGCGGTATTCCCAAGTGTCCGTGCATACCCGGAGAAGGCCATGCCATCTCCAGAGCCCCCAGAAAAGTGAACCCACTAATTCATCGCGCCTGCCAGAGGCCGGATGCGACTTTCACACCCTGCCCACCGCCCCCCAGCAGCACGCAAACATTTCCATTTCCAGTACTACTTACTTGTGGGTCATCCTAGTCCTCCCCCTCCGGAAGAAAGGACAGAAAGGGCCACTGCTGGAGAGAGACTCCGGGAGGAAGCCAGGATCACACCGGAGCTGCAGCGCATGTGACCTTAGCGAGAAGCCAACACGCCCTGGACCGGGCCTGCCCTGCTTCCTTGAGATCACTATCTGCCAATCCAGCACCTGCTGCCTCCTCAGACAAGTTGCCCAGTGCTAATTATAAGAGCGCAACAGGCATAGGAGTGGGCTTGGGGGCCACCCCCTGCCCTTTTCCCATCATCTCCCTTGGAAAGCTCAATCCCAGCTGGACCATAATCGGTCTTCCCAGGCCAGGATTCTGTTTGCACCGTGGCCGCCCAGGGTCTATGGGAAGCCACAGCAGCACTCTCCCACCCATGTGCCCCATCCGTTGGCAGACAGAAGCGTACTGACTTGGACACTGGGCATTATTTTGAGCAGATACGAGTCGATATTCCACTCTGCTACAAACAGGATGCCCATGTAGAAGCTGCTGCAAGATACGCAGCTGGTGTGAACTCTGCTTCCTTTCAAGCACCAGGTGAACACTTTTCATTTGAACAAGTTTTTGGCTAATTTAATTTAATACTTTTATATTCTATTATTGATTATATTAATTTAACATTGGTTACATTATCAGCTGTTTTTACTTGGTGTGTGTGGGTATATTTTATTAGGAAATGTTATCTATTATTTCAGTGTTTTATCTATTTTATCTTATTATCAATTGTTTTATTGTATTCTATGTATGTATTCTATGCTGTTTCAGCATTTCTAAGCCACCCAGAGAGCCTTTGGACTATGGGCCGCATAGAAATGGAAATAAATAAATAAGAAAGTGTCCAACCCCCTTTAAAGCCAGCCAAACTGGGGGCTCTCTTGCTCTAATTAATTCCATAATTTAACCATGCACTGTGCCCTGCATTTCTACCTTTCAACTTGATTGGATGTCCCCACATTTTCAGGATTATGAAAGAAGAAAAACACTTGGAATGCTGCATATGGGTCTCATCCTGCACCTTAACAAGGATACTGTAGAACTGGAAAAGGTCCACAAAAGGACAGTCCAAATCATCCGGAAGCTGGAACAACTTCTCTGCCAGGAAAGGTTACGCCTTTTGGGGCCTTTTAGTTCAGAGAAAGGCAAGTACAGAAGTTCTTAATTTTCTACTCTTCTATCATGTCCCTCCTGCAGCATGTGGAATGATGGGTTATGTGGTACAATCATAGCTCTGTGTTCATTTGTACACACAGACACACAGGGCTCAAAATGCTTCCTGCCCACTCAGGGCTTGAACTCCTGGAGACGCACAAAATCTGAAGAATGACCACTCTAGAACGCAAGGAAACATAAGAAGTGATTTATTTTTTAACAATATTCTCCAACGTCTTCTGCACAACTAAGAAAGGGAGAGAAGATTGAATAATATTGTACCATGGACGGGTGCAGGTTCAGACAGCATCATAACGGCTGAGTACGGGTAGAGTGTGGGTTGTTGTTGAACTCTGAGTTATCATCTTGTCTGAAACCACAAGCAACCTATGAAGAACCATGAACCAATGCAGGGCTTGTTCTTGGGTTGTGAATCTGTGGGTTGTTCACTACAGTTGATTATCCCAGCTGGGTTCAGACCACACGTGAATGCAAGTCGCAGCAAGAACACACACTCAATCCTGGGTTAGCACACTCAGCTGCGGGTTATCCTATTGCCTGAACCCAGTCTCAGACTGGAACCTTATGTGCTACTCAGAAGGAGAGTGTAGTTCCGGGCCAAGCTGCTTTGTAAAAGTACACCATAGGCATGGGGGACGCTCCAAGTCAGGACTACAGCAAGTGGGGGGGGGGCGGGGGGGACAAAGGATGTAAGCCCCTTCTACTTACCTCCAACCAACATCCCAATTCTGACGGTGTCCCTGCTCCTGCAAATGACTTTTTAGAAGTCAGTCATACAAGTGCTAATTGCCCGATTGGCTGGGACCTCATTCAGTTTAGCCCCTCTCAATAACAGCGCGCAGCAGCTGCAGGCAGAATTTTCCATCTCCAGGGAAGAAGTCCCGACCGAAACTCCGGAGAACTGGGGCCCGCCCATGCGAACATTGGCCAAGAGGCAGTTCCTCGCCAAAACCTGTCTTCCTGGAAGTCAGGCCTACCAGGTTGCTCCCACACAGGTGGACAGCACTGCAGGCTAACAGCCGTGTGGGTGTGAGCATTCCTTACAAAGAACAACCAGATCTAATGCAGTCCTATAAACATTGCTGAAAACATGAGAGTAGATTCTAATGTGTTTCCTTGCATCCAGGAAATCTATATCCAGATTTTTAAAGCCGGGCCTAACACAAAAGGTCAAATATAGATAGAAAAAGTCAATTAAAAGAGTTTTATGTCACTGATTTTTATCTGCCTTGCTCATAGTGAGATGTCCCACCGGTTCGTCTGCTGTCGCCTTTCATGGTGTGTTGGAGGAATTTCTGCCTACAGTCGCGTCACGGTTGTCTTTTCACCTTGGTCATTCTCTTCAGTTGGTTTGAAGTGCCCATTTTCCAAGCTCTTGCTGACTGTCTTACTGGTTCTACAGAAAGGAAAGAAGGTTTGAGAGAAAGAACACATTTCTTTCTTTATAATATTCTGCTGGAAATCGTAGAATTGCACAGTCCGAGAGCTAGAATAGACCTTGGAGGTCGTTCAATCTAATCTACTCAAGGAAGAAGGCCGAAGATGGCAACCTTCCTTTGGCCCTCCTGCCTCAGCTCGGATGCATCCAAAAAAGGAGAATCCTTAACTTCTGAGGCAGCTTGTTCTGCCATCAAACCACTTTTACTGTTAGAAAATTACTGAAGCGCCAAGAAATGCACACACACGCACTCATCTCTTCACGAAGGCAGCATCAAGGGATGAATTGCAACTGCAGGTCGCTCATGAGGATGGCTTTGAAAGGGGATTGGACAAATTCACGGAGGAGACCATCAGTGGCTCCCTCCCGTACCAGAGGCGCTACGCATGCACACCCCAGTTGCTCAGAAGCTTGGGCAGGAGGCGGTCTTGCACCCGTCCCGCTGGACGGAACAACCACATTTAAGTCTGTCCAGAAAATAACGCAAAATCAATACAACAGATGCAAAAGCAGCAAAATATGGCCAAACCGTGTGGTCACCACGAGCATTTTGACGGCAGGATACGACAGCAGAAGTGCTGCGCTGCCCTCAAAGGCCACCTTGAAGAGAGCTTTGCTGCCATCTGTCTGGGAGGCGCAACCGAGTGTGTTACGGGGGCCAGGCTTGCTTTCTACTCGTTGCAGAGGCAAAGGGACAAGAGAATGCCAAGTTATCTGTGGAACCACCAGGAGGACACACCTGTTCTCTCCCCCAACTTCATCCACGTAATCCAGAAGTTCCCTGCCGCACGTCTCCGGAAGGAGGAAGCAAAGGATCCCACCAGCCATAGCAGTGCTTCCAAATATCACCACAGGGATAGACTCATGGAACTTCTCCAAGACGCCAACCAGGGGCGAGATGATGCCAGCCACCCTGGCTATCATCTGGCATACCCCATTTCCAGTCTGCCTGAGGAGGAAGGAAGATGCAGAAGCAGGTGAAACTGAGAGGCAAAGAAACATTTGTTTACGGAAGTATAACACTGGTCCACCCACTCTGAGAAGCACAGAAATGAGTCTCAATGCTTCTTGATGCCAAGGCCAAATTTGGCCTTTCCAGGTCCCCTAGACAGCCTGGCCTCCTTCTCTGGTGCAGAGAGGCTGGCTGGGGCATGCTGGGAGCTGGCTGGGGCATGCTGGGAATTCTAGGCCTTTTGCTCTCTGACTAAACGTGTAGAATTTTGCCTTTCAATATATTGTAGTGCTGATTTGATTTAACTTTTAATTTTTTTTAAGGTTGCAGCCTCACCGGACAACAGTTGGGAACAGCTCCGTAGTATATACATAGGAAGTGGAGAAGGAACCCGCAATAGTGAATTTCCCAATGACGGCCAACACTGTTACCACCACAGGCAAATCTGGGAAGAAAGATTCAGTTTTAAAACACAGAGAACCCAGTATGGAAGAATGGGGGAATTGGAAGAAATCACAGATCCCATTGGGTATTGCAAAAGGGAAGTCAAATCTAGGGGTCCACAGGTTTCATTAATTCCATTTTATTTGCATTATCAAGCATCTTTCCTTCTGTTGCCTGCTTGCTGGTGAAATCACGCCTGTTGCAGGATCACAGCAACCTCCCTGCACTAATTCACTTGTGGTAATACATGTGTGGGTGTTTAGCACTAATACACATGAGTTTATACAAATGTGCACAAATATCCCCAAAATGTTTTTTAAAAGGGAAAATACACAAATCCCACACCATATCTGCATTTTCACACTTTAGCCTATGGGAGAAAAGTGTATTTTGGATCTGTGCAGGGTACCACTAAATTTACACATCGTATTCAATTTTTAAAAATGTTCCACAAGTCTACAAAATCTGTGTCACTTGGAAAAAGTCTGTCTGCTATAGAATCTGTGGGTGAGAATTGAAGAAATTGAAATTCGTTTGTGGATTCTCCAACTACTCTAGTCCAACAATCAAGTATTTATTCAGATATGAACATATTTCTTGGCTGCCTTTCAGGGCAGAAGTCAAGAAGCATGGCATGCAGCAATAAAACATATCGATCCAAGAAAGATAAGAAAGATAAACCTGTGATGAAGATGGCAACTAAACCAGCAACACACGGGCAGTACAAACAGACAGGTGGCTGGTCCTCCACCTTGTCTGGATTAAGTTTTGGCTTGCTCAGCTTCATCCACCCTCAGTGGACTTGCCAGTGGCTACCACCTGTTCACCCACCTGGACAACAGATTTGGCAGTGGGCATGCAGGTCTCCTGTTCATACGGTTTTCCATAGTGCAGTGACATGTCCTTCATTGCATCAACCTGATACATGATGGATCCGTGAAGGAAACCACAATCTCAGACTAGGAATAGCTGAACGAAGCTGTGATGCACTGGACTTTTTGGAGGGCTTTCATTCATAGAGCCAGTGTGGTGCAGTGGTTAAGAGCGCGGGGCTGGGACTTGAGCGATCTGGGTTTGAGTCCCCGCTCAGCCATGGAACCCCCTGGGTGACTTTGGGCCAGCCACAGACTCTCAGCCCAGCCTACCTCACAGGGTTGTTGTTGTGGGGCTTAGATGGAGAGCAGGAGGAGAAGAATGATGTAAACCACATTGAGTTCCTTGTGACCAAAGAAGGCAGGCTATAAATCCAATGAATAAATGAATAGGGTCACCACAAGTCAGAGATGACTTGATGGCACATAACAAGATAACCATTTCCTTCATTGTAAGCCATGCAGAGACTTTTTTTTAGTAATGGACGGCATAGAAGATTTTTAAACAAATAAATAAATATACATTAGTGCATTTTATGCAAATCTGTCTTTGCAATGGTCCATTTCTTCTCTTTGGGCAATGTGGCCTAGGAACCAACCGTCGTGGCTCTCAGGCAGTCCCCTCCAGACCGAGCAAGGGCCAGGCAAACACCGCCAGGGCAGGGGGTAACCAGGGTTAGTTGTCCGTGCATTGTCAGAGATCTTTGGCAACCCTGTGCAGAGACCAATTCTGCCCCTGAATCTTCCCGATACACCAAGAAATATATCTCATGACCAGCATCTCTCCATCCACGGGCTGATGCACTGCGCACGCACGGCTGGCCCCCGAGAGAGCCAGCCAGGCACGCTGTGGAAGTTTCAGTAGAGCTCTCAGGGCCGGCCAAGGAATTTCTTAAGTGGATGCTTACTTTTTGGAATGACTGTGATGAGCAGGCAAACTGCTCCGCCCAGAAGCAAACAGCACGCTTGGCATTTCTTTCTCCCTATCCACTGCATCAGGAAAAGACAGATGACACGAGCCGGAATTTCAACAGCCCCAAAGATGACTTGCGTCAGGTAGATATTCACACCAAACCTGCCCACATTCAGGCTTAATCCATAATACGCCAAACTATTGACAAACCTGGAGGGGAAAAGAATAGGCTGCATTTATGGTGGAAAGTAGAATGAACAGTAAGTCATGCAAGAACCCCTTCCCCCAAGAACATCTGTATTATCTTTAACGGCTGCTTTGACTTGGGGGTGGGGGTGAGAAAGAAAGGTATATGCCCTCAAGAAAGCTGAGTTAATTTTGCAAATGTGACTTTTAAAAGATGCAGCACTTTGCCATGATCATATATGCATGATAGTTTGAGATGGGGGCAGGGGGTGATATTCTGATTCTTTTAGGAATATATAAACCTGATGTATCTGAAATAAGCTTGTCTAACCCCAGACTATCTACTTTCAGGGGGTTGTAGGCCTGGGTAGAGAGCCTTTTCCATCCATGTTCCCAGAGAGGGAGTTACACAGCATTAACCGAGTGGTCTCTCTAGCTCAGCATCGTTCACTCTGCTTGGCAGAGGCTCTCCACAGTTTTAGATGGAGGCCTTTCCCAAGCCCTGACCTAGAAAGGCTGGGATTGAAACAGGAACCTTCAGCATGCCCCTGAGGTGTTCCAATGCCAAGCTATCACCTCTTCACTGGAGATGTCAGGAACTGAATCAAAGGCAGGGCTACCCTACCTTTTTGGGAAGCAAATTCAGAATTTTGAAAGAGCATCACAAGCCCTCTCACAAAATGGCTGCCTTGTGGATGGGACTTGCCCATTCATGGCATGGCCACCAGGGTGGGTATAGCCAGGCACCAAATGGTTTCCCAGAAGCCATATTGGTGTGATTTCAAAAAGAGTAACTCACCCAAGAACCTAAGTATGAGGCAGAGGTGGACTTGAAACATAGAAACAGAGCAAGTCAGAAGGAGCCTCCTGGGCCATCTAGTCTGACCCCTGGCTCCAGCTGGCTCTGCTCACGACATGACTTGAGCTCTGGGACACAACTACAGAGTCACTTTTTGAACCTGAATACAGATGGGCCCAAAGGACAGGACTTTGCTTTGCTATTTTTATTATACTAAAAATCTCAAGAAATAAAATAAGACTCAGGAGGGGTAAAAGGCTGGGCTGGACACCAATAACAGAACTGATCATCTTCTAAGTCTTTGGCTCACAAATCCTCTGCCGCTACTGGACAGGAAGGACACATGAAGACTTACCAAACTGACGACATCACGAGTGTCACTTTCATTAACTGAGGCTTTCTGAAGAGATCTAAAATACTTCCAGACTTGGCCTTTTTCTCAGGGTTCAGCTTTGGGAACAAAGGAGAATAAAAAGACAGAGGACGAAAAGGAAAACAAAAGCAAAAGAAGAACATTCTAATTAATCGCAAGCTTTCTCTAAGGCCTATCATGAGTCCACCTGCAGTTCCTTCCTCCAAACCCACCTTTTTGCAGTACAGCTCCCCTTTTCACCAGGATAAAATGAGGAAGGGGGGTCTGCAGCCATCATTTGCGCAATAAGTAAGCCACCCTACCTAAATAAACAAGGCAGGTTTTGCTGTACATGCTTGAGGCAAATGGAGGCTGCCAACTAATCGGGAAAAAATGGTTTGGAGAAATGTTCTGCTTTTGCACCAGTGGCGGGGAAAATGAGGGCCAGGGGCTCCTTTTCCTTGTCATCCTTCTCCCTTCAGTTTAGGTGAACTGATGCATTTGTACTGCTCCCCCCCTCTGGACTCAGAATGTGAAAACCCACCAGGTTTACTGACTGGACTCCATAGGACCGTCCAAAACACCATTGAGATGCATCCCTGGACTTTGCCCCAGTACCAGCAAGAGGTGCTGTTAGTGGGCGACCAGTAGGGCTGGAGCCCCGAATCTTTCATTTGGGGCCCCGAATGCCCAGGTGGTCATCATCTCATCCCCCACTCCATTGTCCATGAGCACTTGCGGAAAAAAAGGTCCAGAGGCTGAGAGGTCCTCTGCCCAATATAATCTTAAAATATAACCAGCAAAATCACATTCATCACATAGAAGCAAATGACTTGCATTCATGGTATATATTAACTTTTTATCATAATGATCAGAAGAAATAAGGTTGGACTTTTGGGAGGGGGACACGGAATAGAACATTGCACATCCCAGCCGGTCTTGCCTGATCTAACAGGTTAGGTGGGATAGTTCGTTTGTTCATAGCAGCTGCCTTCTGGAGAAGCTCCTTCGCTTCCTTGACTTTCCCTTTAGTCACGAGCCACCGAGGAGATTCAGGAAGGACCCTGAAAAATATTTGAGTGTGCAGAAGCAAGAAACATCAATCTTATGTTAAGTTACTGGGCATTTTGAGCCCTTTGAAACTGACTAGGAAAAGGTTGACTCTGATGCACAATTACGTAGCCCTCCCAGGAAATCAACTGTAAATTAGATAGAAGCTTTGTTGGGTAAGTCTGGAGAAAAGAGGGAAAAGCAAGGGGCATTGTTCCTTTTTTGTAATTATAGTCCACACTGGAGGGAAAATTCCAGGGACTGCACCCCTCTGGCCAGCCCAGTTGAGCCAAAGAATGGTACTGGCTGGAACCAGACCAATCTCCACCACTGCACAGCCTCTCAGCTCTGGGACTCCATCTCTCTTTCCAGCCCTGGAGCAAATTGGACACTCCAATAAATTTGGGGCCAAGAGCTTTCCACTAATAACATGTGTATTTCTGTCCATTGGTGAAACACCGCACAAAACATTGTTGAGGCAACCATGTGCACAATAATATTGAATAATAAAAAATAAAAATCAGTAAAAATGAGAGAAAATGTTAAAACGAAAAGAAAAAGGGACAGAGCACCAAAGTCTGTGACAGGGAAAACTGAAGGAACTGAACTGGGGAAACAATACATTGCACAAAACGTTTGTGCACAATTTGGAAACTTTAAAAATTAGAACAAGTTTCACTTTCAGAAGCAAGATGTGAAATAAGAACATCACAGAAGCTAAAGGGAACCTGTGCTCCCAGCTGATGATCTTGATGAGGGTCCCGCACAGTGGAGCTGGGGCAACTGTAAAATTATGCACCCAGAGGTGTTGAAGTTCTAGAAGGAGCTGACAAATTAAAAATTAACAAGTCACAAAGTTCAGATGGCATTCCACGAGCAGCAATTGAACTCAAAATGTTACTCCATCGTTACTTATTCATCTGCTCCTTAATGGGGGATTGGAAGGGCAATCAGTGCCAACACGAAACTTGAGGAATTTGTCCCGGAGCAAATGATGGCAAAGCGTTCAGAATGGTTTAAACAATGGATGTCTCTTTGTGTGTCCCACACTTGGGAGGGGCTCCCGTGATAAGGGGGCAGGGAAGCTGGCTGCACTCCCAAGGGCATGGGGCCTTCTTGAAAGTCCAACCTAGAGGGTTCTGGGTCTGAGTCTTTCCCCTGCAGGGATATTTGGATTAGGGCCAAAGAAAGCCTTGTGTCTTGGGGAAAGAGGCAGCCATGAGGCCTTACCAGGGTACCGCGACATTCAAGCGGCATGCGCAGGAGGCCCAAACCAAGCATGGACCAACCTGGCTCCTACAAAAGGAAGTTCTGCAACTTGACCATTATTTGCGAGACAAGAGAGTCCTTGGGCCACTGCATGCTTGGAACGCCTAGAAAGCTTTTGACAGAGCTTGTCAGCAAAGACTCCTGAGAAACCCCTCAGTTATGGAATAGGAAGGAGCATCCTGCCACGGATCCATGACTGCTTGAAGGACAGGGAATCACTGGAAGGGTTCAGGTTAGGGGAAGCTGCAGGTGTCCTGGACTGGAACATCAGAGCCTGGAGTGGCAATAATGGATGGAGAATGTGGCAAGGTGTAGGAGGACCAGAGGGGAAGGCAGAGCCAGAAGCAGACAGGAATCAAGACACAAGGGAAGATGTTGCAGGCCTGGATATCAGGTCCAGAAGGCAACCAACAGGAAGACTTGTGGTGGTTGCGATGGCCAAGCTTTTCACAGAGTCTCCTGTAGCTTCCAGGTGGCATTGAGGATTGCATTGATCCTCATTCTGCAAGGACCTACAGATGCTGCGCCAATCCTGCAAGCACTTGCAAGGGGGGCTTGGCTGCCTTCTCTATCAGGCCACCAGGGGGAGCTGCCCGGCTTGGCAGAACCTGGTCCCTCCCACACTCCAACGCTGCTCCTGCTTTGGCATGTAAGTAGAATAGACCCGGTGGGACTATGAATAAGATGAAGATACTGGGGGATCCTCATGGTTGCACCGTTGCAACAATTTTGAGCAGGGTGGGAGGCTAAAGGGAGAATCCAAAATGAGCTCCATGAAAATTGATCATGCTCAGGGAGATCAAAATGCTGGCTGGTTGTGAGGGGAGGGAACACAAAAACAGGGGCAGGCAAAGAGGAGTGGAGTAGAGGATTCTGAAGGCAGCTTGGCTACCTGGCTGGAGCCCTGAGCAGGAGCGCCCCCTTGGCAGCATACTGCTGCAGGGTTGTGACACTCTAACCCATGGGTCCTCAAACTATGGTCCATGGGCCAGATATTGACCCGCCATGCTCATTTATCCAGCCTGCCTTAGAGCTTTTGGACTTGCTCAGAGAAAACAATCTCTGAGCAAGTCCAAAAACTCTGAGCCAGCACAGGTGTCCTTTCAAACTGAGCAGAGAGCCGGCGCATGCGCCTAATTGTAAAAGCTCAACTGCGCATGCGCCAGCTCTCCCCCCGCCCCCTGCCCCCATTGCATGCATATACAGAGCGGGAATACAGAGAGGGGAAACAGAAGAAAGGAGGGCAGAAGAAAGAGAGAGAGAGACGAAGACACTAAAAAAGGGTTGAAGGTAAGAAAAATATAACTTTTTAAATCCATGTTTAAGTATGTGAGCCACATCCTCGGGCTACAAGCCAAGCCACGGCCACCTCGCTGAGCCCGGGGGCAGCCTTCTATGGGGAGGCCACCAGGCTCGGTGAGGTGGCCGCGGCTTGCGGTGGAGGCATGGGAGCCCTGGCCTTCTGCCCCCTTGAATATGGACATGCTCTTCCCCACCTCATCTTGGGCTTCTTTTTAAAATTTTAATTAATTTTTAATTAATTTTTAATTTTCAGTGTGCATAGGAATCCATTCATATTTTTTTCAAACTATAGTCCGCCCCCACAACAGTCTGAGGGACAGTGAACTGGCCCCCTGTTTAAAAAGTTTGAGGACCCCTGCTCTAACCCATTACTCACCATATGTAAAAAAAGAGAGCCAAGACCGGGACAGAGCCAACAATCTGCAGCAGCCTCCAGTCGCGGAAGGCGTAAGCCAAGCCCCCCAGAACCATCTGGCCTGTGGCAAAGCCCAGATGGGCGATAACAATGGTGTGTGGCCGGTAGTTGACCCCGACCCATTCGATACCTAGAAATAAAAGAAATCCATGGGAATCTAAAGCCCATTGTTAATTGGGAAGATGCAGATAAAAATAAAATAAATAATAGAATAGACAACTTTAGCAAAGGCTTCCTCACAAGAGCAGGATTCCTTAACAGCAAATTCACACCCGGCATTCTCCTGTCCTTGGCAATGATTCCAGCTGCCAGAGCAAAGAGAACAGCTTTCTGTGTAAGGAACTTCCCTCAGCCATTTGCTTAGAATAATTCAGCTACGTCATCCTGAAATATTGCTCTGGTAAAAGTGTGTATAGAAAGAGCTTTGTTGCGCCATCCTCTGGTCACAAGTGGAACACGGCTGCTGGTTCACACATGAAGCTAACCCATGGCTTGTTGAAAGTGTTTGCATATTTTATTTATTTATGATATTTACATCCTACTTTTTTTTCCTTTAAAACAATTCAAGGAGGCTTCTCCCTCTTCTCAATCTTATCCTCACAACAACAACCCTGTGAGGTAAGTTGGGCTGTGACTGGCCCAGGGTTCAAAGTAACACTAACCCATGATATGAGTAATTGCTGCGATGTGTGAGCCCAGTCCCAGTAACAAGCCATGGTTTCTGTGCTGTTCATGGTTCATGTTAACCATGAACAGCACAGAAAAATATACCTATGATTTAGTCATTGGGTTGCAAACTCTGGAATTTTTGAATCATGGGTTGTTATTGTGTCTGAACTCACAACTGTGAGTTGCACCCAGGTTGTTTTGCCAAGCTTCAGAGGCGGTGGGCAGCAGCAGTGAAAGCCCCCAGCTGCTTTATATGCCAATGCTATAGAGCCCCAAAAGCTATACAGGGAGGGAGTGGGTGAAGAACAAGCACCCCAGGGATTGAAAAAACTCACTGTGATTGGTTAGATCACCACAATCTAACCATGAGGAGGGCACAACTGATTGGCTAACTAAATGATGGGCTAACTAAATATTTATGAACAAAACAGGTCAGGAGATGACCTTATACCTTATATCAGGTCAGCCTATGACCTGGTTTGCATGTGATGCTAAGTCATTATTCATCTAACTCCTGGGTTGTTGAATTCTAGGTAGTCATGAGGCACAAATCCAGCAGCTCTAACAAACCATTGCTTACTGATCAGAAACAACCCAGAAAGAGGATCCACTGTTTTCTGTTGAGTCGTGGATACTGGGTTGCTTAAGCCAGGCATTACAGTTGTGTGCGAACCCAGAACCATGGGTTGTTCATGAGTTGTTTCATCAGGGTGCAGAGGCAGGGGACAAAAGTCATTGAAAAAACCAACCACAGTACATGCCAGTGCTACAGCGTTACTGTGATTGTGTGTGTGCGTGCGGGGGGGGGGCACCTTTAACACAAGCCTTGGCATATAAACAGCAGGGTTACCCGGCTGCTCCTTACAAAGGCTTAACCGAAAATGGAGCTGTCCCTTTAGCTTCAGGCATGCTGCTGACTGTCCCAGCCAGGGCCGGGAGGGCGCCTTTCCCACCATCTGCCCACCCTCCCAGTCAGCTTCTTCAGAGCCCGGCTTCCGCGCTGCTAATTCCCGTCTCTGCTGGCTTCCTCCAGTGCGTGCCCACAGCAGAACCGTCTCTCTCCACCTCGCCAACCTTTGCCAGGCTGCTCCTTCCCCATGCAGGCGCTCCTCCTCCCAGGGTGGCAAGGCGAGTTGAGTCCACGCCTAGGCCCCTGCCTCTGCCCTGGTCTGTAGGGATTAAGCGCCTTTCCTACTCCCTGAGTCCCATTCACCTACCACCTCTGTCTTCCGACTGCTGCTTTTCTCTTTCTCCCATGACCACCTCCATGTCCTCCCCTCCTGTTGCTCCCCTCCGTCTCCCCTTTATCCCTCTGACACTGCCCTGCCTCCATCCTTTCATCCAGGTGTTCCCTCCCTGGGGAAAGCAGTGGCACACCTGGCCCCTCCCCCACCCAATGCTCCATCTCTGTAGGACTTGATGCTTCAGGAGCCGGCTCCATTGCCTCTTTGCCCCCCCATGGCGCCTTCCCCTTGCCTGGCTACCAGGTAGGAGACAGCGAATCCCACCGACCCTTCGCAGCTACAAAGGTATCTGGGGCACAGAGGAAGCAGGTGAAGGGGGAAAGGGGTCAGAACCCCGGAACTGAGA
The DNA here is from genome assembly GCF_004798865.1 of Varanus komodoensis. Classification (NCBI taxonomy): domain Eukaryota; kingdom Metazoa; phylum Chordata; class Lepidosauria; order Squamata; family Varanidae; genus Varanus; species Varanus komodoensis. The sequence goes on along the minus strand of NW_025335440.1, from coordinate 9,297,559 downwards.
AAGCAAGCAAGAGTTTGGTCAATCATCTGTCACACAAACTCCAAGCAAGGCAATCAACCGTGGGTTGACAATGGGTTAGTGTCACATGCAGACCAGGTCTGTTTGTCCACTGGGATGCGTGTTGTCTACACATCTTAGACAGAGAGGGGATTTCTCCGTCACCTGCTACCTGATCTTTTTAACTGGAGATCCTTTGGGCTGAAACCAGGATCTGTAAAAGTTTGTGCTTGGTCTATGGGGTCCAGTCATGTGGCATTTCTGGGCATGCCTCTTCTAGGACTGTTGGAAGCAAACATTGGAACAAGAAAGTGTTTCCAGGTACAGGGGAGCTGGTACTACCAGTCAAAATAGACTGCGGAGCTATTCTGTCTTCTTAATAAATATTCAGTGATGTGAAACATCACCGGAGGGGTATAAAATAGTTGACATGCTCTCCCATCATGTTCAGGGAATGAAGCAGGGTGTTTGCACAATAAACACCTCGTCTGGAAGCCCAGAGGGCTGCAAATGTTCTTCGTCTCTTAAAGCTTGTCAAAACATAGAAGTCCATTTCTGCCTTACAACTCAAATTTTCTTGGTTGTGGCAGGTTGGGGCATGCTGGGAGTTGTAGTCCTACAGAGGTTGGAGAAGGTTGCCCTTGGAAGCCACTGCTGGTCAGGGTTAGAAGAATAAATTTTTGCTAGCAGCCAGCGTGTGCATGCCTGAAATTCAACAGGAATCCCGTTCCAATTCCCTTTGTGCATCCACAGGGGTTCCTGCCACTTCCCGAGCGGTTTGGAGGTTCTGGCAACAAGGAACTTACCTAGAGCTAAAATGCTGATGGAGGCTCCAGAAATAGAAACGCCCACGAGAAATCGGAGCATGCTGTACACATAGAAATTTGGAGCAAAGGCCGTGGCAACCCCAAACATGCCGACAATGAGCAGGGACAACAGAGACAACGGTCGACGGCCATACCTGAGAAGAAAAAGGTGGCCTGCTGTCTCTTGGGTTATAATGAGCATTCCCTTCTAAGCCCAAGAAAAGGAAGCTTTGACCAACGGATCCCTCATCTCAGCAGCAGGATCCTCCCCGCCATTTGCTCCCCCTTGCTCTGCAAGGTGCTGTTTTTTCTAAAAAAAAATAATATCTCTCTCTTACCGGTCACTTAACATTCCAGAGACCAGCGCTCCAGCGAGAAGGCCCAGCATGAAAATGGACTGGGAGATGTCAATTAGATCTTTCCGGTCGCAGACCAGGTCAAACTTAAGGAAGGAAAGGAAGGCCACTTGATTGGAAGGTCAAATCACTATGGGATGTACTGCATGCAACTATCGCCAAGGTCTGGTCACAACAGTTCTGGTCTCCTTAGGGACATTTGCCTGGCACTGACTCTATTATTGTTTCGGCACCAGGCAAAAACATTCCTTTTTAACACCTTTTTAAATAACTGATCCTGTCCTCCCATTCACTGTTTTTATGTTGTTATCATTGTATTGTTTTCAATTCTGATTATGATGTATTTTACTGTTTATTCATTACTATATTTTTACAGTAAGCCACCTTGAGACTTTTGGGTAGAGGGCAACATATAACTTTAGTATTTTTTAACACACATTGCTTTCATTTTTCAGAGACATCTTTGATTGAGAAGGGTAAGACACGTATTTGAATATCAGCATTTTTTTCTGCCATGCAGCAAAAGGTGTGTTAAAATCCCCGAGAGTGTGTATCCTCGTTTAATTTGCAGAGTTGAATGAAGAACTCCCAGATCAGATTCTGCGATGGGAGGCGAAGCTGAGCACGGATGGGGAATGAGCAGCTTTCCCAGTATTCCTGAACTTCCGTTCCCTTCGCCATTACTATTCTAGCTAGGTCTGATGGGAGATGCCTTCCAACACTGCCATTTGCAGTGTCCCATATCCCCTACCCCACGTTAGGTGGTACAGCCTGGTGCAGATCTCCTCAGTCCCAGGCAAGCATCATCCACAGTCACAAATGCTAGGAGTGGTACCCCGAAACATCTGGAGGGCGCTGGGTTGGGGAAGCAAGGTGATCAGGGCTATGGCAGCACACATTCCCTTCATACCCTGCTGGCTGGGGAAGTGGGGGATGGTCCTATACCTCCAAAACACCCCATTGGGGAAAGCTGGTGCACGGCCAAGAAGGGAAAAATGTTTAACACCCCACCCCAGTTCAAGGCAACAAGTCTGTTCAACAACCAGGTCCCAAAGCTGACGGATCTAACAGATCCAGGGCTGGAAACAGAACTCATCTTAAACTCCATGAAGATGACAATGTATTCCACATCAGTTCGCGCCCTTATCCCTTATTGCTCTGTTTGAGAGCCCAACTGAATTATTTGGATTGGGTTCCATCCCACTTTAAACATAAACCCAACATTGCACAAGTTGACTTTCAGCATGATTATCCTGGCAGGCTTCCAGGTCTGTTCACTTTTTTTTGGCCCCAGAGACTTTCTTGGATACGTGCTCCAGTAGCTGGCACTTTTCAAACCTATTCTCTGCCCAGCCTGGCCATCTTCCTGACACATTAGCTTCCCATCTGCTAATAGAAGTTCTTTTTAACATGGGGCAGAGGCATTCAACCTGTAGTTGCCCCCCAGAGGCATGATGGGAAGGAGTTAGTCTCCTTCCTGCAGAGATCTAACTAGCTGGGCTACATCTCCCGCTTTATTTTTAAACTCTGCAGCCCCAGAAGCATGACTGGGGTCCAGGGCGGGCACCCGCTGAGGCACCGCACCCCAGCAGGGACCCACCGGCAGGGGCTCTCGGCATTCCTGTTCCCCTCTCTGTCCAAGACAGCAGCGGCGGTGGGAGGGGACAGCGAGTGATGCCACTGACACACCTGTCCCCTCCCTGCTTGTCAAGCAAGGTGAGGAAGGGATGAAGCGCAGCTGCAGCTGGTGGCAATGCTGGAGAGAAGTAACTCTCACCTTTGGGAAGGGACCCAAACGCCCTCGGCAACCTGGTGCAGCACCACCTGGGACATCCATCGGTGGTGGGTGTTCGCCGCCAGGTGCCTGCTTCCACACACGCTCGGCTGCCGGGACAAAGCACCTATGGAGGCTTCGTCCCACACTGCCGCCAGGCAGCTGTTGCCGCTCTGGTGTGTGTGGGGGTGTGCACTAGCTGGATTCGGTGTGGGGGCAGTGTGTGCACTAGCTGGATTCCATACGCATACACAGTGCACCTGGGTGGCGTGTGAATGTTTGCCTCTCCATGCACGCATGCTCCTTAGGTACCACGGTTGTGGCGTCTGGGAAAAGGGTCTAACCTAAACCAGCCCTTGGGTCATATGTGATTGGGCATTGGGGACTGGACCCCACCTCTGCCTTGTACTCAGGCCCGTTGGCAAGTCACTTCCCCGTTAGCTTCACCCATTTTGCCTTCTTCAGGGAGGCAGCCAGCTCAGGATGTGCATAGGTTGCCCACAGCGCTTGCAATGTTCAAGAAGTTTCACCTGGCCAAAAAGGGCAGGGCGCTCGCTGGAGGGAATACGCAGGCATCATGATGTGCTGACATTCACCCCATTTCCCTGCCTCGCTCTTGACACCATTGCCCCCCCGCCCCCCGCCTTAGAGGGAAGGCCCCAAAAGCGAGGCGTTCTTCCCTCCCTCCCCAGGTGCTTATGCTATAGAGTCAAAATGCACCACTTTCCGGGAGGGTGCAAACTCTACCTGCCGCTGCCACCAGAGGCCAGCACTGAGCTCCTGAACTACACAATGCGAGTTATATGCACAGATGGCAGAGGATCATGGGCTCATTGGTTTCTCCAAACATACAGCCTCTTAGCCCCCTTGAAGGCCCTAAGCATGGATTGTATGTTTCTGTTCGCCACAGGTCAGTTTACTCGGATTACAATCCTATGCACAAGACCCCCTTTGAAGGTGGGGAGGCTTGATTTTCCAAGTAAGCATGCATACGGGCTTAAGTTATGGAGAAAGCTGCAAGTGGAGGCTGAGAGGAGTGCTCCTTCAGCCAACTCCGAGGTGTTAAGTGTTGGGATGGCATGCAAAAACTCTAAATAAATAAATAAATAAAAATAAACAAACTCGCAGCTCCTTAAGTGAGACTCTGTGCAGGACATTGCAACTGCCACAGATCTTAATTGATAGTTGTGGCATGCAGGGAGAAATGTAGATCATTTTCAGTTCTGTCTGGGGAGCTACTCATATGCTGTGTTGGGGAATGTTTGCTTGTTTAAAGCTTTTATATACCATCCAACTATTAGTATCTTGGGATGGTCTTACAGTAAAAGCAGCGTAAAATGAAATGAAGCACAGCATCCAAATACAGTGGAACCTCAGCTCACGAATGCCTCAGTTCATGACCAAATCGGGTGGCGAACAGAAATTTCATAAAAATTTTGACTCGGGTTACGAACTCCGCACTGGGTGGCAACCGAGATCGCAGCCACCCCCCCACCCCTCCACCCAAGTGGGGAGATGGCCAGGATCGCGGTCGCGCTCATGCAGGGAAGGCAGGTGCGACCGCGGTTGTGCTCGGGGGCGGGGAGATGGCCACGATCGTGCTGGGGGGGATGGACAAGATCGTGCCCACCTCCCCCCCCCCCGGGCGTGCCCATCCATGGCTGCGATCACAATCGTGCTCATGCTGGGGGGTGGGGGTTGAGATGGCTGCGTTCGTGCTCAGGATGGTGGCGGGGAGATGGCCGTGATCTTTGTTGTTGTCACTTTTCTTCAAATTTTTCTGATTAAAAAAATAGTTACAGAATGGATTAACCGTATTTACATTGAACCCTATGGGGAAATTTGACTTGGGTCACGACCAATTTGGGCCACGACCAGAGTCCTGGAATGGATTAAGTTCGTGAGCCAAGGTACAACTGTAATTCCAGTAAGATAAAACCCACATTAAAACCTAACTGAACATTAAAATAATGGGAAAATAAAAAGGGTTTAACCTGACACTGAAAGGAACAGTGTGTGGGCAGCAGGCGGACCTCTCTGGGGAGCGCATTCCACAGCCAGGGCACCACCACGGAGAAGGCCCTTCTCCGGGTAGCCACCCTCCTAACCTCCTTCAAAGAAGGCTCTCCGCCTTAGATCTTAAGGGGTGGGTGGGAAACGCTCCTTCAGATATCCGGATCCTAAGCCGTTTAGGACTTTATAGGTCATCACCAGCACCTTAAATTGGGCCGGGGCTTCAACCGGCAGCCAGTGTAGCTGGTAGAGGACTGGCATTATATGCAGATACCTGCCGGTCTCCGTTAACATCCTGGCAGCTCTGTTTTGAACTACTGAACTATCCTGACCACCTTCAAGAGCACTTCCATGCAAAGCATGTTCCAATAGCCCAGTTAGAAAGTCACCAGAGCATGGGTCATCGTCGCTAGGCACTGCTTATAGGCCACTAAACTCAAAACTTTTTAGCACTTAGGAACGGTTTATTTGTTACTTTTTAACTTGGTTTTCCCTTGGTTGTGAGCTTGCCAAAGTGCTGTTACACTGAAGGTTTGTGAGCTGCAGCTCGGTGAGGCTTCGGCGAATGGGGCGGCACAGACATTTTCTAAATAAATAAATAACAGTAGTAAGAGGAAAGGTTGAGGTTTGCTGGGGGTATCCGTGGACAGAGAGCAGATCAGCGGAGAAAGAACAGTGCTTGCATCATCGCTCTTTTGATTTCACAACTCAGCATGAATGGGAGAAGCTGGAGAGGGAAATCCTGAGTCATACCCCATGACTCAAAGGAGGCCAAAGTCCACGGAATTACTTTCGCTCACACGTGTCCTTTACTACACGCACACCCTCCTGCTCTACATTCTTGGCTTTAGCCTGCCCAGACTGGAACGATCATGAAACAGGGCGAAGTGGACACTTGTTCGTTACGGGCAACGCGATCCAGCCTGTAACTCTCCAGACTCCATCGATTATGAATAACCTGATAGGCACTGAAGAACGCAGAGGTGAAGATGAGCCCCACGTGTCTCCTCCCTGCAAAACCCTTAGATGGCCGATTTCCGCTGCCCAGGCACTTTGCCTCTGCTTATCAGGAAGGGGGGCTGCAACGATGCTGGGAGACACTGTGTTCTGGTGGAGCCCCTCCGTGTCCCTCATTTAACCACATCGTATCACCTCTTTCCACCATTTGCCTGGCCAGGAATTGAGTGGCTTCCTGAATGTGGAAGGAGAAAAGGAAGGGAACCGTGTGGCTGGGATGCATGCAGAGTGCTGGCAACAGCAGGAGGGCCACAAAGTGAGGCAGAAGGAAAATATCCCAAGCAGTCCAGGACCAGAAAAAATCTGTAGCAACGGTGACCTCGAGAGAGCAAGAACAGTCATGCTGCAGAACTTCTGGTTAGAGCAGCAGGTCCTCCTCCCCACCTCAGGGAAGCCAGAACAGCTGGGCTTTACACAATAGGAATGTACCAGACAAAACTTTGGCTACCAGTCTGGGCCATTAAAATTCCTCTATAGTGTAATATAGACAAGACTGTTTAAACCCTCACCAGCTGCTCCTGCTGCTTCATTATGTTATCTTCAGCAATTTTATTTTTTCTGATGCCTGATATTATTTCATATGCCCTTTTTGCCAAACAGCCACCAAGACAATGCACAATCACTCTAAAATATAATAAAACATCTGATCCACATGGGCACTAATAGAACCATTTAAAAGATTAAATGGCACTTAAAAAAAATCAGACAACCAGAGGAAAAACTGGGACTCTTAGCACTCATCCTGAAAACTGAATGATCAGGGACCCATGGTAATGCCGGAGGGCATCCGGGAACGTAGTCTAGAAGTGCCATAGGGGAGACTTTCCCATGAACCAACGAAGATGGTGTGGGCAGCAAAAGCCTCTCCTGCATCTCTTAAAGGGACAGGTTCAAAACAAGATGGCTGGTACATTAGACAGTCAGGTCCTAATCCAGAACCGAGCTCCCCAAATGGGTTTGTCTACAACTCTCACAACCACCACCAAGCAAGATCATTAGCTATGGCAGCCAATTGTTCCTGAAGGGCACCGAGCGAGGTAACACTACCTGAACTGTTTTTAAAAGTGCATTTGTTCGTGGAGTAATCCATACAGAAGCTGGTAACTCTTTGGGTAGAAAAGAGTTTATCCTGGAAACCTGTACTGAGCAGAGGGTTGAACCCAATGGTCCTCTGGCCCCTTCCAAGGCTACTATTCTATGATTCTATGGTTGTAAGCAAATAAAGGGTTTCCAAACCTGTGTGACCAAGGATGGCTCTCGCTTTGACGGATACACCCACCCTTCTTGGCAGCTCACAGAAGAATTAAGTCCGTATCTCTCAATGGCCTCAAGGCTCTGGTCCTCCACTGGAGTGTACATGAAACATTCTTCGAAAGTCCCATCAGGTTTTTTGGGAAGGGTGAAATTTAGCTTTTCCTCTTTGGTCAAGTTCAGGCCAATGGTATCAAACCAGCTTGTGTTGCAATGATGGAGTTCTTCTAGGACCATGAACAACTGGCTGAACATATGAAAACCGACACTGGGTGCACTCAGGGTCATCAGCACCACCAACAAGGCCTGGAATCGCCCAAAATCATTGAGCGCCTTGATGATTTCCCCCACATCCGTCATTGTCGGTTTCTTTCTACCCTTCACCTCTGTGGCTGCAATATCTACCCCAAGAGCCTCCTCCTATTAATATTTAAACCCAAAATAAACTGGGAGGTGGCACTGTGCAAGAGAAAGGGGCTAATATTCATCAGAACTTTTGTTAGCACAGTTCAACACATGACATCTTTGCAACTCTACTGTGTAACCTATTAATTGTCAGCTGTACATCATGGTGGACAGCAGTGCTTGCTGTTTTCCAGAAGTGAAGAAACAAAGAGGACTACAACTTACCACAGAAAGAGGAACACCGGTCTCAACCCCAGACCAAACTCAAATATATTTTCAAACATTACAGGAGATCTTCCTCAATTTACAGTAACGTGGTTATTCTCGTGCGTGGATCTGATACAACTGCGGAAAACTATTTGGGCAATTTGCAGAAAGAAGAATAGAAATCTTTAATATGTAATCCACTACACAAAAGCAATGGACAATTCTTTTATTGATTAAAAATTAGAGAAATACATGCAGTAAAATACAAAGTCAAAGAAAAAAGGCTGAATATTTTACATCTTTCATTAAAATCTACAGTACAACAAAATTGTGTAGAGGTTCTTTTTATATTAATACACCATCATCATCCTTAAGAATATCAACTAAGTTTAAAAAAATACGAACTGATTTCTAGGTTCAAGTTCAAAATTTACCCAAAATAAAAACCCTCTGATCCGTAAGGGTAAAAAGGTTAGAAATAATTTCTTAACAAAACAAAAATCATTGGCACTTTTGAACCTCAAGAACAGAATAGTCATCTAGCACTTTTAGTATCCCAAGCCAAAAAAACAAACAAAAAAACAACCAAAAAACCTACCACCAGGAGACATGTGCCTAAAAATCTAATAGCCAGGGTAATTGAGGATCATAACAAAACAAGGAACAGCTAACATGGATACCCTTGCCTGCTAGACCTGGATTAGACAGAGATGGGAGTTAATAAATAGATACTGCGTAATTCCACTGGATTAGCTTGGAGTTCTACTCCAGTGAGAGTACAACCAAGGTATGCATGGCATGCAGGCAAAAAGGAAGTAATACTGTACCAGAACAATTTGGTCTCCGTGGCCAAAGTCAGGGATGGGCAATTGGGATGGAGTGGGGAGGGTGCGTTCTACATTCCCCGAGCCGTCCCACCCCTGCCGGCAGCCTGGGTCTGTTGCTGCAGCAAGCGCCACCCAACCTGTTCACAGCATCTTAAAGGGAGGTGGGGCTCGAGGCAAGCGCTGCCCACCTGAGTGACATGACATCACAGGCTCCAAAGGACGTCCCGTCCTCCTGAAGCCGGGATCGCCATGGAGCCTCCGAGGGCCACTGCTATCATCCATGTGGGAACCCAGTGCCCAGTCAGAGGCCCAGAACAGTTGACCAAGGACTCTCCACTGTTGCCTCTCCCATAAAGTGTTTATTTTTGTGTTTTAAAGGTTTAAACTACACTCACCAGCATTTGTGGATGAGCAGGCTGTAGCCTGCTCAGATTGTAAGCCTAGAAGCACAAAAAAGAAAAAAATGGAGCTCTTGGAGGAGTGAGTAGGGAGTGCTGGAACTTTGAACACACACATGCAAAGCCCAAACAAAACTCGGATTTCACCCTCCCATGCCCCTTCCCCTTCCGTGTGATTATTACATCAAAGCTCTCCCTCCTTTCTTCATTTTGTCTCTGCCTTTGTTTGTGGAGCTTTTGCTTGTGACCTATTGGTAGATTTAGCCAATCTTAAAACTACAGGCTCAAAAGTAAAAAAACAAAACATGCCGATTTTTAAAGAAGCTTCCATAACTGATCATAGAGAAAAATATATAAATATATTTTGTAAGACTAAGAAAACAAAACAGCCCTACTAAATCCAATTTTCCCACACCTACGGTGACCCGGCGTGCACGTTAAAGCTGGCCACCTCTTAAATACTACTCAAGAGGTCCAGTGTGAGACACAGACTTGCATGCCGCTCCCTTCCTTAACTGTGGCTTTGCACCGACCTTAATTGGAGCTTACAAACCAGATTCGAAACCCCAGCCCAAATCTAACTCTGGTTAAAATTGGATCAGATAGAGCACGCAAAACCATGGGCAAGATGACCAACAGAGGAAGAGGGACTTGACAATGGAGTTAAAACAGAGGGGCGGGAGGAGATCTGTACGCCGGCTCCCAGGGCTTCCCCCACGGTCTCACGGGGCCCGCTTGGTGCGCATTATAAGGCAGCAGGCCAAAATGAGAGCCCAGTTCCATTTGCTTGGGAATCAATTCCAGCCTGAACACAGTTTCATCGTATAAAATACTTCAAAGCCAAGCAGTGATACACAAAAGGGCCACTTTGCAAGCGGGGGGGCTGTTGCCGGGGTGGGGGGGCGGGGGGGGGTCAACGTTTTATTATTCACACATTGCAGTGTTTTTTTCCCTCAAACTAAGAAGTATAATTTATATGTAGAAATTCAAAACATGGGAAAAAACACACCACCAGATACTCATTTCTTAAAAAAATACTAAACATGAGCTATATTTGTTTCAGTTACATCATCTTGATCAAACTTTTGACACTTGAGCTGAGAGTATAAAAACGGTTCTGCAAATTCCAAGCAGTTAGTGCAGCAGGAGGGACAAAATTGCCCAGAGCTTAAATCTTGCCATGTATGTATCTACTGGCAAACTTTTTATTGCTGTAAAAATAGAACAGGGGCAGTTCCACATGTACCGGTCTGTGCAGAAAAAGTAAAAGGACACACAATTTTATCTTATACACACCAATGAAATGTTCTTGAAGGAAAACACATTCAGGGGAGTTCTCAGCAGAAAAATACATATACATACAAACAAAATTACTTCGACTCGCTGGACCTCATGTTGAACTATTGTTCTTAACATGGATAGAGAAATCTGGTTTCATGAATGGCTGTGCCTCTGGCCCACACGTACCTACCTACTCTACAGACTTAAACCACGCACATCTATCAAACCTTGCAAATTACAATACCCATCTCCATAGCCTACTTACAAAGGGCTCCCTTCACAAATGATTGCAGAAATAATCCCATGATGAGGAAAAAATGTGCAATTTGAAGAAACCTTAGTAAGTAATCTGCTTTTCCTAAGAGTACTGGAAATTGTGACCTGGCATGATAAAGTTGCTTTCAGTTTGGACTGACATATTCCTAGTCACTCTGCAGAACTACAGTTCAGAGGGTTCTAAGATCGGGGCACACCAAAGTTTTAAGGAGGTCTGAAAAGAGATAACGTGTATAGTACAGCTACATTAAAGGCCCTTTCCCACATGTTGCGGAGCTTCACAATTCAATAAACCATGGTGGGGTGTGAGCCATGTTTGTTTCACAGCAGCTTGTTGTCTGAACCTGACCAGTGTGGCTTAACAAGCAACACCGTAGGGTTTGGACAACATAAGCAGCCGCTCTGAAACAAATATGGCTGACAACCTACCATGGTTTATCATGTAGTGCAAACCCCGTCACTGCTATCCATCCAGTGAAAATACGAGTAGGGCACAGCTTCTGGGAACAGGGAAATCCCAGCATCAGTGTAACAACTTGGGGGACTGAAGTTTTGGTTTTACAGAACTCGTCCATGTTTAAGAATATTCAGAAAAGGAGGTCCATCCCATACAGCGTGTGAATGGACTATAAAAGAATAAACAAAACCATCCTGTCGGAAGGGACAACCCGCCACCCCCTTTTATGTTACCCTCACCGGTCAGCTGTCATTGCAGCGCTACCGTCACCCATTATGTGAAACTCCGCTCACCTCGACAGGAAGTGCTCCTCACGTTATGGCAGTATAAAGCAGGTGTGACGCAACACTGACCATGGAGCCCGTGGTACTTTAGAACAGCCTTCTCCAACACAGGCATCTCCCCACACGGTGGCTAGGGGACACTGAGCACTGCCGTACAACTGGAGAGCACCAGGCTGGGGAAGGATGCTCTAAAGTATGTGGGAAAAGTGGTCTAGTGGGGTGACAGCTGCCCCCCAATACACACACACACAGACAAACGATGGTGTTTCCCCACGTGCACAATATTTTGTATTGATGAGAAGGGATGGAGGATTAAGGCTAATCACAGGGCAGGCAAAACAACCTTCTTTGTTGCCCTGGATTCATAAAATAAGCTTCCTCAAAGGCTGCTAAATCAAAGGCCTTTACTCTTAAGACTTCACTAGGTTTGCACAGTAATTCAGTCTGTTTTCCAAAATGCTATGATAAGCCTTCCTCAACCTGGAACTCTCCCAAAGCTTTGCACCTCGACTCCCAAAAGCCTTAGCCAGCACAGCAAATGGCCAGGAATGCTGGGAGTTCCAATCTAGATAGTCTGGAAGGCACTAGGTTGGAAGAGACTGCTATAATGGCTTGCCACTGCTGCTCTTTTCCCCCCTGCAGACCCAAAAGCAAAACAAACACCTTTGCAGTTAAACAACACTGATGTGGTAAAAAATAATTCAATAAGAAACACAAAACAAGCCAATCACAGCAAGAGAGTTGTTAAGTGTAGTGGAACCCCTGTTTCGTACTCTCAGTAGTATGCCTGGGTTTTCTTTTTTAAATAGTTAAGGCAGTAATAGACTAGAAACATGCAGAGGATGAGTGGGTGGGTCTGCATGTCTGGGATGGAGGGGGTGCAAGAGCTGGGTGAGGATGGACGAGACGCCAACAGGTGGCGGTGCTGAGGACAGTGGTGCTGGGAGACACGGTGATGCTACTCAGGAAACAAACAAGGTTCAAGCTTCTAAGAAAAGGGCCTGTAGTCTGGTTCTTTGGCAGTAGTGGTTTTGCTTTTAGGCCAACAGAAGCGCTCGAAAGCCGCACCCATGAGGGACCATCATCTGGGAGTGTTGTTTTAGCTGATGCTGAGCTGGGCAAAGCCAATGAGCTTGCTGTCGTCAGGGATGTCAGAACCTTCAACGCCAGACGCCTGACAAAACAAAAGCACGACAACTGTAGGAGACATTATGAGAAGTGGCAAGAGGACACAGACCAGCTTTTCAGCCCTTTAATGCTTGCAATTCCACACAAGGAAAGAAAATCCTGCAGATGGCAGCCCCGTGGAAACGCACCAATTGCCATTTGCCCTTGGCAAGCAAGGGCTAGCAGACAAGAGACTGTGTATCTCCACATACTGCTTTCCAGTTCATCCTTTGTGGGGGGGGGGGGGGGAACTGTGACAAATAATCACCAAGTGATTATACTGCTGCGTGAATGTGCATCAAGACCAAGCGGAGGCAGGGGTGGCCTAGCAACGCCAGTGCCATTATCTGAAACTCTCCGCAAGTTCCTTCCACTAAGGGTATGGTCTGTGACCCATTTTACAGGGAGGTGAGACTGATCTCCACTGGAGGATCAGTTTCCCAATACCGTACAATTAAAAAACACATTAAAATACCCAGACTGGGCAAGGGTGCATAAAGCTAGCTTCATCTGAGCATTTTCACTGAGGAAGAAATGTGGGCTGAAGAGTCAAGATTCAGAGATGTACATGAGCTGAGCTGAGCTGAGCTGAGCTGAGCTGAGCTGAGCTGGTCTGTAAAAGACAGAAATAGACTGGAGCCTGCAAAGACAGACAGAGAAATGTGCTCGATTAAGACAAAATAAGTCCCCCTCTGTAGCTAAAATCAGAACTGGGGGGAGTGGGGTGCTCTTGCACCCCATGTCCTGCTTGAGGGATCCTGTGGGCTGCTAGCTGGCCTCTGTGTGAACCGTGTGCTGGGCCAGGCGGACGCTTGATCTGATCCGGTGCGGCTGTTCTTATGCTCCTGTCCATGCTCGGTATCACTGTCCCCAGCCTGGGTCCCTCCACATGTTCTGGCCTACAACCCTCAGTAGCCCTGACCACTGGCCATGTTGCTTGGCTTGGATGGGGCCAAACTGTCCAGAGGGTTACACATACTAGTCTTCCCCAGAGTGAGGCCTTCCAGAGCTCTGGTCTACATCTCCCAGAATTTCTGCCCACTGGCCATGCTGTAGGCATTGATGGGAGCTGAATCCCCAAACATCTGGAAGGCATTTGGTTGGGGAGCCTGGTTTACAGTAATCAGGTTTTAGGTTTTTTCCCACAACTATGAAGAGTGCGAACTTTTAAAGAATGGATTATCAAGTTTTAATGAACCTTCTAGACTATGTGCCACTCCCAACTCAGACCTAACAAAAAGGGGGGCAGGCCCACAGCTCTGGAAGGTCCTTGGATGAGACAGACCCCTCCCTTGTTGAATCCACCTTCTCGCCAGCACTACGGCGCTGCCTGCTTCTCATGATTGGCAGCATTTGTTTGCTTGATGGACAGCGAGTCAGAGAGCAAGTCAGCAGAGGCACCTACTGTTCTTTCTCATCAAGAACACCATTGCCTGGCCAAAGTAGAGGCGAGTGAACAAGCAGGTTGCAGTCACGAAGAGGGGAGCTGCAGGGGCCGCTGTCAGTAGCCCTGTGCTGGAGTGTGGGCCTTTGGCAAGCACCAGCCATGTCTACCCTTAACACCAATTAACCAGGTCCTAACCAGGTAAGTGGGAAATATTGCACTCTCTCTCTCGCGCACATATGCAGGCAGACTGCCAGGAACTGCTCCTGTTCCAAAGCCTGTTGCACAGGCAAGAAGCTGCAGGTGGAGAGGGAAGCACTGGCGGAATTCCCTCGAGCAAATGTACCACAAGGAAGCAATTCATTGAAACCCTGGGCTGTGAACCTGCTGGATTCTAGACCAGAGTTTAGGTTTGTATGCTATTTGTAAAGCAACATTAAAAATGTGGGTCCTGGATTCCAATATAGCTTGAAAGGAATTCATGGGACAGAAAAAAAAGGGAAATACAGTGCTAGGTGCCAGACAAGCATTTATAAGCTAGCAAATGCTCCAAATCAGAGATGCTCATCCCGAAACATTTGTCGGGCACCTTGTAGTAGGAAAAGGGTCTTGTTTTAATGATGCACTCTTTGGAGAACCACCTGTGAAAAGCAACTGGGTTCACTACAACAGCATATTGAGACTGAAGTGTTTTGCCTAATTTTGAGAGCAGTCCACCAGGTCAGAGAAGTCAATCCAAAAATCACACAATTTTGCACAATTAGGAAGGAAGAGAAAATGGGGGGGGGGGGTTGTAATGGCTGCAAAAAATCTCTACTCGTTCAGAGACCATCATAAACTTAGTCTAAGCTTTTGGATCTTAAAGGGCAATCCCGTGAAAACTGGATAGATGACACTCATTCCCTAAGCCTGGTTGCAGAGCTGTCTTTGGTTGAAACTACAGCATAAAAGGAACATCCAAGATGATAAAAAGTCAATTGAATTGAATGACTTGATGCTAAAACAGATAGCTGAGTGAGAGGCCAATGGAGGAAAAACAAAGAAAGAACCATTATCTAACCAAAATGTTTTAACCAAGGAAAGGCTGGCTTTCATCACAGGATTTGGCTCATATTAAATCCTCTCTCTCTCTGAATGCAATGGCCTTTTAACATTACTTGTCAAAGCCTCTAAAACAAGAACCTCAGAACATGGAAGAAAAGATACAGGGCAGAAATCCTGTAATCTCATCTCCACAATGGAATCCAAATAAGGCAAAGGGGTCAAACCACAAGGCTCCCAAGTACTTGCTAAGCAACAAGTGTACGAATAAACTCAAGAAGAATGTAACATTAAAAATGCAAGTGTACAGATCACCAAGAATACCATTTAGTAAACTTTTCAAGCTTGTTGCGAAAGCTGAGTCATCTAGTGTGGAAATTGGACCAAAGTCCCAAAAGATAAAGGATGTGTGAACCGGTCAATTACCATCATCTTCCAATAAGAGGCCAGCCCTGGATGTTGAGTTAGAAAACAGAGTGGACTTTGCACCAGGCCTTCACATTGTTCCCCCAGTCAGAGTTAAGTTTGCAGTAAGCATCCCCAGTGCCCTAAGGAAGCCCAGAGCAGAAACATTCTCTTGCATATACTGGATTAATAAGGGCAAAAATAATAAATACCAGTTTGAAAGTGACAGATCTATTCATCTGGGGCTCTTCCACAATTTTTTGTAGGTTGGCGGCAACTGAAACGACACAAAGGATAGAGACATTCAAAGATGTTATGCTTTACCATATGCATTTATGAATAAGTTTCCCCAAAAATATTCCACAGGGATGTACTAGTACAAGGAAGGACAAGTTAATTCTTCCATGTTCTCAGAAGAAGTACGGCAAGTGGTACACACAAGCCCAGTGCAGGATTAAGGGGAAACTGAAATTCTGCAGCATGCATTGTTACCTATTACCAAGTCTCTACCATCCACAAGCCCAGCTGAGATGAGTTCTTGGGATACCCCGTCAGCAGTATCTGGAAGAATCATAATTTAGAAACATTCACATACAACTTGTCTAAAGCAATTCAGATTTTCAAATCCGCAGGTAGTAACCACAGCATAATTATGAATTATAATTATTATATTTCTATATATATGTATCATCAGCTACCTTGAATAAACTGTGTCCGGAAATAGAGGTGTGGGGGAGCTTTGAGTATTTTTCCTTCAGCATGTTTCTGAAAACATGGTAATTGCAGAAATATGGAACTGGGAAACTCACACCAATTATAGTTCTGATTCCTATATCCTGGTAAAGGTTAACTTATCCTGGCAGTCCACCACCCATAAAGAAATCAGCCTGCCTTGCAATCAAAATTCTCTAATCAAAATTCTAGCTTTCGTTCTCTCTGCTAAACCAAACAATCTGCTACCAGTATACTGCAGGTGAATGGAATGTCTCTTCTACTCCTAACATGGAAAAGGAGCTTCCATCCTTTTGACGAATAGCTGTGGGCACACCAATCCCATATTCACAGGTTCAATTGTAGCGTTCTGCATGTGCTCTGGATGTGTCCCTCCCTCAGCTATTCAAACCACACAGAGACAGCAACATTAGCAGCACATCTGTGGTGGGGTTTTCCTGCCACCACCCAGGATGTTCCCATCAGCCACAGCCACCCTCACCTCTTCCGGGGGTGAATTCAAATCGAATGTCATTGAGTTCTTTTTTTGAATTCCTGTTAAGAGTGGAGAAAAAAGGCAGTTAGATTCTACCAGAAAAGCACCAGTTAAAAGCAGCAGTAGAAAAGCTAATCCTCTTTTCTTCTTACACTGTACAATAACGATGGAGAGCCAGCAGACTGGATGCAGCCCCAAACTAATTTAAACCAGCCGTAGCGATCGGATAACAAACTACAATCAACCAGGATAAAAGCTCTGCCGTAGGTTTTGTTCATAAAAGAAAATATAAATTTCATTAGAAAAAGTAGGAAATTATTTATACTTTGATTTGGATTCTATATGCAACTATGCATGTGTACATTTTTGTAGGGAAATTAAATATTATGTCTAAGAATGAACACAGCTTTTAAAGTCCTTTGAAAAAGTTATAGATAGCATTACATGTGGTCTGTGGCTAAGGAGTGGCTCAGTTTGGATGGCAAGATGTCCCAAGCATACCGTGATGCCTAATATAAAAGAGGATTGTCTCAGGATTGAAGCATCATCAAAGCAAGTTACTCAATAATTATCAGGACGCAGAAGAGCAGGCCAAACTTAGTCTGAAAAGGGAGCTGTTGATTCTGTAGTCACTTGGCTGTGATCTTAGAATGCCCTGAACAATTCACAAACTCTGTTTCTTCATCAGCAGGCCAAAGCCAGAGACTGCATATTTAGCTGAGTGGTAATATGGCTGAAAAACAAATATGTAGGATGTTGTTTGTGCTGTAAGCTTTGACAAGCTGAGAATTAAGTCTCCAGTCCACACTTAGTGGTAGAGAAAATACAGAAACATAAACATGCCTGGCAAAGGCTTAGAAACTAAACAGCAGGGAAGCAACAGGGGAATTGTTGTTGTTGTTATTATTTATTACATTTCTATACCATCCATAGCCGAAGCTCTCTGGGCAGCTCACGACAGGATATAAAACAATACAGTATGATACAGTACATAAAACAATATTCAAAATGTTTTAAAATTAATTAAAATAGCATTAGTATACATTAGAAATACATTGAAATACAATAAAAAGACTTGGCCAAGAAGAAAGAAAAAAGGCATCTGGAAAAACCCATCAGGCTCCTGGATGACCAGGGAGATCTTCAAAGGCCTCCACAAAGAGCGCTGTCTTAATTAGGAACAACGGGGTGATGTCCTATTGGGTGACAGGGCTAGGAGGAACGTGTGAATATTTGAATCAAACTGAATGGGTGGGGGAAGCGTCTCTTCATCTCCTTATATTTTCCATTGCTCTTTGCAGTCTGTTTTCTGCCAGAAACCTTTCATTCTTCCTATACTATCGCAGCCAATTAATGACTGCATATCGGCATTATGACATTTCACTGCTGCCAAGCCAGGCATGCGTATGTGGCAGTTCTACAAAGTGAGGTCAGGAAGCACGGCCTACGGTCTGAGTGAGTGCCGGCAATACATACTGGCACTTCTGCCTGCATCCCCTCGGCCCCCAAAAAACCCTTTTGGGAATATGTCTTGCAAGGAGTGGAAGTATCTGTGGGAAGCACCCCCCACTTTCTCTTGGTTCAGCTGTATTCTACAGTTCCTCATGTTCTTTTTGCTTTAAGTTAAACACCACAAAGGCAGCATGATTGGGTTATAAAACTGTAGTTAAAATTAAAATTTAGTTAAACTTCCCAATGCGGAACAGATCATCTTTCCCCAACTTTGGGACCCGCAGGTGTGTTGGACTACAACTCCCATTACACCCCATCCAGAACCAACAATGGCCATGCTGTTGGCTGGGGATGACAGCACTTGGAATCCAACAAGTGAAGCCCAAACAGGGGGAAGCATTATTAAATATTCTGAAGAAACCTCACTCTGGTATAAAAGCCCAGACACAAAAATTCAACCTGGATGTTTTGTCAACCCCCAAAAGATGGTCACATGTCAAATGTGAATTAAATAGAATCGCAGAACTGCAGGAAGTTCTTGGTGCAGTGTCTTGGGAAGGTTATTTTGTTTCAGAATGAAAAGCTTCCATGCATTATGTGGAGTTTCCCCTTATCAGTTACTAGAGGAATGACAAGGAGCTCCAAGATGGGTCCTTACTGTTACTATTCTGAATTCACAGCTGAGTAGTGTAGCAGTGTTGCCACAGAAAATTCATGAGGTTTTGAACCAGCCAGCTTGCTTCCGAATTCCAGTTGCTGGACCACCCACAGGCAGGGACGGGTGAACAAACGATGTTCGAGATCACCTGCATCTTCCAAATGTTGTCTCACCACTTGCTCTGTGCCCAATCACTGCCTGCTCTGTGCCAACATGAAAGCGGCACAAATCAAGCAGCAACTGAACATGCAACTTGCACAATTCCCCCCAAATTCTGTCTTTTACAAATCTATGATGCAACAGCACTTAGGATGTTGTGCACAGTTCAGCACATTTTGCTGGCACCTAAAAAAGATATTGTAGAAGTGGGAAAAAGTACAGAAAAGGGCGAGCAACATGACCAAGGGGTCGGAGCAATGCCATGAAGATGAGTGCTTGGAGATCTGGGACTGATAAAGGGAGAACTTCTTCTTCACACAGTGCATAGGTAACCTATGGTATTCACTTCTACCTGTCCAGTAACGGCCACCACTCTGAATGACTTTAAAAGGGAACTGGGCACATTCATGGAAGATCAGGCTATCAATGCCTGCTAGTCCGGAGGACTAGGTACCAGAAGCAGTACGCTTGTATGCTGGGGAATACGGATGGGAGAGTGCTGTTGCGCCCATGTCTTGCTTGTGGGTTTCCTGCGGGCAGCTATTTGGTCACTGTGAGAATGCTGGGATGGATGGACAGGGGCTCTTCTTTCCTCCACAGACAGAAGTGTGGCTCTCAGCCTGCAGGGGAAAATCCGCACAAAACTGAACCAGTTGAGCATTAGGCTAAGTCCAACAATGTGAACGTTCTCAGCAGACGGGTGCTCGTGCTTGCGTTTGGGTCTTTGAACTCATATATTCTTACACACAGCCTTTCAAGCCAACACTAGCATCCAATAACAGCCCAGCAGTTAAACCTGGGTGACATTTGTCTGCTGATGTGATCACCTTACCTTAACCTTAGAACGAGGCTGATGGGGACCTTCGGTTCCTCTTGCACAGGGGCTGCTGCAGGGGCAGGAGGTGCCTTATAGAAAAAGAAGGGGCAATTTTTATCAGTGAAAGAGGAACTCTGCGAGGCAGTTTTGTAGTCTCAAACTGTAGAAGAAACAAACAGAGGATGATAAATCTGACCATTCAAGAGTCATAAAGCAAAATACACAGAGTGGCACCAAGGCAAGCCTAAGGGGACGGATGGATTTTGCTCCATGGTTAATTGATCAGCAGTATCTGAAAGAATATTTAGGAGATGCTCCCTGCTAACTATCCCTGCTTCTGTGCTCCAAGACAGCCAGCTGCATGATTCCATTGGGATTGTTCTAGTCATCCCTGCTTCGCAGGCCATGACTTCACTGTGGAAGGACTGTGCCCTTGATAATCAAAAGCCCCTGGAGTCTGAGGAAAGCAGTCATCCCATGCAGAGGGGGAGGAGAGGTCTCCACGTCCCCCCACCCTGCCCATTTGGCTAGATGGGCGTTTCTATCTGCCTGGCCAGGGCATTTCAGAAGGGAAGAGAAAGAGGCTGGAGAAGCCTCAGGATAGCTTGCACCCTGGTCTCTCTCACCTTCCCCCTCCCACCCAAGCATCCCTGTACCGCATACTCTGAGGTCGCTTTTCGACCTCAGAGAGAAGCCAGCCCAGTTCTTTCTGTGCTGGCTGCAAGAGGGAGAGAGAAGGAACCAGTTCCCTGCTCTAAGGATGGGGTGCTGTGTCTGGCCTCGGAGCTGGGAACTCCGTGGCCTTTTAGACACCGTGCGGGAGTTATATTAGATTGCTCCCTCAGTCTTTTTCTCTCAAGGCACTTTTTCCCTTAAAGTGTCCTCTTTGCTAAACCATTTCTCATGCTATATTTTATAGATCCATCATCTAGAACAGGGGTCTCAAACTCGCGGCCTGCGGGCCAATTGCTGGGATGGGTGGGGCACAGGGGAGGGGCCCTGCGGCCTTCAAAGCACAGCGGGATGAGCGGCCCACCGCCACTGCGGTGGTGGAATACCTGATGCGGCCCAGCCTCACCCAGACTCTACTTCCAGCGGCCCCCAGGTCAGTTGAGTTTGAGACCCCTGGTCTAGAAGACAGTCCTCTGACAGCAGTTCAGAGAGCAGACTGTCCTTTCTAAAGAGGCTTCGGCGAAGGGGGCAGCATAAAAATGTTTAAATAGATAGATAGATAGATAGATAGATAGATAGATAGATAGATAGATAGATAGAAAGAAAGATGCATGGCTCCTGTACCCAGTGTCTTTAAGCAAAAGGGGCAACAGCCCAGTGGCGAAAATGTGCCAGTTGCAATCCTGGCATCTCCAGTTCAAGGGATTTGATGATAGGAAAGTCTTCAGCCTGAGACTCTGCAGAGTCATTGCCAGGCGGAGCAGACTGCAGGCAGCACCGGGAACTAATATTCTGACCTGATGTATAAAGCAGCTAACTGTATCTGAAAAATGCAGTCGCTACTCCTTCCAAAAGTGCCCCAGAAGCCCGAGGGGAACACATTCCTCAGTGGGAGAGGCACCTACAAGGTTAGAACTGGTGCCTTTCCATATGATATGCAAAGAAGGGGCAGAGGCAGCTTTAGATTGGCCTTCCTGCCATGGGTCATAGTGGGGATAAACTTATCAGGTCCCTGAGGGTGTGCTCCCCAGATCTGCGTAGTTCTCTGCTGACGTCAATGAGACTACAGCTGCCATATCTTACAGCTGTTGGGGAGCTACACAGACAGGCAGGGCTTGTTTCAAAACAGAGACTCGGTCCTCAAGCCTTCTGTCACTGGACCTGCGCACAGAGAACATCTACAGACCCGGAGCCAACCAACCAAGTACTATTTAATTTTAGCCAACTGGAATCCAAGAAGAGCAGATGCCAAGGTTTGTCTTCTAAGATTAATACGCTGTCAGGAAGGGAAAGGAACCCAGTGAGCTCAATGAGTTTATATATAGCTCAGCTCCAAAAACCATGAAAATGTTTCTAGGAAAAAGCTGGAGCCCTCAAATGTTGTTCTAGCCACAAGTGCTGCCAAATGATTCCCAGCAGGCCTGTTAGAAGCATGGAAGGAGAAAGCTTCTTCACTCCTTCCCAATATTGCAGACCTCACCCCACCTACGAGAACAGCCAGTCATCTCTTTACATATTACAGTCATTGTGGTTCAGCAGCCTTAAGGCTGGCACAGGCTGGCACGACTGCAAGACACACTCCAAGAGGTCTCAAGTATAGGTTGACTTTGGCAGGCATTCACTCTGCATGAGAAGCCTAAGTTACTTGTCTTTCCTCGCCCCCTGTAAAAGGCCGGCCTTGCGTTAAGCCAAGGGTGAGCAACTTGTGGCCTTTCGGAAGTTTTGGCCTATGATTCCCATCAGCCCTAGCCAGCAGGGCCAAGGGTAAGGGATCCTGGGCAGTGTAGGCCAAAATGTCTGTAGGATCAATACCTTCCCCAGACTCCAAGCCGTGTAAAGTAGAGAATTAATTACCTAGAGTGGGGGACTGGAAGGGGGAACAGTGCTTCAGATCAAGGATTTCAGTACTTCGCAAAATAATTCTACAGTTCACACCAGTTAATATCAAGCCTGCCTCACAGATGGGGAGGCTCTCAGGAGAACGGTAGACTATGTGGCAGTCAGCAAACCTCAGCCTCACGGAAAGAGGGGGCCTGCACATCCACACCAGTGTTACTCAGTGATACCAGGGACGGAGCCTGGCATCTTTCGCAAGCAACGCAAATGGTCTGGCACTGAGCTGCAGTTACTCTCCTACCCCCAGCAACTCTGAACAGAAGAAAGGAGAAAGCACAGCTCCATATTGTGAAAAGTCTGGGAAGTGTGATCATTAGCTGACAGGAGGGGAAAGGGACAAGCGGCCTCTGCCCATGTGTCCTGCCCAGGCACATTAGATTCACACACGCGAAACAAAAAGAGGAAAGAGAAACACCACATGTGGTTCAACTTCGCCACAACAGCGAGTCTAGGAAAGTCTCCCAGCTCCCTCACATATTACTCATTTTCAGTCGCATCCTGGAGGATTCTGCCAAAAGAAGCATTCTGGGATGCTCATGGGAATGAGGTGAAAAAAGCAAAGCATGCACGGTTCACACAGGAACACAGGAGACCTGCCTTACGGAGCATGTCCCTGTCAATCCAGACCATTACTCTATCCAGCCCGGAACTGTCCACACGGACAGGGGGCAGCAGCTCGCCAGGGTTTCAGGCAGGTGTGTTTCCAGGACTACGTGGAGAAGCCAGGGACTGAAAGTGGGATGCTCCCCCACTAAGCCATGACTCCTCCCACACCCTCCGTCTGATTCAGGCTCTCATGTGTCAAACAAAATCCAGCTGCACACAGCCAGAGAAGATTTCAATGTCCCGCAGATGTTTTACGGTGACTTCTGCTTCCTTTTGGCTTAGAAATCCAGTATGTCTTCTGCAGAAGCAGCTGGCCTTACCTGTGCTGCTGCTGGAGGAGCTGCTGCCGGTGCTGGAGGAGCTGGAGTGGGGACAGCTGGAGAAGGTTGTGCAGGTGCTTGTCCCACAGGCTGAGGTAGTTGAGCAGGAGGCTGGGCCGGGACGTTGAGCAAAGGGCCGGTGGGCTCAGCGGATGGAAAGAGCTAAACGTTGAAAGAATAAACTTTTTAAAAATGTGAGTTTAGGGGAAAGGAAGGTGGTCTGATGTTGACTGCTTGAAACCCACTTGCCAAGAATTTTGGCAAAGCGTTTCTGCTAAAGGAGGAATATATGTTTATGATTCTCAGCACTCCAGCACTGCCAGGGGGAGTGTCACCTCAAAACACAGTGGCTAGTGTTGGCCTGAGGTCTGAGTTCTAGTCCCACCCAGCCATGAATCTCAATGAGGGTCTTTGAGCCAGTCTAAGCTTACCCTAACTCACAGGGTGGTTATATAAGGATAAAATGGAGAGGATTGTGTAAGCTAACAGGGGACCCTTGCAGGAAACGAGAGGTATTTAATAAAATAAGTAAACCCCCTCACAGGCAACTAATGCATTCAGCATTGTCAAATCAGTTCGATTTATTATTGACTTATTTCTGTTTGAGTTGCTATGTGGCAAAAGCGATCACTCAGAGGCTCTCCTTACCTGCTTCTTCCTCCTCATTCTCCTGTTAGCATCGGTGTCAGGGACCTCTCTTTCCTGGCCTTTTCCCATATGCAGCTGGTTGGCTGCTGTGTGAGCAGAATGCTAGTCTGGTGTAGCAGCTAGAGTGTTGGATGGGAACCCTGGATTCTAGTCCGCACCTGGCAACTGAAGCTCCCTGGACGGCTTTGGGCCAGTCACCAGCTCCCAGTCTAAACTACCTCACAGGACTGTTGTGACCATAAAATGGGAAAGAGGAGGAGGATAGTTTTTGCCACCCTGGATTCCCTGGAGGAAAGGCAGGATAGAAATATAACAGATTACACAGGCCTTTGGCCTGATCCAGCATGGCCCTTCTTACATTCTGCTCTGGACTTTTTAATAGCTGCCGAGCCCTGTTGGAAATGCTCCCTGCCTTCATCCAAAATCTCACAAGGTTTGCTAGACTTACCACGGCAAGATCCAGACCCATTATCCAGGAGAAGCAGTCAATATTCATCCTCCCTCCATGATATCTCCTGACTTCTTCCCTTGCCTTGTGTCCTAGACAGGGCCCACGCCAAACAAATTTTTTAACTTGTTTACTTTATTTCCTATCTTTTTTCCTTCCAAAGAACTTAAGGTGGCTTACATCATGCTCCTTCTCCTGCTCTCAATCCCATCTTATCTCCACAACAACCCTGTGAGGTAGGTTGGGTGGAGAGTCTGTGACCTGACCCAAAGTCATCCAGCTGGCTCCATGGCTGACCAGCGACTAGAACCCAGACTGCCCGAATCCCAGATCTGTGCTCTTAACCACTACACCACACTGGCTCTCCGAGAACTATGAGGGCTGCACTGGGATCGAAACTGCAGCCTTGGCACTATTGAGCACCAAGCTCTAACTGACTGAGCTAAGCAGCCCACCAAATTATTGGCCTCATTCAGTGCTAGATGGCTTGTTACAAACCTTGGTTCAAAAATATTGTAATTGCTGCTGGAGATTTGTTCAAGACAGAGCTATATAAAAGTATGCATAGCATTGAGCAGGTGGGCGGGGGGATAATCCCCTGCCCCTTTCTAGTAGAACTCAATCTGGTCACTCCCTGAAACCGCTTGGAAGGAGAGTCAGGACAGATAAAAGGACAAACTTCTTCACTCAGTGAATCTGCTACTTAAAGATGTACTTGTGGCTACCAATTTGAACAGCTTTAGATGGGGACTGGAAAAATTCCTGGAGAAAGCTCTCAGTGGCTACTGCTCCTGATGGCCTTATGCTACTTCTAGTTTCAGACGCAGCGTGCCTCAGTACCAGCTGGTGGGGAAGGTGAGCAGACGGGGCACCTGCGGATTGCTACTTGTGGGCTTCCCTGGGCCCCTGTGTGAAAGGAATACCGGACTGGAAAGGCCCTTGGACTAATCCAACATGACCTCTGCTCATGTCATCACTGGTTTGCATGTACTAGTACAAGAACTACCACTTAGTAATTATTTTGTGTTGATACTAAGTCTACTATTTTAAAAACTGCTTCTTTAAAATCAGCGGTATTCAAAGTATAAGTCAACACTATTTACACTGATTGTGAAAATCAACTTGCTAACTACTATTAAATTGATTTGCAATACTTGGTTACAATTAAATATTTTTTTAAAAATAATTCAAACGCTAGCCCAAAGCTGTTATGCCAGTTAATTTTTACAAAATATGTTGCCTTATTGTTGAGTACCCATAATGATCTTGGCACCTTCCAAAACATAAAAACAAAACCCCCTACATGGAGTATTATAATGTATAGTGCTTGATTAACAACTTACCTCAGAATTCTGCAATGATTCTTTCACTCTGGGAGACTAAAAGAGGAAAATGAGTAGTGGTGATTACCATGAAATGCCAGAACAAAACTCATGTTAGAAAACATGTTAAAAATTACATTTTTATATACATTGCATTTTGTTGTGAGTGTCAGGAACAGGGAAATGGGAATCACACATTTCCTCAGCAAAAGTCTACTCCCAAACTTGCATCTCAGGATGGCTTACAATAAAAAATGAGTAGAATAAAACAAAACACCACAGCATCTAACAAATGAAATACTAAAACCCCAGTTAAAATCAATTAAACATTAAAATGATGGGAAAATAAAAAGGGTTTTGCCTGACAATGAAAAGAATATAACGTCGGCAACAGGCGAACCTCTCTGGGGAGCGTATTCCATAGTTGGAATTGTTCTTTCAAAAGTTAATGAGGTATAATAGTAGTAGTTTCCTGACACAAAAAAGTTTAAACCATGGAGATCAGATGAAAGGATGTGAAGTGAAGGTTGCCATGGGAGCAGGCAGAAGAAACTGACCTGCTATTTGTTTTGAATAATTAATAATACCTTTTGTTGGCATGCTTGAGATACTACCAAGTAAGCAATATGTTGGCTCTGTCTATGAATACTGTACAGAGAACAAGCTCCCTTTCGAAAGAGATTCAGCTGCCTTTTGAAGGTTCCAAAGCTACCATGCAACTGGGTTGGGGCGCAATCCTACGCATGTTTAGGATTGTGTCTTTTTAGGAAATTTTTTAACATTTAGCCTGCATTCTGTGGCCCTTTTTAATTGTTTTTATAGATGCTTAATTCATTATGTTTTAATTGGTTTTTAATGTGTTTTTACTCAGTTAATATTTCTTATGCATTGTAAGCCGCCTAGGAAGGCCTTGGCAATTACAGGTGGCCTATAAATACATGTAAATAAATAAATGTTTAGATGGAAAAGGTCTCAACTCCCAGCAAGCCCTATTCATGTTTTAGCCAAAAGTATTCACACATCCCTCACCCCGCACATAGAAACCTTGAGCACAAAGGTTGGAGGGAGGCATAATTTCAATGCTATGGATGGATCAGAACCATAAGCATCGGTTGTGTTCTGAGCAGTCAGTAGCCAGGTGGGCAAGCAAGGCATCCAGTCAAAGCAGGCAGATGAGGACCAGTCATCAGTGTTCACAGTGCCTTCTGGATCCCTAAAGGATTGTGTGGACCACAGAGCTCCAGAAAGCTTACCTGAAGAAGGGGCAGGGAAGCATATTAGCCCGCACACAACGCTCAAGTGGTTGGAAATACAGCCCACCACAGAGCCGGCTCAAGAAGATGCAGCAAGCATACCTATTACGGCTTCCCACAGTGAGCATCGGGGAGCCTAGGCAAGAGTACTTCCAGTACACAGGGGACCTGCACTTTATCTGTTTGTTTTGGGAATACCATCAGCATTCCCAAAGCAAACCGTGCAACTATGACTAGCACAAGTATAAGGCGAAGTACAAAAAACAATCGCTTACAAAAATTAACTGTTGACGTTGAGCTAGGCACCACCTCTAAGTAACCGAACTTGTGAGGAATGGGTATGAAGGGACCAGCCGAAGTGCATCGGCCATTAACTTCTGGGAGGAATAGCAGGATGCACATCACCTAAACGGCTTGGGTCCTGGTTACCTGAAGGAGCGCTTGCATCCATATATGCCCA
Source organism: Varanus komodoensis (assembly GCF_004798865.1). Lineage (NCBI taxonomy): Eukaryota > Metazoa > Chordata > Lepidosauria > Squamata > Varanidae > Varanus > Varanus komodoensis. The sequence continues at coordinate 9,270,295 of NW_025335440.1, read as the reverse complement.
GCCACCCCCTGAGATCTGCGGGAGAGGCCCTTCTCCGGGAGCCCTCTGTGAAAGATATTAGGAGGGTGGGTACTCGGAGGAGGGCTTTCTCAGCGGTGGCGCCTAAGTTATGGAATGTGCTCCCCAGAGAGGTCTGCCTGGCGCTGTCGTTATTTGTTTTTCGGCGCCAGGCAAAGACCTTTTTATTTAAGCAGCATTTTAAATGGTAATACTATTGAATTTTATCTGGCCAGGGCAGCTTATTTTATATTGTATATTGTATTATATTGTGTGTGTGTGTGTGTGTGTGTGTGTGTGTGTGTGTGTATAAAATTATTATTATTCTAATATATATATTTTAATTTTTATTTATGTGTTGTAAGCCGCCCCGAGGCTTCGGCGAATGGGGCGGCAGAAAAATGTCTTAATAAATAAATAAAATAAATAAATCAGACAGAGGAACACCAGTGTCAAAAACACGTGGAGGAGCTCAGAATGGAATTCTACATCAAAAACGGTTGCAAGCGAGTGTCTTCATAAGGAACATTCTCCTCGGCTGTCGTGTGCATGGGCATACTGTCAAACCTCCAGCACGCTCACAGAAGGCTGACTGTGCTATTTTTAATGATGCAGATTTGGAGGATGAATCTATTCCCTATTCCTGCTGGTCAGAGGGAGAAACACAGCTCACGACATCTGCTTTCCCACATTATTTCTCAGAAATGCTCTTTCAAACTCAGGGACTGCACCCTGAAGTGGTTTTCACAATGAAGTACTCCTTTCAATTTCAGGCTAATCTTTAAAAAGACAAGTGGTTAAAGCTGTTGCCCACCCTGAGCTGTGAAATTGCTGCTTTGCCTTCCTCACTCTCTTCATCTAGCTCATCATCACTCCACTCCCAGCCGCCATCTTCTGTTTTATGAAGACGTCCACTGGAGCCAGGAACTCTCCGGACCTAAATGCAAATAATCCAAAATTAAATGACCATGCAATCCCAATCGTGTGTTGCTGGAAGACCCACTATTTCTTCTGTGAGGTTTTATTTCAGGAAAAAGTAGAGAGGATTGCAGCCTTACGAGAAACAAACCAAAACATGTTTACCTTGGTACAGAGGGCATTTTGCACAGGCTCCGGTGCCTTGCAGGAAAACTAGCAACTACTCAGTCTTCTGAAGAGGATCACTGTTTAAAATTGTTCAAACTAAGCATCTGACATGGCTGCAGAAATTTGTTTCAAACATGCAGTCAATATGGATGCAAAGACCTGCACCACGCTCAGCTTTTATCAGAAGGGAGGCCAAGAGTATCTGCACAGTTGAAACTAGTATGCTGACTGCATCCACTAACATCTGATCTGGCCGGTCACACATGCCTTAGTCATGACCCGTTTGGAGTTCGGTAACACATTCTACATGCTGCCTTCAAAAGCTCTTCAAACTTCAGCTGGTCCAGAATGGTGCAGTCATACGGTTGACTTGCATCCAACCTCCCATAAGCATATATCCCCCTCATTATTCGTTTTTCTTTATTTTTCATTCTTCCAAACCACACTGCAGGGCTGCAGTGGGCAAATGGGGATTAATTCCAAAAGTCTACAAACTCAAAATATTTAAAATAAAGCATGAAAACTGAGAACCTTTTCCATGCACTGCTTTGTACATTTTGGTGCAGAGTTTTCCTTCAACTAATTATTCAACAAGGCTGCGTGTTAAAAGGCACACAAAATTATTTTTGAGGCTATTTCAGTTCCTGTGTGATACTGTAAATTGGTAATAAATCATTCAAGGAGGGCTTTTTGTTGCAAATTCGGTGATTTGAACACTGAATTAACCAGTTTAAAGCTAAGTGAGTAAACAAGGGCTGCCAACTAGCACTGCATTAGAGCTGACAACAGGGTAAGCAGGGAGGCTAGGCGTGTGTTTAGTAGCGGACCAAAACAGAGAAGAGGCCCACTCAGGTCTTCTGACCCCAAGTGTCCCTGCTTCCCAATTGTTTTCTGGGGTCAATTCAAGGTGTTGGTGACTACCAACAAGCCCTAAGCAGTCTGAAATACATGTAAGTATCTGCCTCCAATATCATGTTCCATCATGGATCTTCAAGGAATATCACCTGCTTAAGCTTATGGTCTCCATGCTGAGCGAGGCCCACAAGAGCACATGGAGAAGCAATCTTAATTACCCCCCTTCACATCTGGAGACGCTCACACAGCCCTGGGCCTAGATGGCACAGAGAGGCAGCCTAAGAACATTATTACGTGAAATGGCTCTGGGTGATTCCTACAGTTAGGACAATTTAACTGTGTGTTTGAACACAGGGTTGCAAAGTTTATGTATTCCCACTACTACTAGTACCTTTTTGGCTCTTTCCGTGATGGTTGGGGCTCTCTGCAGCATTTTTTCTTGTAAAAATTCTTTATTCTGGAAATGAAAGAAAACAATTCAAATCATCTTCTGTCTCCTGTTCTTCAAAAGGCCATTGTTTTGGCTCAAGAAGTATTTCTTGGCAAGAGTATTTCTGGGGCAGGGGTGGGAATATCAAAACAGATCTCTAGTGGCTTGAAATAGAATCACAAAGGCCTTTGATACACATCTTAGGAAACAAACATATTAGCATCTTCCTAAGAACAGCACTAGTCCATCGCTATGCCACTCCCTGGAAAAGAGGCAGAGAATTGCAACATTTCACCTTTCCACCAAAACACTTTAATATCTATATGCCACTACTGAGAAGCAGTATGCATTGGTTTGATTAAGCAATGATTAAAATATAAAGAGGACACTGCTTTGGTTTTTTTTCTCCAAATCCAGGAGCAGTAGCTTTCTTGAAAGGGAGGAAAGAAAAGGTGAATCGCTACAAGACAGATATATTCATGTGGCCCGGCCTAGTGAAGTGAGTCAACCAGATCCTGCTGGGTCTGCAAAGAGTCTGGAATTGCTCCATTCAAGGAGTAGCTGGACTACAGCCTGTATTCTCATCTTTGAGAAATACAATCCGGTCACTTTCTTTATGCCTGGGTAATCTCCCATATCATACCATAATGTGCTCAAAGATGGAACGAAAGCTACAACTAGCACAAATTGTAGTAGTTCCTTTATTAACAGGGAATGCAGCCTATGTTAGCTAATCTCCCCTGCCTTCCTGACTGCTACGAGGGCTAATTCAAGGTCTTGGTTTTGAGGTTTAAAGCCCTAAGCAGTCTAAGCCCACAAGGATTTGCTCTGAAATGAACCTCCTAGCTCTTTGCAAACTGCTGGAAGTCTTGCTGCTGAGGGTGAAGTGAAACCTGGAGTGCTCATGACAGAACCTTCTTCATGGCACGACTAGGTTGGAATCTGCTTCCCAGGGAGGCCAAGATTAACTCATTACTTGCCAGCCTTTAAGAGAAAAGTCTTCTCCATTCCTCTGTGCCTTTTAAGTGGTTTTAATATTGATACTGTTTTGATTTAGTGGTTTTAAGTGTAAATTGCCTTGGATGTTTAACCATTCTCAATTCAAAACAACCAAAATCTAGCCAAATCTAACCTTCAGTTCAGCAGTTTCATCATCAAAGAATTCTGTACCCAGCAAAGTTTAATGGACCGCAAACAGACAAAATTCCATTGGTGAATAAAACTTTGGGAGGAATCATTCCAATAATGCATAGCTCATTCTTTGCCTATGAGTAAATTGCTCCAAATTTCAGTGACATGTGTATGCATCTATCTATAATCCTACCTTTGCTTTCTGAAAGAATTTGTGTCTTAGAAGTTCGGCTGCTGTTGGTCTATGAGAAAAGAGAAAATGGGGTGAGGATAGGGGAGAAAAGTCATTAAAGAGAACACTAACAGAGTCAGAAAATTGTCCATTATCCCACCAAAGCCAAGTATGCTGTAGCCCTCATTAAATGGCTTGTGCCATCTCTGCTGGAAGAGAGCTACTTGGATCACAGTAGAGATTGGTGTCTGCTTCAGATGCATACATGTCAATTCACACAGCAACAGCAGAACAGAAACTCTCAAATTGCTTGTCCTGGGCCAAGTGACTTTTAAACATCATTACTGGAGGGAATCTATCCGAGCAGCCTCTCTGAAATCTTGCGGCAAGGGGCTCCACAGGCTGACCATGCTCTGTTTATTGTCTGCCTTTAACCTTCTGCTGATCAATCTTGCAGCAGCAACTTTTCTTCAGCCTCTCTCCCCCACTCCAGCAATACACTTCCCTCAGACAGTGCTATTCCAATTTGGCCAGAAGCAAGAAGAACTGCCTTGTACCTTTTCTCGGGGTCTTTTTGCAGGCATAACGAAATCATCTTCCTAAATGACTTGCCATACTTTTTAAGCATCTCCTTATCTTGCACACCTGTCTCCAGCGACGGGGGATCATTTTGTAGTGTTAACATTAAAACCTGAAAGAATTACTGCTGTTAGAAACATCAAAACAAGCCTCTAACTCATCGGGGCTACAATTTTGGAAAAACTTTAGACGTTGCAGCTGGCAATAGTTCTTTGGAAAATAGTGAATTCTCTTCAGTCAGATCTACAGCAACCAACTACACACCCTGAACTGGCTATGAAGAACCAAGCACTATTTGGCGGAAGCTGGGGAATAGAAGCCCATGACTGGGACCCTGAATGATGTTCAGGTTGTTGCTATAATGTACAATGCACATTTTATTGCATTTCATGAACAGATTGACCTCAACTCCAAGTTTAAAAGTTGACTGGTATGGGATGGGGGGTTGCTTTGCTGTAACCCACCCAGTCTCCAAAAACTGCATTTGATTCTGGATTTCTTTTAAGCCATGCCATGAAAGATGTTATGAAATTTTGAGTGAAAGCCAAATTAAGCAAAAGATAGGGAAACAGCAAGTGCTAACTGCATTCTCCTCTACCCATTGTTACCTCTTCACGGGTTACTTACATTAATTTCTCACCTGTTTACTATCCTGTACCCTGTCCCTTTAGAATGATTAATTAGCTGCATGCTGGTTCCAGAGGAGGTGATGGAGTAGACAGATGAAAGATCCATTATTTTCAAATTGATGCCTCAGTTCTGGTTCACATAAGGAAAGAACAGCAGTCTCCCCCACCCCCTCCTCTACATCTCCCTCCCCAGTCCCTTCAGAGATTGGCAGAACTAGAGAAACAATACAGAGTAAGCTCAGTGGATAGCTTTATTTTTTAAGTAGTGGGAAGGCTTGCAAATACAGATTTGGTTTGAAAATTTACCACTTGTGTCCTACTTGCAGGCTAGGAAATCAAGATAACTTTCAGATTAGCTTTCCACTTTCAGAATCTCCAGTGCTACTATAATGTAAGTGCCAGTACAGCATTCTGATAAATCTTGTTTTCTGGTTCCTTAAGGGTTGGATTCAGAATCTGTCAGTTGGTATAAAGTCCCTCAGCCTGATATTTAGGGATCCCTAACTAAATTTTGGGGATCCCCACATTCTCTCCGGTCTCCTAAGCCACTGTGCAGCATTTAAAGAAGCTGGGCAGGGCTGCTCTAAGAAGGAAGAACCAAGAACGACCAATACAGTTAATCCAGCATAAATCTTAATTCAGGGAAAATGTTTAAATTCAGTAGAAATGCTTGTGTAGAAACAGGTGAATTTTCTCCAATGAAAGTTCTGATACACTTCAGGGACACTATCTAAGGCGGGCTGGTAAAGATTTTGGGATTCATGTATTTCCTAGATGCCAGTTAGATCATGGGCAGCAAGAAGGTACAGCTCGAGATGTCTTAGACCCTGCTGCATGGCCAAGCATGAGGAATGCTGGGAACTCCACAACATCTGGAGATCTACTTTCTGCCCATCTCTGTGCTGGATTATTTAAACTGGCCCATCAGTAACTCACCTTCATGGGTGGATATTTGTGGTAAGGAGCTGCCCCAGTAGCTAACTCAATTGCTGTGATGCCGAAACTCCAGATGTCTGCCTTGAAATCATAACCTCTGACCTGCAAAGCAACAGATGTGTTAAAAGCACATTTCTCTTTTTGTTATACTATATCCCAAGTTGTGTGCTTCCAAAACTTTCCTATGTCCTCGGTCACAGCAACTGCTCCAGTTCCGTGCACATGCTAGTCTAAGTAATATGTGGAAGCTCATCCTTCTTCATCATTGTATGCAGGACATTCCATTTTCATGAAAGCCATTTCCTCTCTGGCACGAGGCTATTACCTGGCATCTTAAACAGAACTTTTATTTTCTCTCTCAGCTGTAGAGAAGGAACACTCTGTGTTCTCTCTGACAAACATTAAGATACCTCAAGTGTTTTGGCCTAATGGGTGGAAAGAAATGCCTCTGGAATCACTATAAAATTAAAATTTTGACAAATGTGATAGCAGTGTGCTCTTTCACTAATTCAACATTGGTCTGGAATTAAGAATAATTCCCCTTGAAGCCAAAGAACTTTGGCTTCATATATTAGTGCGCAGCTGGGTGGAAAAAAAGCTGTCTGAAACAAAGAGAAACTGTCTGAATTTTTTTTCTAAAGGAATATTGAGGCAGCACTTTAATGTGTTACATGCTTTGAGATCTCTCCTTGCATTATTCTCCCAGCCATCACGTAGGCCTACATTTTTCTTATTTTACAGGTGGAGGACCTGAGGCAGAGAATTAAATTATTTCTCCAGGATAACCCAACCAAGGTTTTTCTAAAAACTTACACCTGTATTTGAGTTACATCTATGAGTTGATTCATATACAGAGCTAATCCTGTGTGTGCTTGAGAAAGTTGTGTTTTGAAAACTCATTCACCATGGAGACCCTTCCATCAGAGTTAGAGATGGCTGCAGCTCCCTGTCAAATATGTAACGCTCAGCTGCAAACTCCAGTTTGCTAATAGCACATAACATGGAGGAAAGTCCTAAATGCTGGATTTTGTGGACACCTTATGACCCATGATATGCCACGCTAAAATATGGGACAGGATTAAACTAGCATACAGTGTTTTTAAATGCATGATCACATCCAATAAGCAAACCTCACTGGCAGAGGATGGGACAGTCTTTCTTACAACTGCCCCTCTTCTAACTCCTGAAGTTCCATATGTTTCCTCAAATACATTTCCTTCCACATAACGCTTAGGAACTCGAGCTGGCTGGGGCATGCTGGAAATTGGAGGACTTCCTTCTGTCTAAACACACACGGAGTTCTTCTTTAAAGCTATCTATCGTAAATGTTTTCTTCCTTGGTTAGAGACACTTCACAAATTAAAGTTACTTTAGTCTCTCCTGGCCCAATACAGAGATACCATTCTTGATTTGACCTGGGGCATTCATGTCGGAAAGTAATATCCTTGCCTCCCAATCCCTTTTTACCATCCTGCTCATGATTTCCACTCCCTTGGGCCAATAGATTCTTGCAGCTCTTGAAATTTACAGAATGCTTTCTAAGAAATGACAGGTTAGTATATCAAAGGCACTGGAGGGCATAATCCGAAGTCAGTCAGTGACTGGCTGAATCTGGCCTTACTCTGAGGTGCCTTCTAACCCAAACACTGCCCCTCCACAACAGTACGTGTCTCTCAATGTTCAACTGATTATAGCTTCGGCTATACCAAAAAGACATCTGCCTGTAACAAAATCAATTATTCATGGATTGCAGCCAATATATTTTCATGCAATTTATTTATTATATGTATATTTCATGTTTTGCCTTCATGCAAGGAATCCAAGGTAGCTTACATAATCTTCAGCCTCTCCATTTTATCCTGACGACAACCCTGAGAGGTCAGTTAGGCTGAGTCAGTGATCGACCCAAAGTCACCCAGTGAGAGCCATGGACAAGTGTGGATTAGAACTGAGATCATCTGAGTCCCAGTTCAACATTCCAACCATCATACCACATGGGTTCTCATTTACCTCAAAGATGAGGAATATAAGTTACATAAAACCTATTTAAGACTGGTGTCCATGGACACCACATACTCCGTTGTATCCTAATAACAACCTTGTGATGGAGATTAGACTGAGAATGCACAACTGGTCCAAAGCCAACCAGTGAGTCTCACAGCTGAGCGAGTCTTTGAACTTGAATCTCCCCACAACACTCCAGCCACTGTATCAGCCTTTCTCCACTAAAGATGTCAGATTATAACTGCCATTACCTCAAATGTGGCTGAGGATGATGAAGTGTATAGTCCAACACCTTTAGAGGGTACCAGGTTGGAGGATGCTATCTTCCAAAAGTAGCTAGAGGATACTACTTTAATGACTGTCTTTAGTCCCACCACAAAGGTCTACCTCCAAGCTCCACTGGCTATCTCATCACCAATGTGTGAGAGAAAAATGTGAACGGCCAGTGGCCTGTGTGATATCACAACAGAGCATCCATCAGGATAAAGGCAGGGAAAACTTCTTAGCACTCAAGGATTACCATGCCGACTGGTGCTGGGTCACCCTATTCTCTTAAACCCGTGGCAGGTTGCTTTAAATACAGTAAACTGATCCTCGTTTGACCTTAAAATGTGATGAATACAAGAGATACTTCTGTTTCTTATTTATAAGACATGACAGAAAATGTTTATGGTGTTATATTTACAATCTGGACTTATTTATTTTATTTAGACAACTTATATGCCGTCCCCTTCGCATAAGCCTCGGGGCGGCTTCCAATCATAAATAAATTCCATCATACAAATACATAAAATAGTGAAGACATCCTGGCGAAATTTTAAAATCAATAAATAACATTAACCATTAAAACAACGTTGAAATAAAAAGGCCTTGGCCTGGCGCCGAAAAACAAATAATGATGGCGCCAGGCAGACCTCTCTGGGGAGCGCGTTCCATAAGTTGTCCTGCTAGTATTTCATTTTGGTCTGATATTCGCAGTCATGTTAATATGACCCTACAAAACTCATTGTTTATTAAATATGCACATTTTCAGGTAAGCTATATTCTTAGTATATGGAATCTCGCCTCATTTCAAGAGATGCAGACACTGAGCTTAGAATGTGGCTAAGATTATTATTTAACATGGGAAGTAAAAAAATCCCGATTTATAGCAATGGAGAAGATGATGTGCATTCCTTCAATGAAGTGTTAAGAAAGGGGATTGTAACTCTAGTCATACAGGATATATTTATACGTTATCTATTATTAAATATTGGGTTTAAAGCCTTTGTTAATTCATATTATGCTTTCAACTAATGCTTTTAATGCACTGAAGTTGGTATGTGCATTTATTTTTCCTATCTATCTATCTATCTATCTATCTATCTATCTATCTATCTATCTATTGATCCACCTATCGTACGCTTGATAAAACTGAGGGAAAAATCTGACAGGTGCTATGTTGGAAGTGCCCATTTGCAATACAGAAGTTCGCAGCACCACAGTAAAAGCAACTTTTTTCTTTTTACCTGCTCCATGACTTCAGGTGCCATCCAGCAGGGTGTGCCCACAAAAGTCTTCCTCACTTTGTTTCGCGTAATGTCACCACCAGTGGCTAAAAAAGCACTAACACCGAAGTCTGAAACGCCAAAATGAAAAGGGAGGGGAGGAAAGAGTTCTAAGAAAATATCCCAAACCATACACAGCAGTGGCAGAGAATGTGTGGCCTTCCAGATATTATTGGACTGCAACTCCCATTATCAGTTTACTTGTATGCCACCTTTCCTTCGAAAAAGCATGCTCAGAACTGCTTAATTTTTCAGCCAGATTAAATACAGACACACTAAAATATAGCCACATTCCCAGAAGATTACTTAGCAGTTACAATCGGTGTTAAGATTTAGATGGTCAAACGTAACACATTAAATTTTACTTCTGTTACTTTTCCTTTTATAACCCATCATTTACCATGTTGCAAGGAACACAAAGCAGGTTCCTTCAGGAAGAAATCACCTGTCTCCTAGGCACTTGTGGAACCACAGGAGACTTGGATTCTCCGTTCCAAGTTTGGACAGAGCACCCAGGTCCCAACTCCTTCCAAAACCAGCTGTGAGGGGACAAGGAAAAACCACCCTGGCCATTCTTCAAGTTGGGAAAGCGACCTCAGAGAGGTGTTAAAGTGGTGTAGGCGGGGAGGGAGTCTGGAGAAGCCCAGTTGTTACGTATCTTGAGGCCTCCCTATACTCCTCTCCTCCACTGTGAAATGTTTTTGCCAGAAAAAAAGCCCAACTAGCAAAATTTCAGGGCAAAAAGATGGCAAAGTGAAGGCTGCCCTCCTGCCCTGCTTATGATGAGCAGAAGACTCCAAGTTTGGCAGCCTGCAACCAATGCAATAGGACTCCACATTTACATATGGCTGACCTTATTTAATAATATTTCTAAGCTGTTTCTCTAGGTATCCCACAGTAATATACACTACCATACACACACACAAAATATAAGCAATTTAATAGCAACTCACAGCAAGATCAAACAAAGAATGCTATTTTTTAAACTTGAATTAAAAAAAAAATCCCAACAGCAACAGAAATTACAAGGGTGGCAGCTTTTGCAGCTGCTGTCATTCCAGCAGAGCTCACTCTGCCAGGCCAGATGTGTTATGAACACTCTTTCCTTTCCGCTGGAAGAGAAAAATATCCCAGGCATGCAGAGAGTTCTTTTTAAAACATTCTTGCAATGAAGGGAACAGAAAGGAATGGTTTCCGCCCCATTCTTCTGTTCACCTGAGCACATCTTCACACACCCCTTTTGAACCCTGCTCCCGGCCGCTTGTTCCCTCCCCCTTTCCCCTAAAAGGCTAATAGGGTACTGAGAGTTACACTCTTTCCACCCGCCTGCTCCGCGCTGCCCCAACACCGGCCCTTCTTCCCAGTCCAGCCCTGCCCCCGGTGGGCTACAAGAGGCTCATTTTGTTCTGCCCAGCTTGTCAATAAACAATCAGGAAGCATTGGGCCCTCCTGCCTACATGCCTGTTTCCCCATACCTTGTGCTATCTGATTTTGGCCCCTCCCCTCCTTTGGGCTAAGTGATTTTCTTTGTTACCTTTTCAAATCTCTTCTACTCCCTTGTTTCAAATCATCCTTTCACACCTATCAGATGGAAAGAGCCAAGGAAGCAGGATTCACAGCTAGACAGTCTTCCTGTGTGCACGCACAGCCAAGGGTGAAGGAGAGCAGAAATTGCAGTCCACCACCTAGATCTCCCCTGTTCCCTATTCCGAGACATAAGGACCCGAATCTCTATTTTAACATGTCCCTCAGTTGGCACCCACTGCAATGAAGAAAATCCTATGGGCTGACAAGTTACAGGATTGCTCACTATTTCAAGCTAAGCCTGACTTGATAGGAAACAAAATCAAAATTTAATCTTAGCTACAGATGATCATTAATTGCACTCTGAGCTGAAGTCAATTTTAAACTTAACTTTTGAAGGTTGATTTAGGTGTTTATTCTTATAGATAGGACACTGCTAAACACAAATCAACCGAACATTGTAATGTCTGAGTGCTACCATAAAGCAACAAATACGGCAGGCCCAGAAAACAAGCCGATAGACTGGAGAGCTAACTTCCAGGGCAGGATGCATCTGCACATACTGGAGGTGCCCTGCATTTGTCAATACAAGCAAGCATTTCAAAACACATGAAATACTTGTGCACAGAGTATCAGATCCATTCTTCGATTATCCTGCCAGAGTTTTAAAAATATGGACAGTGGTAAGCAATTAAACACAACTGGCTTATTGTGTTTGTGTGAGAAGTTAGACAATCACACAGCATGTAAGTTTTGGAGAATTCATTTCCTTTGATTCCATGCTTTAAAAAAAATCTTCAAGCTTCCTGACCTTATTATTGCAAAAATAGGCAGTAAACTACCTATGCAGGTGATGCCTGCTGAAATATCTGAAGATAACATAGGAACTATCTAAGTAGACATGGGTGAGATTTTAGTGCTTGCTGTAGTTTCCCTTACCCCTCCCCATGACCCAGTAGGATGCAAGGATACAAAATGATCCTTTTGAAGAAATTCTGAAAGCTTGCACAACATTTACAGAGATAGGAAATTTAACTGTGTGAGGAGAAAGATGCATAATTTAAGGTTCAGGGCAAAATACAAAAAGCCCTGACAAAACCACCAGGGAATCTCACTTCCCATTCCTAGGATGCCTTTATCCAAGAAGTCAACCTAGAAACCCCCCACATCATCCAGTCACAAGATTTTTGCATTGTTCCTTCTCCTCAGAGTATACAAAGATTTATGAAGCCTCTATTGTTTCTAGGAACAACAAAAAGGAAGGAAAATGCAGATATCTTGTTCTAAGCATGGAATGCATGCATTTTAAGCAGCCACATATCACAAGTACAGAATACTAATTATCCTTTCTTATTTCTTTACAGTTTTTTTAGGGGAGGATAAACTAACAGACAACCTAATCTATTTTACCAAATATTTCCAGCAAGAGTGGAGCAGAATAAGTGTCCTTAAAATTTTTAAAAAACTAAGCATTTCACAGCCCTAAAGGATCATCGATATCAGTAAAAAACACAAGGGAAAGCAGAGGGAAAACATTCTGCCCATCTCCTAAAATGCTCACATACTGTATAGTCAATGCTGGTGCCTCCTTATCTGGGATCCACATTTATGTTTGCCTTCTTGTGGCTGCCGAGGTTCAAGGTTGGCAGGCAGTCTGGGATCATTCAGGTGCTGCACTGCTGAAACAACCAACTCCTCCTCTTTGGAAGTGCAAAGACAGCTGAACTATCAATTGGCAGCTGTCTTGGTTCAAGGGTTGTACTGAGTCCCAGGAGACCCAGGTTCTAGTTCCCATCCTTGAAGTTCACTGGGTAACTTTGAGCCAGTCACTGACTCTCGGCCTCAATGAGTGCACAGGGTTATTGTGAGAATAAAATGGAGAGGGGGCCACTTAGGTAAGCTGACTTGAGTTCTGTGCAAGAAAAAGGTAGAATATAAATATAGCAATTATTCTAAAGGCTTTTGCTCCTTTCTAGCTGCACACTTGAAATCAGGAAAGGAAGCAGAGAATTGCCTCTGATCTTATACAAAGGAACAGCATGAAATCAAGGACTAAAATAGCAGGAACCTGCCTACTGAAATTTTTAGGGTGACTACAAAGGCCGGGCAAAAAATCAGACCGCTCATTTTAATATAGATTTTTAATATCTACATTATGCACTTTGAAAATTTTGCAAGAATAGAGGTTGGCATAAACATTAAATAAAAATAGGCACTTGCCCCCCCCCCACACCCCCAACTCATGGAGCAGAATTTCCAGAGTGCACACACAAAATTTTTATGGTTATTATTTTTTAGCCCAGCCTTGATTCAGAAAACTCAGCTCAGAACAGGATATTTCTGCCTCCATTTTATTCACACAAAACCTCTAGGAGGTAGATTAGTGTGAGAGCATGCGGAGGGACAAAGCTTTGCAGGCTGAGTGGGGAACTGAACCAGAATCACCCTTAGTTCTGAAGTAACAGTTCAACTACTAGCATTAAGTGAGAAATTCATTTGGTTTGCATTTCTATGGAAACTTACCCAATTCACACTTCCTGAACCTAAATACAGAGCAGAACACCATCAGCTAATGAACTCTGCATATTCTCAGATCCAGCTCATACAAATATGCATACAAAATGCATGCATTTCAAAAAAAAAGAGTGTGAAATCTTTTATAAAATATGTGCGAAAATGTAAGTGCTATATTCAGTTAAAATCTGCTTGGAAAAATGTAATAAAAAGGCATGCATTTAAAAAAGAGCTCAAGGTGGGATTAAAAAAACATACAGAAACATACACACACCCCACATCATAGTCCAATGCAGAAACAGGCTGGACACATTTAGCATTGGAAAAATGAGAAATGGAGCTTGACAGAGTCGGTTATCCCTACTACGCACTAGACAATGCTGTTTCTCATCTCACGAGCAAGCACTAGCCAGGACTGTTCAACACCAGTGTGGCCCCACACAATCGTACCCTCTAAATGGACCCATCCTCCACTCCAGTTGTGCTATTCAGGCAAAGATCAGTAGCACTAGACAAACGCTTGTCTCTGAGGAGCCCTTAGGTTCTCCAGAAAACAGCTGGGAAGCCACTCTTGCACACAGCACACACGCAACACTTGAGAATGCGCTAAACACATTGGCAATGGCTTGTTACTTGACAATTCCAACCATCAAGCAACTGGCTGCTGCATTTTTCATCACAAGTCTCTATGAAATGCTGCCAAATGGAGCAATTCTGTGATTTCAAGAAGGGCCTTCTCTGTAACAGTCCCCGAATTATGGATTGATCTTAGCACTGGGGCTTGCCTGGCAGCAATATTACTAACCCTTTGGCGTCAGGTTAAGGCTGCCCTCTGGACCAAGGCATTTAACACCTCGAAATAGCACTTGGGGGTGGATGCTGTCAGCTGCTTTGAGCAGGCTGAGCTGTATGAACCTGTCATAGAATTTAACTTGTTAAAATTCAGTTTAAAATTTCTAGAGAATTTTTATTATGTTTAAAATACTGTATTTTATTCTATTCTATCCGTTGCTGTACGCCACCCAGAGGGGTTTGGCAGTACAGAAATACAATTTAAAAATGATAATTCCCCCTTCAACTTCTACTTGATTTCAAAAGAGTTTCCAATTTAAATTGTTCCTAGGTGAAGCAAATCTATGAGCGCCTTCTGGTACCTTTCAGGTTGGAAATGGCAAGGTTCTGCTTCCACAAAGAAAAACTGTGTACTGAGAACCACAATTTTGTAACTCAGTACAGACTCTGCAATGCAGGGTGCAGCTATGGAGAACTCACAGCTGGTCTTCCAGCCCCTGCTTAAATACCTCCAGTGAAGGAAAACCTGTTCTCTTGTTGAACAGCTTCCTCTTTTATTAATTCCTGGAAGTATTGTACTATTTCTGTCATGCCATTTGTGACTTTTATAAAGAGAAATCTTTGCAGCAAATACCGTGCACTCTCTGGCCAAAGCTCAACAAATGATGGGCCAGTCAAGGTACTTAGTCTTTTGTCAAGCCAGAAAGGTTGATCTGCAAGCACAACAGAAGCTGTGCACTGCACCCTTCTCTCCTTGGCACATTCTCTACACGGCCATTTGTCAGCCTTAAATGTGGGTTCGTGTTGCATCTGCACCAGCACTAACCAGGGCTAACGTTTAACCAAGATCTGAAACTAGAGTCATAGTTGGCTTCAAGTACAGACGCACCACAAATGTAGGCATCACTGATTTAAAGGTGCTGTGGTGACGGCCATTTTAGTTGAAATTTTTTTCTGAATAATTCCTAACTTAAAAGAGTAGTCTTCAGGTGCTATAATGGACTGCACCTTGTCAGTCTACCAGTGCAGAAGGCAAATACTTTTGAATACTAAAGTATTCTGAAGGAGCACTTACGTCCGTATATGCCCGACCGCCCCTTGAGATCTGCGGGAGAGGCCCTTCTCCGGGAGCCCTCCGTGAAAGAAATTAGGAGGGTAGGTACTCGGAGGAGGGCTTTCTCTGCGGTGGCGCCCAATCTATGGAATGCGCTCCCCAGAGAGGTCCGCCTGGCGCCGTCGTTGTTTTTCGGCGCCAGGTGAAGACCTTTTTATTTAAACGTCATTTTAATTGTTAACAATATTTACTTATTTATCTGGCTAGGGAGACTTCTTTTCTTTTCTTTTACAACTTTTCTTTTATAACTTCTTTTATATTGTTTATATTTTTTATTTATTTTATATTATTAATTTTAATTTTATATTATTTTTGTATTGTATTTTATTGTGTTGTAAGCCGCCCCGAGGCTTCGGCAAGGGGCGGCATAGAAATGTTCTAATAATAATAATAATAATAATAATAATAATAATAATAATAATAATAATATTTTTGCTTATAGGAGAAACAAACTAGAACATCAAGAAAGATTCCAAGCAACATTTTTGCCTGCTGTGCTACTTCTATTGTTTTCCGGGAGTTTTTGCATTTTTTAACATTTCAAAAAAGTTTTATTCCCCCTGCCCCCACCCTCGGAGTGTAGTGGTATACTACCATTCTAACAATTCCTTCTGCTGCACATGCGTATGAGGTAAGAAAGATGGGGAACCAGGCTATGCTGAGAGGAGATAATCTGCCCTTGTTTGAGTTCTGGCAGGTTGTACTGATGCAAGGCTAACACTGCTGCTGCACAGTGATTGACACCTTCTGACATGACCTATCTGGAAAAGACCATTGGTCTTTCAGGCACTTTACCACCAAAGGAAAACTAACTGTAAAGCAGTTAGCTATATACCTGCTACTCAAGCAGTGCTCCAAACAAGTACTGTGCTTATAAAGGCTACAACTGGAGTATATCGCAGAGAAAACTAGGGGTTGAGATGCGTGAGGACAAGAAGCCTGCCGTTACAACACACAAACACAAATCCAGGACCTCAAGATTCTGACTGGACAACTGAGATGCCATCTTCCACGCACCACATTTGCAGTTACTGAGCCTTCCGGAGTTCCACTCTCAAATGTATCGCACAAATGCTTCTCATACTTTAAATACAATTTTAATGCTTTTCATCACTGGTTTTACTGCACTGTATCTGCTTTTACTATGTACATTTCCTGGAGTTTTATTATGTGCGTCAACTAAAATGCAAGTCATAAGCTGAATACATTCTCACAGTTTAGCTGCACGCCCATTACCAGATACTGGTTTGCTGTCATAAATTCTGCAGGCAATGCTATCACTACACCAAGATGCACAGAACCGGCATTAATATGCACACATGGCGCATGCACACACATACAAAGAGGGTTTTTTTAAGAGGAAATAAATGACTCCTCTCTGCAGTGCAGGCTTGTGTTTAAAGGCCTGGCTTGTTCAGTGCAGGAAGGTTCTGTATATTTACAAATTTACATTGTCAAAATATATGATTGCTGTGATAGCCCTGGTATAACTCACATCCTCAACGGGAGGAAATGTACTAACTGCTTCTTTCAGGAGCCTGAGATGGTTTATCAACCCCACAATTACTCAATTCCTCTAGAAACTAAGCATCTGCAAGAACATGGCTGCATTTTGAAGCTAACGTATTTGGGACAGGGGTTCTAATCCAGCCTTCTCCCAAACATGCTTGTTTTCTTTCTATAGATATCAGCCTCGTCCAGGATAAAAGTGAGTCAAATTTTGGAGAATCCTGACTTATTGTTCATACTGCCATATTGCTTCTACTTGACTTTTTACACCAGTGGGAGCCCCAAGGCATGATGCAAAACTTTTCCTTGCTAGGCAAGAGCCAAGAGGAAGTGGAGAGGCAGCATACACCAACATGCTGCCCGTGACGCCATGAAGCCAGGTTCCTCTGCAATTCTGGCTTATCGTTACATGTGAACACTGCCACTGTGGGGAAGCAATGCAAACAAGCAGCTTGCATGCATTAGGCCTGCACTAATTACTGATTTAGCGCATCCTTGAATGCCAAGACACTGATGAGGAAGGCACCTGCACATGCTCTCCTATGGTGCTCCTACATTTTTTCAAGTTGTGGTGTGTGAGCAACAGGCCACTGCAATTCAGTGGCAAGCAAATTTACTCAGCTTTCTGACTATGTGCTTTAAGGAAGTGGCAGGCAACGGGTATGCCCTATAGGAACTATATGATCTCAGTCAAGCCAGCTGCAATGGCATAACAGGCTCTGCCCAGTGACTTGATTTCACAACCCCTAACATGATTGAGACATAGATCATAGGAAAGCTGCAATGTCAAACCGTCTATGAAATTTCACTGGCTGCCAGAGCTGAAAACATCTGAGAACAAACATACAAACACAACAGCTTCTAAATGCTAAACTGTTGGCCCCTCCCAAGAGGACCTGTGTAAACATTCTGTGACATAAGAGTCACAGTAGCCTCATCAGTTAACTTCTGCAATCAAAGAGAGGGAAATATCCTCAGGCGTTGTATCAGATTGCTTCTTCCTTGGATATGCCCCAACTGCAGTTTGAATTTCTTCAGCTCTTATCCAAGAATATCATGTTTTTGCAATCCATTTGCAAGACCATAAGTTCACCTTCTCACTTGCAGTTCAAACGCAAAAAGCCTAGAATGCCACCGGGGCAACTCCATAAATAACAGTCATTTTTCCGAAGCACCTGTGGATATTTTGCGTTGATTCTTGCTACACTAAAGAATTGTTAGGAATCATTAAGAAAAGGCCTGGAAATAAAATGACTGTCATGGCAATGACTTTATATACATCTGTGGTCCATTCGCACACAGTACTTGCTTTCTGGTTTCAAAATTGGACTCATAGCTGAAAATAGTGCAGAAATTGGTTGATTTGTTTAGAGTCAAGGGCACATAACTTGTATTTTTGGCTTACAACTCTCATCAGAAGTTGCCACCCCTGGCTTAGGTGAGTAACAGCAGATGTGATTAAATTGTTCCTGGGCCTGGCCTACCATCAGACCTCTTCCCCATGGGCGATAGGTACTCTGTCAATTTCTACCTAAGACAGTACATACAGGTAAGAACCTGCCATCCAGCTTTCCAAGTTATATATGGGCAACCTGTACCCCTCAAAACTCTCTTACGCAGCCCACTGTGGGCACCCACTGTGCTTTTTCCACATGTCAGAACTTCATGTCTCTCTTCATGCAGCCTCTTCCCCAGCACAATCATTGTTCTGCTCAGCAAGATGTCAAGAGTGCGATTCAACTGAGAGAGATTAATTCTCAAGCAAAGCATGCAAACTGATCTCAGAGGGCGGAGAGGGGAGTTTTAAACCCATCTATCCCTAAGATTTGAGGAGGGTAGTCAGAGAAAGGAAAGCACGCATATGAGAGAAAGCAAGTTTTTGTGTGCCCTGATACACAGGCCAGAGCATGCATGGGTACACACTAAGCGGAGAGAGAATTTTATACAGCCTGTTCAAAATCCTGTAATATTCCACCTGCAATCTGAATGGTACAGTCCAGGGTCAGTTTAACCTCTTAACTGGAATTTGTGTGAACTATGCCAAACCTAAGGTTCTTTTCACAGCTCTTATGCATTCAGGCTGCCCAAAAGAAAACCTCATTTCTGTAACTAGTGTATATCATGCAGAGGAAACAAATCTGCACCCTCTTTAATTTTGCACAGTTCATTTTCCCTCTCTCATGAAGAGCACAATGAGCTGTATTAGGCAATGCAGCTCCAACTGCTGGCTACAAGAATGCTACAGCCTGTCCCCAGGTCTGCCAAACCTCTGGGGATTTCACCAAGCCCTGCCAACATCTTAAATGTCCACATTTGTGGCCACATGGCTTAGAAATGCTTTCCATAGTCACATGGAGAGATGGACCATCAGGATGCTGAAGGCTGTTCCCAATGCCAAATTCAGTGGTTTTTCTGAGCTCACACTATCGTGGTTCTCACACAGCTGGTTAATCCAACATAAACAGTCCTTCAGTAAGTCCCCGCTTTATCTAAATACAACATGAATAGACACATGACTGTTTTAGATATGATATCAAAGCACACGAGTAGGGAGAATTATTAGCTCTGAACACAAAGGCCCCTTTCTAGGGTATTGACAATGGGTTTCCAGCCACAGCATCATTAAGAATTCAGACGCTAGCATTAAAACGTCTAGAAACTTCTGCGGCTGGTTTGATATTTAGATGATCTCACACAGCTAAGTGGCTCTGGAAGAAGATGAAACAAAAAGGGAAAGCAATCTTAATTTATACTCCAACCATTGTCCCCCACTGAGTGTAAATTGATAATCCCTTATAGATTTTTAAAAGCAACCCTCTGTGCTTCCTCCCTCCTCCACCCCCCACCCCACTTCAGAAACATCCTAAAAGAGTTCTATTGTCACAGGATGTTGAGAGACTGGACCTCAAAGGGATACAAGTCAGGGGCTTGGTTCATGAACTCTCAAAACACGTCTGTCGGAGTCTTCTTTTCCTCACTGTACTTCTGAAAAGATGGGAGACCCCAACCCAACTGCAGTAAGAATGAGCAACAAACAGTTGATACACTTTCAGGAATGTTCCTGCTCCCATTTCTCTCCCCCAAAAAGAAGAAAGATGAAGGTGCTGCAGCTGATCCTGCATGCACCAAACTACCTCAGCTAGGCAGCTGGTGCAAAATATGGCCGCCAGACTAATAATCAGGACCAGAAGCTCTGAATATATGGTGCCAATTCTGGCCTGCCTGTACTGGCTGCCTGCATGGTTCCAAGCCCAGCTGAGGTGCTGCTTTTAACCTACCAAGTTTTAGGTGGTTTGGGACCACAATTCCAGTCAGAGCAACTCTCCCAACCAAAATCCACTCAGGCGCTAGACTCAACATCTGGGTACTTCCTCCAAGTGCTCCCTCCAAGAAAGGCTCAGTTGGTGGGCACGAAGAAGAGCGCTTTCTCAGTGGCAGTCTCCCAATTAGGGAATGAACTGCCAGTTGAGGCCTGCCTAGCACCAGGTTAAATTTGCCCTCTGTCCCAAGACATTTAATGCTCCTTAATGGTATACCTGGGTGTGTTCATGTCAGCAGTTTAATAGGTCTAGTTGTATTAATTTTAACTGTTCTCATTTTCTGAATTCTGAGTTTTACATTTTGTAGTGAAATGTAATGAGTTTTTATAGCAGTTTTTACTGTTATTTATTGTATTCTATGAATTGTTGCAAACTGCTCAGCGATGTGCTGGTATATAAATGAAATAAGCAACAGCATGAAGAGACAAGGCATCTCTGACCCACAGCATCCCTCTTGCTCCCCTAAACCACATATCAGCATTCTATCTCTGGCACACTTCAAATACAGATAAGCTACATCACAAATGTTCACCTGCAATCTGGACAGAGCCATCTTCTCCCAGAAGAATGTTTCCAGCTTTCACATCTCTGGGGTTGGTGGGAAAAAAGAAAAAGAAAAAGAATTAAAATAGTTAAGTACTAGTTGTAGATTCCCTCTTCCTGTCCTAATCACCTTTAATCTCAGACACATTCCTTTCAAAAGTTATTACTGGTGCTATTTATTCACAAAATGTTTTGACTGCATAAAAACTTCTGCTGGGTTTGGCAACCTCCAACAATTATGAAAAGTGAAAGCAGTATGTGTACTTTATGCATTCTTCTGGTTGAGCAAATATAGTTCGAATGACATAAAAAAAAGAAGGTTCCAGAAAATTTAGAATTGGGAAATTTTCTACAAAAAAATCTTATGCAAAACATGCTGATTTGCCTATGATCATTTGTATCCACAAATTTTCAATGTGCATTGGAAAATCACTAGAGAATGATCTAATTTAGCATACTTATGAAATATAACTAAAATAACCAACACTTAAAATGCACCCCCTTTCTTTGTCCAAAAACATTTTTTGTCCCAAACCACTTTCCCCAAAAAGTTGACGAATGCTGGGCTAAATGGCCATCGGTGTGCCGATGACAGAATAGTTTTCACTTCCATCTACCAATCCAAAGGAAATTTCAGGATCTTTCAAGTGTCTAGAGTTTCTATTGGCAAGGATTAGTGCAAATAAGCTGGTATTTGACCTGGATAAGACTGGGATACTGTGAGTGGATCAGCCTGCTGATCTGGATGGAGGTGTGTGATCAAAGGCAAAGCTCATGGTTCGGGGTTCTGTTGGGCTGCATGCTAGCTATGAAGTTACAAGCAGATTCAGTTGCCTTTTATCAGCTTTGGCTCAATTGCCAAGCTGTGACCCTATCTGAAAAATGCAGGCTTGTTCACAAACATTCATGCCCTGGTTGCATCCAGATTAGACTATTGTAATGTGCTCCACTTGAGGCTGCCTTTAAAGATGGCTCAGAAATTTCAAGGGGGACAGAATGTAGCTTATCACTTGCTTGTGGGGACTAAAGCTTGCCACTGTGTTTCTGGGCCCAATTTAAAATCCTAGTGACTGCCTTTAAAGCCCTCAACAGTTTGGGACCAAATTATTAGAAGGACCACCTAAATTTACATGAATTCTCCAGAGCCTAAGTTGGCTACAGAGACCCTGCTTACAAACCCATCATTAAGCCCTACCAGGCTAGCAGGGACAATAAAGGTGGAAGCCCCTCCATATGATAGTCTCTCCCACAGACTGTGTGTTTGGTTCCCTCTCTGCCTGTTTAAAGTCATGGCAGTTCCAGTCTGCTCCAGTCTTCTTACTGGTTTATCCAGAACTATTATTGCTGCTGTTTCATGTTAGTCAGTCAACCCTTTGCCCTCAAAAGACAACATAAACATATCTAAATAAAATGAAGATGATTTATTCTGAGAAATTCTGCCTATCTAGACAAGTAACATCTGGTCTAGATGTTAGTGTCTCTCCAAACCCTAAATATTGCCATGCTTTGATGACCACGGTCTGATGATGCTTTTTTTTTTGGGGGGGGGGGGCGGATCTGGAAACAAAGCAGACTGTAAATGCCTCAGCTTCGACCATGAATTTATATAAATACAAGTATGACCAAAGGAAGACCAAAACAGCTTTCAAAACTTACAAGACTAGCTGCTTACACATTAAATAAAGCAAGCCACACTCAAACAGGCTTTTTAAAATAATCAGTTCGCCTGGTATTACACAGAAGGAAACCTCATTGTATCCCTTGTCTGCTGGCCATCTATTCACTTCCACCAAGTGCCAAAGAGTAGCAAAAGCTTTTGTCCACAGCATAATGGTTGTATTTGTTTCCATTTTGTTTCGTAACAAAAACAGGGGAGGGTGGACTTGATTTCTCTCCAGAACAAAAGGGAATTTCCACCGTACATTTCAGAACTCTTAGGGGAGCTGATGGAACAGCCGGAAAGAACCACCATGATGTCCTTGTCCACCACAAAACCTCAGAAGCTGAAGATGTCAGGCTTTAAATCTTGGAATTTATTCCTCAATTGCAGCAGGCTAGTCTCCCCTATCATCCTAAGGGCAAAGTGCTAGTCTGGTACAATGGTAAATGCAGATACGAAAAGACTTAATTGAAAATTCAGTTAAGAGCATCCCTGTGGGAACTTCCTTTCTCCCCCGCCACGTTCTGTGCAGTGTACCTCTTTTCTGATAGTACCACCGTTTTGAGCACTACATACAGTGGATGGCATCAGGACGGGAGCCAGGCTTCACTCAATGCTGCTGTGGGAAAAGGGGAAAGACTTAACACCGTCATGCCATGTCTTCATGCTTCTTCTAGGATATAGCTCTGGTCTCAGGATGAACCCAGGCTGGATTCCACTACCAATCTGCACAGCCGGAAGGGATGAAATCACATCACATCCTGTGATTTGTCTCTGCTAATGCATGTTAAACCTTCCAACCAAAAGCCCCATTTCTGAAGTGCTTCAGAGACATTCCACTCACATTATGGGAGGGTGAGGGACTAAACTGGGGCTTGAAGTTACCTCTGTGTCTCAACTTTTGTAAAGCAGAAAGGAGAGGTCTTCTCCCAGCTGACCAAAACCTCCCTCAAAATGATACGGTGCCATCATGCAGAGAGGCAATGGCATCTGTATCCACCATGAAGCGCAGCACCTCCACTAAATCACCCCCTGCAAAACCTGTAAAGTAACTTTTACTCCCATCTACAAATGGGGAAGCAAATCTGGAAAAGCAGGCATTTCAGTTCAGCCTTACTATGTCTATTCCTACTGGAAGTAGGAAACTTGTCCTGGTCAGCTAACTCAGCTGTGAGACAGACAAGGGGACGATGCCCCTGCCATTCCACCAAGCCTTCCCACAAATGCTCTCAGTTCCATTAACCATTAAAACCTTCTGGATTGCATGTCAGGGTTAACACGTCAGGAGCAAGAGGCACTGCCCTCCAGTGGTTTGCCTCCCACCTGAGAGGCCAATTCTAGAAGTGGCCTGTGGAACATCTGCTTCACTTCAGGGCATTTGGCAGGTAGCTCTATTTTGCCTCCATTAAGGTTTAATATCTTCATGGGATCGGCCGCCTACATTTTTTTGTTTAATCAAATGAAGTACTAAATGTTCTGAACAGATGCCCAGAGGCAGTAATGGGATGGATAGAGGCCAGTAAACTGGAGCTGAACTCAGACAGGTTATATGTACTGCAGGTGGGTGAAAACTGCTACGGAGAGGATCTTCATCCTCTATCAGGTCAAGCTTCACCCTCCCCTCCCTATCACTAAGCAGCAAGTTCACAGTTAAGAAGTCATATGGAATCAGCATCCTGGTGGGATCCCAAGCGCCCACATTTCAGAAGAGTTCCAGGAATTCCTCAGCTATGATCTTACCATGGTATTCAGACTCAGTATGATGTGTTAATTGAGGAGAGGCCTCTGGAAATGTCTTGGGAAGCTTCAGCTGGTTCATGACACAGTCCTGAACTCATTGCTTTAAGCACAGTGTGCTTGCAAATAACTTAAATGGCACCTAAGTTCACTTCCCATTGCAATTTGCGGTGCTTCTTTTGACTTTCTGAGCAGATGAGGTCTTGGGTAGGCGAAGGACCTCTATGAACCATCGCAGTCACTGAAAGTTATTGGAGGCCAGTTTCCAATTCTTCTGGAAGGGGGTCTTCTGGAAGGAGTGCCTTTTCTCCCGTTGTGCTCTCGCTACAGAAATCCCTCTGAAGCAAAGCCCAACGGCCTTCCTTCCTTCCTGCTTTCCTTTCAGATTCAAGGCAATAAAGTGAAACTTTAGGTACAGGAAATCTGCTACATATGAACTTTCAAGTTGTGAACTTTCAAAGATGCGAGTGTGCTTTTGTGTACTTTACCGCAGTAATTGGGATAGGTGAGTCCAGCAAAGCATAACACAGGTCATTCCAACCTAACGGTAACACCATATGAGGAAGAACCCATTAGACGAAAAACACGGGTGCACTTCCCACTGCCACATACCCAGAAGTATAACTTCTGGAAGTCCTCCAGTGTCATTATAAACCTATTATAGCACAGGTTGTATTGTGTTAGTTGGGTACCTAACCCATTCAGCTAATTGTGTTAGTTGGGTACCTAGGCTAACTTTGTTGGACTTATGAACAAACTGGACTTCCAAATGTGCTCTCAGAACAGAACTCGTTCATATGTAGGGGACTTCCTCTATTATGCTTACTTTTATTGGACAGCCTAGTTTTCATCAGGTGACAATTGTTTGGACTTGACACAGTGGCTGCAGGAATAGTTTTCAATGGCTGTCCTTTATTTAAAGTTTTACACTTCTATTGTGACTTGGGTCGTCTTGATGTACCATTATTGGTACATTCAACTTTGCTGAACATGATTTATTGCAGAGAAATGCCATATAATACTTTAATGAATAAATAAAACTAAAGTCTGGCCGGTGGTTTAATCTGAGCTGCACAACATGGAGCGAAGAGTTATAAATTGCCCTGCCTTTCCTCCATGCCAAGAGCTCCTGTACATACCTCCCCCTTGGTAAACACATTGTTTTACAACTGTACAGTTTGCCTAAATTCCTTCTTTCAATAGCAGCCAACCAGAAGCTCTGGTTGGCTACTTCACAATACCAGACACAACCAAATCAAAACCAAACTCTTCCTTTAGCCCAGGGGAGGCTACAGGTAGGGCCTGGACACTCCCCACCCAAACCTCCATGAGCTTAGCAGCACCAGGAGCACCTGGTGGATCTTCCACCAAACACACTCAGGGGGGCAGGCTTCACTGGAAGCGTGCTCTCCATGCATGACTGTTGGAGCTAACACTGAGGATCCCTCTCTCCACCTTCTCCCCATGCTCCTGGACAGTAAACCCTGCAGACAGAGTGCGAACAGTCACTCTATACAGACCAGATGGAGAACATCCGAGGGCCAGACCAGGCCCGTGGTCCGGAGGCTCTCTATCCCTGAATTAGTCCACACACTCTTCCACTTAACCAGACTCAAAACCAGCTCTTCATATGCTCCCTCCTCACCAGCTGCACACTCCAACTTGCTTATCAGGGTGGATATGCAGGATGGCAGTTTGATCAACACAAATCAGCCTTTAGCGGCAGCCAATTCAGAGGAGAGAGCAACCAACCACACTCGACGTCCACAAAAATCTCATTTACTGGCTCGGGCTGCTGTTCCTGGAAAGCCAGCATTCAGATTATCAAAAGCACAACATGAACGCAGAACATCAGTTAAAAAGTGCTATTTATAGAGGAACAAGATAATCTGTTCCATTTTATTCTTAATGACTGAGTAATTGGCACCCTGGGACCCCAGGCACTATTGCCCAAGTAACAAAAGCTTGCTATTCTCCCCACAATTACAGTAAATCTAAATACATGTATCCATCTTCCTGTGCATTGTCTAAGCACTTACCACACAGACACAGCTGTCAATGCAGCCTAAAGACATCTGCACATAAAGGGCAATTTATATGAACTGTAAACAGTAAGTTTCTGATGGCTCATCTCTTAATTTGGTCAGTGGAAACAATGCCAACAATTTCTCTCCACACATGCACAAACATCAGTTACCATCTATTTATTTATTACTTGTTCAAGCCAGTTCATAACTATCTGCCCCATTCTTCAAACATGTAGCTTGAGCTGCACTAGCTGTTTGTTATGTTTCAAGCCACGCGAGGCTATTGGCATATAAAGACCTAAACAACTTGGGACCAGGATACCTAGCAGTCTGCCTTTCCTCCTGTACACTCAGCTGACATTTATGATCATCAGGGGTGGCCTTGCTGGTCAGCCCAAAAGTAACAGAATGTCATCACGTAATACCTCAGTGGGAGGTCCACTCAGGAGCAGCACCAACCCTTGGGAAAACCGTCCTTCCTGCAGTTTAGGAGGCAGAAGAAGTAGTGTGCTTCAAACTCTTCCCGAAAACAAGGAGTTTTCATCTAGGCTTTTCCGGCTTACAATTGAAATAATAATGGCATTCAGCTTTTCACTGGTCATATATTGCTCTGTATGCTTGTACCTGAAATTGTTTTTAATAATGTATTTTTAAATGAGGTTTGAATGTTTATATGTGAACATGCTTATAGCTTTAAGGGCTAGGAGGTGAGCGGTGGCTGGGATAGGGAGAGCCCCGGGACAAGGGTGCTGATGTGAAGTGAGGTCCTGCCGCTTAGTACGGCCAGAGGTGGGGGCAAGGTCAACAGTCCAGGGTCAGGGTCAAGGCAGCCGGCAATTCAGTACTGCATAGCAGGGAGGCAGGGAGCGTGAGCGCAGAGTCCAGAAACAGTCCAGTCGTCTGATGCCAGGAAGACAGTCACGTTAGGGTAGTCCCAACACAAGCGGGCTGGAGCAGGACAGAAACGGCTGGAGCAGGGCAAGGGCAGACTAGGGTACGCAGGATCAAACAGGAGCAAGGCAGGAACAGGCTGAAACAAGGCAGGGACTAACCAGAGCAAGGCAGGAACAACTGGAGCAGGGCTGGAGCAAGGCAGGAGCAAGGTTCAAGGCGGAGGCCAGAGCACAAGAGATGGCTTGCATCGCTGTGGCAAAGGTCAGCAGTGCCAGAAAGCCTTTTGTGCTGGTCTTCAGGACCTCCAGCTGCACTGCATAATCGCTCTTCAACTGCTCCCTGCAGGAGCATGCAAGGGACTCCTGGTTCTGCAGGCACTTGCAGGGTCACTCAGGCCCTGATCCTGACAATAGCACACAATATAATAACAACACGAAGGAATCAATTAAGAATAGATGCATGCATACAGAATGCAATTATGTAGACAAGCACTGCCTGGAGAACACAGGAGTAGCCCAACGGTGTCCCCAAATGGATCGATTTTCTTTGTTCCATAAGTGAATGTTGGCCATTCAATGCTGGGTTGTGGGAGATAGTACAGGTTTTAATAAAAGCCAACTTAAATAAAAACACTACACCTAAAGGCTACGTTGAATGAGGGTAAAACTAATATAAGATTGCACATCTAGGAAAATGAAGCTTATCTGGATAACACATACCACAGAAGACATGACCCTGGTGCTTTTAGTCCCGAGTACAGAACACACACATAATCCTGCTCCTATACCACTGTCTCAGAGTGCATTCAACTGGAGATTGTGCCAATCAATCGACATCCAGTCAGTCGTCCGTGAAGTGTGACATCACATGCTCCATTTCCTCCACACAAGTCCATTCCCCTGTTCTGACTTAAGGGACAAGTCCGCTCCCATTCTAACAGGATTCAGGCTAAGCAATATACTACATTTGTCATCTAAGGGTGTCTCCTCCAGGTACCAAAGGCAGCAATGCGGGTCTTCTCCCCCATTATTGAATGATCTCCCCAGTAAGGCCAACTGGAGCCAACACTTCTATTTTTGGTGCCAGGTTAAGACCTCTTTCTTCTCGTGGGTATTTGCTACCCATGAATACTATTCTATACTGATAGTATTCTATCAGTGATTTTTATTAGGTATTGATTTTTTTTCTTCTTGGTTGTTTAAAATTGTTTTTACATCATTCTCTCTCTGTTGCATGTTAATATAAAGGCATGAATATGGTTTTTATACTGTACGCCTAAAGGTTTTCGTTGTTGTTCAGTCACACAGGTCCCCTTCATGGATCACTGCCTTGTCGTGGCGAAGGGGCTTGCGTAGCTCAATGAAGCTATGAGCTATGCCGTGCAGGGACACCCAAGACGGACAGGTCATAGCAGAGAGCTCTGACAAAATGTGATCCACTGGAGAAGGAAATGGCTACCCACTCCAGTATCCTTGCCATGAAAACCCCATGGACAGTACCAAAAGGCAAAAAGATATAACGCCGGAAGATGAGCCCCTCAGGTCGGAAGGTGTCCAATGTGCTACTGGGGAAGAGCAGAGGGCTCGTACTAGTAGCGCCAAAAAGAATGAAGCGACTGGGACAAAGCCAAAAGGACACTCAGTTGCAGATGTATCTGGTGGTGAAAGGAGAGTCTGATGCTGCAAAGATCTATACTCCATAGGAACCTGGAATGTAAGATCCATGAATCAAGGCAAGCTGGATGTGGTCAAACAAGAGATGACAAGACTGGACATCAACGTCTTAGGAATCAGCGAACTAAAATGGACAGGAATGGGTGAATTTAATTCAGATGACCATCAGGTATACTACTGCGGGCAAGAATCCCTCAGAAGAAATGGAGTAGCCTTCATAGTCAATAAAGGAGTAGGAAAAGCAGTACTGGGATACAATCTCCAAAATGACAGAATAGTCTCAGTTCAAATCCAAGGCAAACCATTCAACATCACAGTAGTGTAGTCCAAGTCTATGCCCCAACCACTGGTGCTGAAGAGGCTGAAGCTGACCCCGTTCTATGAAGATCTACAACACCTTCCAGAACTAACTCCAAAAAATGACGACCTTGTCATCATGGGGGATTGGAATGCTAAAGTAGCTGACTGTGACTCAGATCATGAGCTTCTTATTGCAAAATTCAGGGTTAAATTGAAGAAAGTAGGGAAAACCACTAAGCTACTCGGGTATGACCTAAATCATATCCTTTATGAATATACAGTAGAGGTGACAAAGAGATTTAAGGGATTAGATCTGGTAGACAGAGTGCCTGAAGAACTATGGATCGAGATTCATAACATTGTACAGGAGGCAGCAAAGTTTTTAGTCTTGGCCAATTTCTCAGAGAGTTTCAGCTATTGAATGATACAGAAATACAATAAAAAGCATTGTATTTTACATGTCACAATAGCTGAAGCTACTCATGAAATGTAAAATGAAACCAGGATCTAAAACCAAGCTGGACTTGAAACTGGATCACTGGAAGTTGTCTTAAGCCAGGTCACTGGACCCAGAACAGTCTCCTGACAGACAGCAGCTCTACAAGGCCTCAGAAAGAAAGAGTTCTCCTTCTACTGCCTGCTGATACTGGATCCTTCAACTGAAATTACCAAGGGTTTGAACCTGGGACCTTCAGCATGTGCTGTGAGCTAGGACCTCCACCAGCAGGACTGAAGAGACTGGGTCTAGGCTTAACCATGCTTAAACTGTAGCCCTTACCTGTGCTGTTAATGCAAATTAGGGTGTGGGGAGGAAGGACAGGAGGGAAATAGAAGTAAAATCTGCCTTCAGGTAAGAAGGGTTTGGAAGCAAGTGATACCATGATTCATTAAACCTCTTAATCACACTTAAGCTATGCCAGCACAAGCCACTGGATTTTATATCAGCGACAGCAGGACTGTCAATCAACAAGTTTCTAACAGTCCTAACCTCTTATAGTCTTGAATGAACACCAAGAGGTGAGGAGAGACCAAGCTCCATATTCTTATGCTTAACCTCTCCCTCAATATCTTCCTCTGACTTGCCTGGTTTCCAGTGGATTTCTCCTTTTGCAATTCCCCTTAAGCAAACTCTAATGCTGGAAGGAAGATGGGGAAAAAGAGAAAGCATCACATACAAGACAGTTACTAACACAAAAGAGATCAAGGACCAGATGTCTCCATAGCAATCCTGCGCAAAATGGATTTTCTTTTTAACAAAAACACAACAAGCCACAACATGTGTGAGCAATCTTGCCAAAGCATTACTCAGCATCTCAGAAATACAATCTGGCATCGTATGGAACCGCCAGTTTGTATTCCTGCATTTCTGGAGGCCTTGAAAAAAGTCTCCTAGGGATATGAAACAAGAGAATCCTGCTGATCTTTTTCCAAGTTTGTGCTGTTTGGAAGTTCTGAAATGCCAGGAGAGAGACCGAAGGAAGTGACTGCATGCAACCATATACAAATTATATTCCCAAAGAGCCCCCAAGGCACAGTATTTCAGAGGATGGCTGGGATAATTATTGTCAAATAGTTGCCATGTATTGTTTTGTTTATTGTTGATTATCATCTATACTGGTTGGCTTTTCTTGTTTGTAGAGATGGCTTCTGACAGGCATTCCTGATTTTAAATTGATTGTTGACACTGATACTGTATGTTGTTTTAACAGGATTTTTGTACAGCATTCTGAGACCTCCGTGTTAATGAATGGTATATAAATGCCTAGATAAATAAATAATGCAATCGTTCTGGATAAGCATCCATATTTCAGGAGAACGGAGGAGGAACAGAGGAGAGCGCACAAGACGACCACAGTAAAAAGCATAATGAGAAATCACTCGCATACTGAAATCAGTGACCTTCGGAGTAGTGAAGGGAAGAAATGCAGAGAAGGTGTTCATTTCTTTCCTCAGAGATTGCCAGACTTAGAGAAAAAGCAGAGCAGCAGCCTCACTGGATTAGACCAAAATCTAATGCTCAGAAGACAGCCAAATATCCCTCCAGGAAATTTAGAAGCAGCCATCCCCAGGTAGTCTGTATGCTGCCTCTGTCTGGCCTGAACATAACGCAACTGTGACTCTCTCTCTCGCACTGTGAACTTGCCAAACTATTTAAAATTACTGTCTACAGTGGCAACCAGTACATGGGTAGAACAGGAATGCAACATGAGCTTGCAGACACGCATCTCAAAGATACACTTGGTGCAGAACTGGGAATGGCAGCACATTATTGCTGAGCATCTTCTCCTTGGCAATGCTAGGTGTGTTGAATAAGTGGAACACACCCGAGAGGCAGGCCTTTTCCAAAGTGGAGACACTGTTTTGCTGCCAAAGCCATAATGACATTCCATCACAAGACACATGGCAACCATTCTCTCTCCCCTCGTGTTTGGATAATGGCAATGTAACCTCTTGGTTTTTAGAACAATTCAAGCACATGATTATATACTTTACCCACATTAATTGTCTTCAGAGAACTCTTGTGACATCCCAAAGATCCAACACATTAAAAAGGCTCCTGAAGCTGTAGGGCAAGTTAACCCACTTTTTAATTATTATTGCTTCCTTTCTAAGCATGTCAAATATTCAGACCTAATCAAACTCAGCGATAGGCATTCAGGATTGAGACATAAATTGCCTCCTGTTAAGCCAACCGTGATTGGCTTATCAGAAAACTCTTTTTAAAGCACACCACCTGAAAGGGCTTTATGTTTCGAACTCTGGTTGGTAACTTCCCAACAATGCTTTCATTTGCTTTGGTTACAAATTACATGGGATCATCCGTCAAGCAACTGGACACCCGATAATCCACAACCAAAAGCACAAGCAAGTCCAGTATTTAGAACTGGGAGAGGTGCAAAATACTTGACATATCAACTGGCTACTGCCAATCTTGTCTTTTCCCCTTAGTCATAAAACTCACTCAACATCCTCATAGCTTACGGGCTTAACTGCACCTCTATGCACGGCCGGCTTTGAAAGCTGCAGGGGAGGCTGCAGGCATTACTGAACAGTTCATTTCTCAACAGCAACTGATCACCTGCCTTACATACACTTCAGAGACTGCGCTGTTATTCCATGGGACAGGTAAAAGCTGATTCTCTTGCCAATGAGTTTTGGTGAAAATGGTGCCCGTGGCAAGAAACCTTTCCTGCAGATCATTCCACTTTTTTTTTCATACTGGACTTGAAGGAAAATTATCTCCTGCATACGTTCCTAAAGCCTTCCTGGCCCCATTCAAGGGGTGAAGCTCCCTTTCCCGTGACTCAAACACAATTCATTATTGACCAAGAAAAGGCCTTTAATACACCATCCAGGCAGCAACCTGGTGTTCCGAGGAGAGGAAGAGTGATAATCGATATGACTAGCTTGCAGTTCTTCAAAGGCCTACTCTAAGCTTGTTCCAGAACCAAAGCACACCCTTGCTGCTTGTCCATTCAATGGCACTGAAAAGGGTTCATCCTGGAGAAACTGTTAAACAAACACTATTTCACGTGTTGCTATTTGTAAGAATACTTTTAACCATCTAGGATTTCTAGAAGCAAGCAAGCAATGAACTAGTTCAAGATGCTATAAATGTATCTGGGTATGTGAAGATTCCCATAACACTGTGCAGCTATCACTGTCTCCTACACATATAGGATTAAGGTTCCTACTAAGGTAGGAAGGGTAACTTGCATGCATGCTGTTCCTTAGCATCATTTAACTTCTAAAAGACATACAGAAACTTAAAGAAAGGAGAAGCAAAGACAGGACTAAGACGAAGGAAAAGAGTAATGGATTTTGTTCCTTCTGTCCTCACTCCAAGCCTTTCCCAATCCTCAGCAAAGCCTTTAGAGTACAAAGATTCCTTCAGGGATGCCTTGATTAAGTGAAACAGCTTCAGGGGAGATAGGTATTGAAAACTAATACGTTAGAAATGCTCAAAATAGCACATTTGACTTATTTCTTTGGCAATAAGACAGTTCAGCAGCAGGAGTTTGTTTCGTCTTCACACGCAATCATTCACATCCTAATTTGTTTTTAAAAATATCTCACTCTTTACATTAACACCATCTATTCTGCTGGGTCACGTGTCACCCATATAAACACACTTCATGAAGCTCCTACCGATTTACTACCACAGCCCAACCTGACCTCTCTTCTCCACCCCCATAACTAAAAAAGGCCCCGCTCCAGTGTCACTCCCTTCTCTGCACCAATAAGCTGGGTGCCAGATTTGTACAGATGTGTTAACTGCATTCATTCTGCCCACACCATGACTTTAATTGAACTGGGCTGCTTTTCTATGAAAGGTGTGATCTATGACTCAAGTCTTTCACTGAAACAGGCCTGAACAATCATTTTATTGTACTAACTTGGATAAGCTTCTTATAGCTTATTTCTTCCTAAGAACTTCAAAAACTTTAATTCACATCCTACCTCCTCTTCCTACTTTGCTCCATTTCTAATCTGATACGAAATATACCCCAGAGATGTAAAGCCTTCTCCAACTTGGTGCCCGCCCCCCCAATATGTTTTGGACCTTCCAAAACTTCCTGGCTAGTCCTTCCTTTTTTCAGTAATAGCTTGGCATTTATAAAACATTCTCTCTAAGGAAGATCACCTCATGCCATCATGATCACCCTTCTGAGGACAGGGAAAAAATACTAATTTTCCCAGCCACCTGTACATGATGGTTTGGTTCTGTAGTGTTTATCCTAGGCTTGTGTATATCTGTAGGATTTTGTGTATACTAAACACCTCATGCAGTATATTGGTTTTAGATCATGTTTTTATGCTGTGTATTTGTATTTCTCTTATTCTGCAGATTATGGTTTATCTTAATTGTTTGTTTCTGATACATTAAGAAAATGGATTACTGTACTGGAACTAATTTGTTCCAAGCACTTTTTGTGGTAGGAAGCGACACTTTCAGAGAAATAGGCCAGGCTAGCTGGGGTTTATGGGAGTTGTAGTATAAAACATCTGGAGAGCACCAGGCTGGAAGATTAGCACAGTATTTGTTCAAAGCAATTCAAGCTGGTACCTAGCACAGTTCCTTGTGGCACTATATTCTACATAGCATGTGGGAGGAAGTGCTTTCATTTTTATACCATGGGAATTCACAAAACAGTGAATGTGTATTAATTGTACAATTGGCTAATGTTGCCTTGAAGCTGAAGCCACAAAAGATAACTACACAATTATGTCTCAAAACCCCTGCATACCTTTGCACTGGACTTTTAAAAAATGGAGGGTTAGGGTGGGAAAAAAATAAAGTAATGTGCCTTCATTTTGGAGGAAGGGTGCACCTGTAGGAAACAGGTGGTTTCTGGAACATTGATAGACAAAATCAATTTTTGCCAGAAATGCTAAAGTGGATAAAATACTGTATTTGACTAACAACTCAGACTTGCAAGATAGCCCTGGAGCAAGTAGCTGTATTTCTGAGTTCCTGATATGCCAGACAGAAACAAATGTGAACTACCTAAAGAATCAACTGACAGAAAAGTACTCCAACCCCACTAAAAAGTACTGTGCAAATAAGCAACATTTAGAAATGCAAACAGAAGATCCACCTATGAATCTGCCCGTTTTTGTGCAGGTATTCTAGCCCTTCCAACACCTCCTTCAGGATGGTGGCTATCACAGGTTCATCCAGAACTCCATTCTTGTGTTCCCCTTTGGCCACAATGTGCTTGATAACATCCAGAACAGACCCTGCAAGGAAAGCAGAGACAGAAACAAAGGAGTCAGTAAATGGAGGAAAGCACATTCCTGAAAGATCAGTTACTCAAAGCCAATGATCCTCCCGCGCATCTTTAACATTATGCTAATACTGAATGGATGGCCATACGCTACCGAGACTTTTTGCAACTCAGGTAACATTCCTGAACACTTGCTTTCCTAGCATCCTGCATTCTGTGACTCTACACATCTCATATGGAGCTCCTGTTTAGCTATCACAGAGAAGCAGTACGCTGCACTGGTTAGAGACACCAGCTAAGACAAGGAGACTCAGGTTCAAATCCTCACTAGCCATAAAGCTCACCAGTTGCCTCTGAGCCAGACTCCACTGCTCAGTCTAATCTACCTCACAATGATGCTATGAGGATAACATGATTGGGAAGATAAACGCATGCACTGCCCTAACTCTTTGGACAAAGGAAAGACTATATAGAATGATTATTGACTTATCTACATCATTTATATAGGCCACCCAATACAATTATTCTCTGGATATAAAATAGTAAATTGCAAGGAAAAAATGATGATTAATAGCTAATATTTGTCTTGCACTTTATGGATCTGTTTAAGTCTTTAGTCATTATTTGCTGAAGGCACTGGGCAGCTCAAACCATGATCTAAGTATGCAAGTGTGGGTTATGCAAACCATAGCTTGCTATCACTACAGCACCATGTAACAAGCCGGTTCCCTCTGTCAGCTTCAAACCAAAACTGGCTTCACTGGAAGAAACTGGGGCACAGTCTACACATAGAGCAGAATCAGGTGGCAGGAACTCTGAGGTGCAACAATGAGCTGTACTCCTTCTGCTTCAGTTTCAATTCTCTTCTCCATTAAAAAAAAATCTGTCTACAAGAAAAAAGCTAGGACACAAAGAGGTTCCCTTTCAGGCATTTCAGTGTTATCATTTCTTTCCAGGGAGGTTTTCTGGGGTGGGGAGAGACACACTCAGAAATGACATCCTCACATGCTGTCAGTACAGTAAATTCTACCAACTCTGGGCTTTAGTACTTCATTTGCTGTCTGAGTAGTGCCACCTGAGGTCAAGAGTCAGACAAGAAGAGAAATATCTATCTCCATGCACTTAATCTTTATGGAAGTTTGGCTGCCACTCAAGATTTAACAGGGGGACTGGGGATAGCTTGCAAAACCCTTTGAATGTGAAAACACTGCAGGAGCTGGGCAATGCGGGAGAGAGGGAAAAGGAATAAGGGTGGGTTGAAAGATAAAAATATCCTTCCAGTGCAGTTTGAATCAGAGATTTAGGCAGGTACATTTCAAGGCTGAGTAGGTCAGGTGTTAGTTCTGCTCAGATTATGTGGCGATTGATTATGTTACTAAAATCAAATGTCAGGAAAAAGTAATGGGTTTCTGAAGATTTTGAAAGTCAAGTCACCATCTCAAAAACATGCCAAGAGCTGGCTCTAATCTAGGTTTTAATTTTAAATGAATTCATAAAAACCTTAGGATGCTTACAGGCAACAAAGATTGTAGGAGCACTTTAATTTAGAATAAGACTTAGAAAGTTCATTATGCTTAGCTTCTGGATTAACATTGCTGGGGCAGGGGAATAGCATGCTTATACTTGTTACAGGAAATCTGAAAAGCATAGAATCCTTAAAACACAGTCCTGCTTAATAGAATTTATTTTGATGGCTGATTAATCCAGAATGACAGTTAGCCTGATAAACATGCATTACCAATGGTGTACTTTGTTTCCTTCTTCCAAACAATCTACCTTTTCATGGCCTTTTCTCCACTAATTTGTCTACTGATGAATCCCTAAGCCATATAGCACAGAATATCACAAAGAACACAAGAGTCCATGTTAAATTTATTTATTTATTTATTTATTAAAACATTTTTATGCCGCCCCATTCGCCGAAGCCTCGGGGCGGCTTACAACATAGATAAAACCAGTTAAAATCCATATAAAATAATCTTAATTAAAACTCACATTATAAAATAAGCCGCCCTGGCCAGATAAAATTCAATTGTATTTAGCATTTAAAATGTTGCTTAAATAAAAAGGTCTTCATGCAGTTGGGTTCAGTCTCACTGCTCTATATACACTGTTTCCCCAAGAAAATGAGAAACAAGCGTAAACTACTCTTCTAGGGGAAATCTGCTCACTCTTTTTGATTTCTTACCTAAGAAGGCCTTGGGCTTCCAAGAACACAATTTGAAAATTACTTTATTTGTGTTTTACTTGTTATATTTTGTATTGCTCAATAGCCAAAACTGTTCCCTAAACATATCAAACTGAGATGCGTGCTGGAAATTTACTTGAAAGGGTTCCACGGCTGACCCTCTCTGCATGTGGAGAGGGAAGCAACAGAAAGCAGGGCTTGCTGTTTTCTCACAGACACACTTGTTTTTCAAATGCGGGGAGGTTCTGACACTGAAAGGCTTCCACATAACATCCCACACTGAACACAAGCATTCTTTGGTGTTCGAGCAACAGAACGACCATACAAGAATTCCCAACTAACCAGAGAAAATCAATCTGATTAGTTCTCAACCTTCTAAAACCAAATTAGTTTGCAGAAAATCTCAATCAGGACTAAATACCACAGCAACTGGACAGGTTGGTAAGGGACAAGGCAGTCTCTCGCACATCCTGGTCCTAAGTTCTTTAGGGCTTTATACATTAGTACAGATCCGTAAACCTGGCCCATTGGCAAATAGGCAGCCAGCTGTATGAAAGAGCAGGGATTTGGGAAAAGGGCTATAATGCAAAATAAAGATCCCAATTTCAGCCCTGGTTTTCTGCAGGTAGGGCTTGAAAAAACTCCCTGTAGGGCAACTGTCAACCAGTATAGAAACAGGAGCAGGTCACTAGCTGCCCTTTAGATGTTTATAACTCCCACCAACCCCAGCCAATATTTATTTATTTATTTAAAACATTTCTATGCCGCCCCCATCGCAACAAAGCCTCAGGGCGGCTCACAAAGGATACATAAATACATAAATAATAACAATATAACAATTAAAAAAGAAAAGAAATTGTTTAAAAAACCCTGGTGCATTCTCGGCTAAAAATTTAAAATCCTATTAATTCAAATAATTTAACAATTACAATAGTTTTAAATAAAAGGTCTTAGCCTGGCGCCGAAAAACAAATAACGACGGCGCCAGGCGGACCTCTCTGGGGAGCGCATTCCATAGATGACCAATGGCTGGATGATGAGAGGTGCAGACAAAACATCTGGAGGATACTGGCTTGCCTACCCCCGATGTGGACAATACTGGGTTGGATGAGCCACTGATCTGACTCAAGAGAAAGGCAGCTTCCAGCGCTCTCTGAATCCAGGCCTCCCTGGGCTGAGGTATGCCACAGCAGCCCCAGCCACCTGCCCTACCCTTCAAAATAATACTGACTGAAGAAATCGTGGTCTCAGCCTTGTAAGTAGTAAGGCAGGTATCATCAGACTCATTCTAGAGGGGAAATACAAATTTGTACTGAGGAGGAATGGAAACGGGTTTTTTTTTTTTTTGAAGGGGTTTTTTTTCTTTTTTCTTTTGGCCCCTTTAATGCACTGCTGGTACCAAATTTTAGGTATTTGAGCAATTATTGTAAGGCTGGGATGCAAAAAGAGTAATGGAAGAACTATAAGAGTGCTCTTCAGAAAAAGAATTTAAAAAGACACAAGTGTGGCACAAAAGTCTTCAAAATATTATCCAATATTTTGGAAAAACCACAAACAGATAAAGGAATTAGAAAGCCACTTTCTTGCTGCAGTAAATGTTATCTGAATCACCAGCATATACCAGGAGAGAAATGTTTATGCCTCCAGCACCCACAAGAAAAACTTAAAAGGCATATTTATGCTGCCTTATGCATCAGCTAAATTGCTAGTTCCAGACATATGTTGAAAACAAAAACAGAACATGGGGAAGAAAGGGGAATGGGGAGAAATGCCCCAGAAAGGAAAGAGAAGAAACACAGAAACACAGCAAGCCAGAAGGGTCCTCCTGGGCCATCTAGTCTGACCCCTGGCTCCAGCCAGCTTCACTCATGACATGCTTACCATGTGCAAATTTAAGTATATATTCATGAATTATTCAGCAGGGAAATACAGCATATGTAGAATCCGAAGAAGGAAAGGCTCCAAACTCCAGCTCCCAAAAAGACTTTGGATCACAATGTGGAAGTGTCAGAAAGTCTTTCACCTGCAACTGTAGCTTATAATTGCAAAAGATAGTTTTCAAAACCTGTCTGCTCAGGTTACCTGCTTTCATACCATGTCAAAGGCTCCCATGAGAATTCCTTACATTCCCAGAGCTTTTCAGCAAGCCAACCTGCCTGGGCAAAGATACAGAAAGCTAATCAAAAGGAAAGACCAGAAATAAGGAAGCTGTTTAGGGTTGCC
The DNA here is from genome assembly GCF_004798865.1 of Varanus komodoensis. Taxonomy (NCBI): domain Eukaryota; kingdom Metazoa; phylum Chordata; class Lepidosauria; order Squamata; family Varanidae; genus Varanus; species Varanus komodoensis. Next base: position 9,231,182 of record NW_025335440.1, on the reverse strand, counting down.
ATAGGATATACATAGCCACAATCAGATTTGCTTTCAATCACTCACATCATCTTCTGTCAGTATTTTCTCTCAAAACATTTCATTTGACCTTCAAAAACCATTAATAAGATTGTTTCCTTCAAAGTTGCTCATTCTCATTTTATTTTACATCCAGGCACTTCAGTAGTAACATCATTCTATGCAAGGGTCCTCTTGAATGACTTTCTTTCCCTTTCTCTTGTTTCTTTCCGCTCCTCTTTTTTAACATTCATATCAAGTTTCAGGTCCTCACTGATTGCAACTTTGTTTAAGAATCTGCATCCTACTTTTCCAGCAATGCAAATTAAATCCTGGAAATGTGCATTCCCTGTATGCAGAATGGCCAACACCTTGAATTCATAACTTTGCACAAATTAAGTTATTGCATATCAAATAGTAGGATGCACTCTGGCTGAGTGCAACAAGAAAAAATTACCTGCAGTTAACCTGCCAGGGAAACTCTCTAGGTACTGGTTCTTTGGCCCTTAAACCAGGCAAATAATATATAACCTATGTGTGTGGTAAGTGAGCTAGTAACTTATACAATGTTCTGCTAAGGGAGTTGTTTCAGCAAGGCTGATATAGAGAAAATAAAGTCCAGATGCAATAGTAAATGCAGCTATGAAGTTCAACAAACAGAATCCTGGGAAAAATTCTATTAGTCCAACACCTTCTGACAAGCTTACTGTGAGGCTAAGCAGAACTGACTGCGGCCAAACTCTGATTCATAGTTTATGGTTATGGGTGGGTAGGGAGAGCAGGATATACATAAACCAACAGTTATTGTTTACATTTTTAATTTAGCTGAGTCACACTTTACTTGTCCATAGTTAGCCAAGAGAATGTACCTTTCCTGCTTTAGAGAGAGAGTTTTACTGTGCAGTTAAAATTCTTTTTTGAGGAAAGGAAGCAATACACCCAGAACTCCCAGGAGGAAAGCACTATTCACAATTAACAAGACACAAAAATACAATTTAGAGAAAGTTATTAGAGAGTCCAGAGGAATGAAAAAGGAACTTTGCTTTGGTCTTCGACTTCTTCCATGGCTTGTGAGCTCCTGTTTTCAAAATGTACTCCTGCAAAGTTTGTCATCTTTTGATGAACGAATCTTGGTTGTGGAAGCCATTTCAAAGGGAAAAAAAATCTCCTTATAATTCAGGAGACATTCAGTTCTGATTCTTACCTCAATTTGACCCACAAAACCACTCCCTTCTTTGAAAGTAGCTTCAGACATGACAAAACTCTACAGAAAAAGCAGTCTGATATAGAAAAAACAGCATGGAACATGTGTGCAGATAACTCCACCGAAGTTGCACACTATTTCCTACATGAATTTCCAACCAGGAATTGTGCCAGATTTTAAGCAATCCTTGGTAGCTGATTTGACAGTAATGTTCTCCAAAAGGGGATTCGGTTGGACAATGTGTTCCAGTCTCTTGCTCACCCTCAAGAACTGCTGCATGGCCTACTTGCGTCTTCCCCTGATTTATTTTGTCGATCCATGGGCTTTTTCCTTTTGAAATATCCAGCCTTGGCATTTCACAGTAAGTGCATTCAAGTAGCTTACACAGTTCCCGAGAGAAAGACAATTACAAAATGCATCATCCCACTACCAAATATTACAGTGATCGCCTCACAAAACATCACTTCTACACACACACCATGCCACCTCAACCATCACAACCAGCAGCCACTCTACAGGCTACAGTGAGAGAGGTGTAAGGGGCAAGTCAGGCCATGCCGTAAGCCCACTGAAAGTATTCTTCCTCTTCCCTTCCTATTCCTTTTTCCTAGTGCATCATGTCCGTTTTTGTTTTTAATTGTAAACTTGCCGAGAAGGACTGCCTTTTTTAACTGATTTGATCTATACAGCTCCAGGAGCCTTTTCAGCTGAGAAGCTGAGAGTTAAATCAATGCAAGATGTCAACCCCGTTACAGAACATAAGCAAAAGAATTAGGTCCAGGCCCCAGCCTCTAGTTTGCAGTATACACACTACTTTATCAATGTGGCAAACAGCTCCTACACAGCAACACTTAGATCCACCATGGCAAGGGCCAAACAGGCCATCTGGATTGTATGAAGCACTTCCATGTTAGCAACAGATGCTCCCAGGAAGATCTGGCATGTTTAAGGATATTCTCCATGAGACTGAGGTTCCGTGTAGCATGTACCGCAATCTGACGAAGTTCTGAGCTACTGTGTGAAAGTGGCTTACCACAGAGATAAAACAGACCAGCTCTAAGCCTGCAGGAATTCTGGACAAGAACATGATAGTGAGCTACTGAATATGGCAGTTTCCAAGCCGTGTTATAAGAAATGACCAACGGAAGATTAGAGTTTCTTCGATGGGGACATCAATAATGGAGGACAGACTCTCCTAGAAACCTGCTCCTGCTTTTTGTTGCTTGGCATTAGAGACTCTGGAGGGTGTAAAAAAAAGGGCAGAAGTGAAACACACAGTCATCTTCTAGGAATCTTTCCCTTCCTTACTTCTCCTTCCTTAAATGCCAGGTAAGAAAGACTTAACGAGATAATTAAGGGAGAGAGAAAGATAAATAACAAAGTCAATGTATGACACATGCTGAAAGAGCCTTTCCATGAATGAATGTAAGGAAGGATTACATTACCCTCCTTCCACAAAGACAGGCAATTACTTTCCTTAAAAAGGAGATAGGATCTGAGGCCACGATATGCTGTAAGGCTGCCAGCTCAACATCACGGGATTCTTGACAAATTAAAGCTACGTGGAGGATTCGAAGCAGAGAGTCTGAACAGCTAGACTAAACCTCAGTGCCACAAGAGATGGCTTAAGAGCAAAGATACTGACTGATTAAGGCGTTTAATACAATTAATCTTCTGCCTTTTAATCAGTTAAATACCACACCCAAGGAACTGGTAGTCTACCAGAAATAAATGGCATGTCTTGAAATTTCTCCCCCAATTTTTTTTAACTCCTCTATAGATGAGGAAGGATAGGAGAGCCTGGAGGAAAGTTGTCCATGGGCTCGTGATGGGATGGACACAACTTTGTGACTAAACAAAACAAACAAAATATAGATGAGGAAGACACACTTGAAAATACATTCTGTTTCTTCAATGAGCAGAAACATTCTTCCTTTTCTCTGACAGTTTCCTTCATGCTTTGTGGGGGTATCAGCTAAAGGGAAACACTATGCTTAACATGAAGAAAACACAGGATGGATATCCTCACCATTCTGTAGTGCTCTCTCTGCCTGACCTTACAGAGCGAAATTTTGGGAGAGGGAGGAGTGCATTGAAGGGAGGAGGAGGAGGAGGAGTCCAAGAGCATGAGCAAAAATCTGCTCCTGTGACATTGGATGGAACCCAAACCATGCCTTCTCCATTATCTGTGAACCAAGCCATTATGCTTGAAGGAGTTTTTCAATATATGGCAAATATATTTAAATAACTGGCATATTCCAAAAAGCTGTCATCAAGATGCTCGTTTGAGATACTGAAAGAATTGTAAAATAGTTCGTGTTCAATAAAGTAGACATTACCACTCATGGTTAGAAGTAAACAACTTCCATTTTTAAAATTCCCTTTTACAATTGCAAACTAAAAGCTAAATAATTCGACACACACAAAAACAACAAACTTACTTACCTCCACTGAGAAGCTTCATCACTAACCAGAGTTCATCTTTCACTACAAAGGAAGTATAGTAAGATACGATGTTTGGATGATGGCACTGACTCATGGCTTGAATTTCTTTCTAGACAGTGGGGAAAAAAGAGGAAAATGCTGTTACTATTGTTGCTTAACAACCAAGAGCTAGTTCTTAAAAGTGGGGGCCTCCAAGTGCAGAAGTGCTCACAACCTACATAAGATGAACCCAGTCATGGAGGGAAAGTGAAGGTACTTGGGTCTGACAATCCTCACAAAGGGTTCCTGGCTTATTGCAGCACACACACACTGCATGCAGAAAGTCCCCGGTTCAACCCTCGCATCTCTAGGTAGAGCTGAGGAAGCCCCTTCCTGAGACCCTGGAGAGCCATGACCAACCACTCTCAATAATACATGGTCTGCTAATTCAGCTTCTTGTAAGACAGCACCCTGTATTCTTAATCAGCACTAAACTGCATTGGCAACACAACTGCACTGGATGTAATTGCATGTCTGAGTGAATTTTACTAGTGAGTAAAAAATGGGGGGGGGGAGGCTCCCTGCATATAGGAAGTCCAGTGTACCAAGGGAAAGTGCCCTCTGCTCTGCTCTTAGATATTGTATGATGGGAGGAGAATGTTCTAGGATTAAAACATTTACCAAAAATGCAGCAGTTTAAGGTAAGCCTACCTCATGTTAGCTTAAGTTCCACAAAGCCAGGAAACTTAGCCTGATGCTTTAACAGACGTGAGTGCAGAAGTTGTGCAATGTCACAAATTGTGCTTGCTTACTATTTATCTGAAAAAACGGAGTAGGGCTGTCATGGATGGGACATTTTGCAGGACTTTCATTCATAGGGTCATTGTAAGTCAGAGATGACTGGACAGCACATAACAAGAATAAAGAATTTACTCTCCGTGTACCCAAACTTCTCTTCTACCTTTCGGGCCTAAATCTAGATGGGGAGGATGGAGTAACCCAGAACCAGAAAAGATTCACCATACTGCTCCAAGAAGCATCTAAACTTTTCTCTCTTGCTAGTGAAATCTTCCATCAGCTGATCAATGCCTGTTTGTTGCTCATAAGCAAGCATGATTTCTAACAATGCAATACATCACAGGGCATGTCTGTTAAGCTTGAAGTTTCCCATTTTCTTGCCTTAACAGCTCTTAAATTGGCAGATATTTTTTATTTCCCCAGTTTCCAAAAAGAAAATGTATGATTATAGTGTTCCGGGAAAAAATACTTAAAGAAAAAAATGTAAGCCACAAACAAATCATTGACTAAGTAGATGTCTCTCAAATGAATTTATGTCTCCATGCAACCTCAGAATAGCTTACTTCTGAGCAAGCATGCACATGATTCCCTTTTCCTCCCACTCTTCTTCACCAGCACAAACAATTTGCTTAGCCTTCAAAATTAGCTCGCTCAAATGAGATGACAGTTCCCTGCTCCCTCTCCCCACTGTCAGGATGTGGACAGGAAAAAGGGAATCCAAATCACGGGGCTGCACTAGCAGCGATCAGGCTTCAGAGCGAAACTGACAGGCCTCGCCAGCAGTTGCCACCATGGACAGACACGGGGCAGAAAATCCTTTTTAATTGTAAAACTGCTGCTCAGAATTTCCCCAAAGAAACGAATGGCACATCTCAACAGGGCTGAATAGAGTACATATCAGTCTTTCCTCCCTGAGATCGGAAAGAAATATATGATACACCAAGTTGGAATAAATGTGTCAATATTCAGCACTTTTTAACATGCTGTATCGGTCACAGATCAGTTTTGAAATTTGGCACAACTGTCGACTTGATCAGATTATGTTATAGATTCCAAATTTCACATTCTCAGCTCTCTATAGGTGTTTTTTTTTTAAAAGAGGTTTTTGAGAGTTACAACAGTGGGAGTTTTTGTGAGCTACCTTAACTAAATGGATACCCCTATGCCCTTCTTTCAGACAGGCAATTCCTTGCTAGTACATGAAGCAGAACAGTGTAGAAAACAGTTTTCACTTGATTGTGCTGAATATATAAAATGGGCCCCTAAAACCTCCTCAGCCAGGACAGAGGTCTGCTCAGCCTAAAACCAGGCTGTGGAACAAAATTTGATAAAAATGTTCTTACTATTCCTCCTCAATAGGAAGGGAGACAACACAAGATACACTTGTTGAATTCATCTTCAGATTTTTTTTTATCAAAATGCTATTATAATTTCAATTCTATTTAAAATCTGTATGTTTGCATGGTAGTATTTGGGGGGGGGCTTAATTGTGGCAGGCTTTGTATGGCTTTTTCATACAATTGTTTGATATTGCAGCAGTAATAGATCTTATTTCAGTCAAAGGCCAGCTGTTGATACTGGGATCTTACTGTTATCTAGGGTTCTGTCTGAGTTCCTAGAACTTAAATGTAGGGGCTAAATATAAGCCAGTGGTTAAGGTACTGGAAAAGATGCAACAGCCTCGGTTTGAAGCCTGTCTTCATAATGGCTACACAAAACCTCTTTCGATATCACACCTACACAGGTCCACAGAAACATCTAGAAGCTACATAACGATCGTCCTGCTGGCCCTCACAAACAAGGAGAAGGGCCGCTGGGCAGGTGGCGTTCAGGTGTCTCATTTATCTCAGGCTGAAAATTACCACAGGAGCGTATAATGAGGAAAGGGCTTCCCTCACAGTAGTCAGCTCCTGGAGACAAGAGAGCTTCTCAGCTCTTACAAATGACCTCAGAGGCTTGCGCTCAGTTAGGTGGGCAAAATACAGATGGTTATTGGAACATCATCTCCTTGAGAACAAATTACATCCTTCACACCTATCACATTTTCAGGACATGGCAAACCTGTTTGTGTACTAAGAAAGAGCAAGTGAAGGCAAAGCTGCTGATGAATCAAAATGTCCAATGTTGATGGGGTATTGACTTAGGGCTATGACAAAAAGGCATAACATTTACTTGTTATTCTATTTATATCCTGCCGTTTTTCCTCTTTCAAGTAGGTGGCATACCATATCCTTTTCATTTACTCTCACAACAACCCTGTGAGGCAGATGAGGTTGAATCAGTGACTGGCCCAAAATCATCCATGCTTGAATGGGGCCTAGAAGCCAGATTTTCTGAGTCCCAGTGCAACACTCCAGCCACCAGAAATTTACGTATCTTATCTCAGTAATCCTTGCTATGTACAGAACTAGCCAAGGGACTGAAGCAGACAGAATAAATCTAGACTAGTATCTTTACACTGCACTTTCCCCAATGTAGGCTCCTCCAGATATTTCAGACTATAATTCCTATTGTCTCAGAATTTTAGCCTTGCTTGGGGCGCATGGGAATTGTAACCCAAAATATCAGGATGAACCCAGGTGAAGAGAAAGATGGGATATTGGAGCCCTTCAGATAGTTTGGTCTACAACTTCCATCAACCCAAGCCATAATAGTCACTGGTGAGGAGTCATTAGAATTGTAGGTCAAAATTTGTCACCCTCCACTCTTTACAGCCTGTTCCCTTTTGTGTACAACATTTGTTAAGGACTTTAGAATATTCACAGCATCTCACAAATCCTTACAACTCTGAATAATACTATTTTTCTCATATGCCAGGGGGGAGAATAGTGACTTCCCTACAATTACTCATCACAAATACGAGTTTTGAGCCAGGTAATTCCAGTATGCCACACAAACATATTCTATACTTAGAAAGTCTAGCTGAACTGCCAAATTACAGAAAAATAAGTGGGTAATAACTAAAGCTTTATGACTTTCAACAAGTTTTCAACAAATGCCCCCAAATGCAGAAAATATAGGGAGGGAAATTGCTCGCAGTTTTCTCAGAACAAAGAGGATTGATCAAAATGCTGACTGATCATTCTAAACACAGAAAAATCAAAATAACAAACATACAACTGACACAGCCACAGCAATGGCTCAAGTAATTACTTTTTCCAGGCACATATAGCAGAGATTAAGCCTCATTGAGTTCAATGGAGGTATCATCTTGGCAGTCATGAATAGGATCAGCCCATTAATAGTTTAACTCTTTTGACACAATTTTAAAAAGCACCCTAATTAGTTAGAGGGCAGATTTTTATGTAAAGTTTCTCATCAGGTGTAGAAAGCTAGTGCAGTGGCATTAGAGTGTTGGGCTGTGGACCGAGGGGATCTGGGTTCCACTCCCCACTTAGCCATGAAGCTCCCTCAGTAACTTCAGGGCAGTCACTCACTTTCAGCCTAATCTACCTCACAGGGTTGTTGTGAAGATAACATGGAGTTATGTAAGCTGCTTTGGGTTCCGTACAAAGGCAGGATAGAAATGCAACGTAATGATACTAATATAGCAATATAGCTTATAAGTTGTTAACAAGATCAGAGGACAAAGGAGAGAACGCTTCCTGCTTGAGCATGAAGGGAAGGGAAAACTTCTTTGAGGATGCCTGATACACCACATCCTTCCATTGCCTAAGAATAATGAATTCTTGCATTGCTTCAGAACTATCATTTTTATTTATATGCAAAGTAATCATTGTATTAATTTACAGAGGATTTCTGACACTGGATGACCAATCAAATCCCTTCTGCCATATTTTGTCTTCACATGTTTGGTGTGGGCAGAAGTTAAAAGAGAATGCCTCTTGCTAGGCATGGTTGGAGCTTTCACTGTTCCCTCAGCCCAGATGACTAGGCTGAGCTTTACTAGATGCAGACACCAGCCTGCAAAGAAATTAGGATCTGCAAGGCAGGTCCTTAAGAGCATTAATACCTCTCCTCAGGCATGCAAAAATGGATGTTCTCAGTATCTTTCCCCAAATATAGATGCACTACCTCAAGAAATATGATTGGCTCCCACTTCTCTGGCTTTCAGAGCGGGTGTGAAGATCCATCATTTTGTTCATAGTCTTTTAAATTATGTAGATGTTTTAATATTTTAGTATTGTAATGGTCTTGTTTTTATTGGGTTTTTCCCAATTTCCATTGGCTTGATTGCTTTTTAACAAATATGCTGCTTATAAACATTAATAAGTAATGCTCTTTAGTATTTACACATAATGTCAGCAATTCTTATGAAGTAGGGCACAGTACAATTTTGCTATAGCAAAAACAAGGCATCCCTTGGCACCTTAGAGACTAAACAAATGCAATATGCCACCGATTTTCACAAGTAACAGCCAAGTTATATCCATCTATTGACAATAAATGGCCGAAGGACTAACGGCTTGCCTGAGGCCACAAAATTAGTTTATAAAGGTGTAATCCTAAGCATGCTTGAACAGAAAACAAGATGTACAACTCCCAGCATCCTTCAGTCAGCCATGCTATCTGGAGCATGCTAGGAAATACAGAACTTATGTCTTAACATGTATAGGATTGCACCTTTGTGGTAACACTTCAGTTGAGGATTGCCCTTGGTCAGTAAGGTCCAGTATTTAAGTGGAAAACTTAAGCCATTTCATACATTTTTATCATTTTATCACAAGTCAGCTTGGGGCTTTTTAAAGAGAAAAATGACTAAGAAACTGGAAATGATAATGTTGTTGCTGATGGCAATCGCAGTAACAGCCTCCCATCACTCCAACACCCCACAATCCCTGAGCTTGATTAAAAAAAAAAAAAAAAGCCCAGGCACCTAAAAATAGTATGTGCTGCCCAGGAGAATTGATTTAGGGCTGTGAAAACCTGAAACCATGGGTCAAGATCCAACATGTGATTTCAGGGGCACCCTGTGGTCTGGATATACTGTAGCTGCAGTCCGTATTTCTTTGGATACTGGACTCCAATGCCCTATCTTCCCATTTTAAGAATGCCCTTCAACATCTAAAGCAGTTTGCCACGTCAAATGGGGAAGTGAGAAACCTACTGCTCCAGAAGTATAGGAATGAAAGCTCCTTTTCTGTGTATGGAAGCAGCTTAATAATCTTTGGATCCCAGATGTGGTTTTTGTCCCTAGGAATCAGATCTTTTCTGAAGCAGCATCCTCCATAAATCATCATCATCATCATCATCATCATCATTATTATTATAACATTTCTATGCCGCCCCTTGCCGAAGCCTCGGGGCGGCTTACAACACAATAAAATACATTGAAATACAATAGAACATAATAAATTACCACTAAATACAAAAATATAAAAAATACACTCAGATACAAACATAATAATATAACATTAAAATTAACAGTATAAAATAAGTAAATAAAGAATATAGGAGGAGAAAAGAGAAGGAAGAAGAAGTTGCTCTGGCCAGATCATATATTTTAACAATTAAAATGATGTTTAAATAAAAAGGTCCGCCTGGCACCGTTGTTACTGGTTTTTCGGCGCCAGGTAAAGACCTTTTTATTTAAACATC